>NC_042493.1:66897531-66983038 GCF_005508785.2 Acyrthosiphon pisum | reverse complement strand
CATATTTTTACAATAGCAGTTGCAAAATAAAAGGAATACATTGTCACAATTTTTATTTATAAGCATTTAAAGTTCAAATTTTGACAACATATTATGTAAAAATCACGAAAATTCGTAAATTATTTTATGCTAGAAATTCATAAAAAATTTTCCTTTTATATCTAAGATTTCAAAATTTAATACAAGGCTCATAATATATTTTTACAATAGCAATTGAAAAATAAAAGAAATATATAGTCACGATTTTTTTTTTATAAGCATTTAAAGTTCAAATTTTGACTAAATACGTAAAAATTACGGCAATGTTCAAATTATCTTAGACAGAAATTCATAAAAGTTTTTCTTTTTAATTCTAAGATTTGGAAATTTAATACAAGGCTCCTAACATATTTTTACAATAGCAGTTGCAAAATAAAAGGAATACATTGTCACAATTTTTATTTATAAGCATTTAAAGTTCAAATTTATACGAAATATGTCAAAATTGCGAAAATTTGCAAGTAATTTAGTGGTTGAAAAATCGTAAAAATTTTTTCTTTTATAACTAAGTTTTTAAAATTTGGTACAAGGTTCTCCATAAGTTTTTCTTTAAAAATAATATATCCTAGACTGACAAATCATCTCCGTTCAGAATCGTTTTTCGTATACAATGATATAATATCATTGGATTCAAATTTAATTCCATCCATTACAGTAACCCACTTGTCACCTACTGTACAGCAGAGCGACATCCACGACTTACCCGCCTTTTATTTTAATATTCAATTAAAACATTTTTACACTCAGTTAGGCGGTTAGACGATTCGTAAATATATAGTCGGTAATCAGTAGCACATCACGCAGACATCGATTCACAGTGGGAGGATGGTCTTGACGTCTTGTAGCTGCACGTACATATATCGCTAGCGTTAGGGTATACCCATGGCTTAAGTATATTCGTACAAAATTATTGTAAAACTTATATAACACTTTTTTTCTGGTGGGGCATTTATGTATCACTACTCGATCATTCACTAATTTGCTTATATAATATATTCAGAAAGTATTGCTAAAAAGTTTTTGGCTATAATAATATGCTATAATTCTAAATAACTTAAAAAAAAAATATTAAATAATCTTAATCTTAACATAGTATAAAACAATGTCCCGCTATCTGTATGTATGCTTAGATATTTAAAACTACGCAACGGATTTCGATGCGGCTTTTTTTAATTGGTAGCGTGATTCAAGAGAAATGTTTAGATTCATAATTGGACCCGGTAGATTGAACCTGAAGAAGTGCTCAAACAGGAATTTCGAGATTTACGATGGAAATTTTTGTGTATAAATGGTATTAGTTATAGGAGAAAGAATTAGTAGAAATTACTATTTATCATTTTATTGATTGCCATTGGTTATAGGGCAGATAAGTTACAAGCATGCATCAAATTTAATTTTAGCACATTGCCTACAAAGCTTTGTGCACCTAGGTGTCTGAGTTGCATTTATAGCCTCATAGCACTCATTGGCGTGTCGTTGCCTACTTTATATGCTGTCGCACATTGTCCGCGATCCGACATGGTCGGATTGCCTACCAGGATGTCTGAGTGGCGCTTATTGCAAAGGAGTTACACCCAAAGGAATTGAATAATCACAATTTTTTTTAAGAGTTTTCATTTTTTACGTGCAACAAAGTGCGCGGGATCAGTTAGTTAATTAATAAAATATTTTTATTTACTTACATATTTTTAACATAATGGAATCAAAAGTAGGTATAAGGTATAACCTAAAGTACTTATAATATGTTTTATATAAACTTGTAATAAGGTTATATGACTTATGAGTTATGACATACGAAAATTTTATATTATGCACATTCATATTTTATGTTCATTGCAATTAAACAAATAAAGAGAAGGATTTTTAAGTATCTAAATAGAAACATATTGGTATGACGTATTAAAATAAAAATTAATAAATGCAATTATGTTAGCTTTATTTATTTTATTTTATTATTATGATTATATCTAAATATCAACATACCATTAGTTATTAGTATTAAATTAATATAAATATAATTACAATTTATTAGGATACTATTATTATTTTATTATTATGAATTACATTAAATTTATTCATAACCGTATTATCTAAGTTTAAATTCTTAGCCATCGTATGCGCCGTCGTCAGCGTAGGCGAAATAGGAATCATTATATTAATTATCATGGATTATAAATATTGCCCCGAAACCCAATAACAATTAACAAATTATACATAAAAATAATCTAATCAACGATAACAGAACAAATTGCTAAAATACTCAATTTAAAATGCATTTTCAGATTAGATTAAAATGTACAACATTAAATTATAGGGGAAAGGGGCAAAGGAGGGGCAAAATAAAAAGTTGAGGGGGGAGGCACTTGCCCATCCAGGCCCCTAGATTATAGCGCCACCCCTGGCTGTCATTTTAATTCCTTCAGGTGATAAAATGATATAGTGGGGGTACTATTGCAATACCCTTGTATATTTGAAATGGGTATACCTATATTATAATATACTATTAAACAATATTAAATATTATGTATTTAATGCTAAGTGCATATTATATTATATATTACCGCTATCGCAAAATGAAGATTGTAAAACCTTAGTTCAAGGAATGGTTAATAAACTAAACTTAGATTGCAATATAGTGAAAGCATACCGAATTTCTACGATCCATAAAACAGATATGAAAATAATTGCTTGGCTATCTAACACGAATGATAAAGACCGGTTCATTGTGGAAGCAAAGAAAAACAAATTAACTGCTAATCAATATCAAAACAGCTGGCCGGATTCAAAAGTATACGTTAATAGTCACTTGACAAAATCTAGAAGGCTTTTGTTGGGAAGTGTAAAGTCATTAGCAAAAGAAAAAAATTACAAATATGTCTGGGTAAGCGGAACGAATATTCTAGTACGGAAAGATGACAACGCCAAAGTTTTCAGAATCCACGACGAAAACGATCTAAATAAATAAATTATTATAGGTATGTCAATAATTTTAGTTTTAATTTTCATAGTATGTAAGTATTAAATAATAATAAAATGAATGTCAACTTTGATAAACTAGATAGTTTATATAATTTAAAAACTGATATTATATCAGACTTTAATGAATTAGACTTTAATATTGTTAATAAAAATAGTTTTCTTACTTTTCATTTAAATATTAGATCTGTTACAAAACATTTTTCTCAATTACTAATTATGTTAAATACAAAATTACAATTTTTTGACTGTATAATCCTTACTGAATGTTGGCTTAAGAATTGCGTAATTAATTCTGAATTGACTGGTTTTAATTCGTATAAAACGCGAGAAAATAACTTTAATCAAAATAGTGGTATTATAGTTTATGTTAACAAAAAGCACAAAATAAATAATGTTAATGAAATTATAATTGATTATTGTAATTGCTTATCAATAAGTTTAGGTAGTAATGAAACAGCCCGTGAAGTGATTGCTTTATATAGAGCTCATAGAAATAATTTTATTGATCTAAAAACTAAATTAAACGAAATAGTTTCCAAAATGAAAGCTGATAAAGTATTAATTTTAGGAGACATGAATATTAATATATCGCCAGAGAGTAATGATGCACTTAAAGTTGATTATTTAAATCTTATGGCCCAATTGGGGTTTGTGAGTTGTATAAATGAATATACTAGGGTTAACAATAACAGTGCCACAACGATTGATCATATATTTATAAAAAATAGTTGTACTAGTAATATTAGGCCCATCATATTGGAATCATGTATTACAGATCACTATATTACTTTGATATTAGAAGAAAATTGCAAAACGATTAAATCTGAAATTCCAAATGAAAAAACAAATATAGACATTAAAATTTTACGTTCACTCTTGGCTAAAGAAAAATGGGAAATTATTTTTGAGGAAGATGATGTAGACAATTGTGCTAATAACTTACATAATATATTAAATAATCTGATAATTAACTCTAATAAAATAATAGTTAATAATACTGTATCGAGTAAACATAAATTAAAGCTTTGGATAACGACTGGATTAATAACATCAATCAGGAGAAGAGATAAACTAGGTAAAATGGTATTAAAAAAAGGTGGATAAGTGGATGTCGCTCTGCTGTACAGTAGGTTACAAGTGGGTCACTGTATAATGGATAGTATTAAATTTGAATTAAATGATATAATATCACTGTATATAAGAAAAACGATTCTGAGCGGAGACGGTTTGTCAGTCTAGGTATTAGACATACCTATTATAGGTATACTTATCTATAGTATTAAAAAAAAATTGACCTATAATAGGTATCAATAATAAATTCCAAATTAATCATATCACAATATCCATTAGGTAACGCGTTATACATTAACAACAAACCGTGGTACTATCATAGATATATAATAGTATACTTTAGAAGTTTCAAGTACCCACAAGTAATATTATACAATCACAACAAAATAACTAAAATAGTTATTCCAGGTTTTTTAATATGTAATTTCGTCCAAATTTGAACTTAAAATGACTAAAAGAATAAACTGTGCTTATGTATTTCTTAGAATTTTTGGTAACAGAATTAAATATTTACGTGAAATTTTGTTTTAAATTTTCAATCCTTAGATATAAAAGTTGAACATTTTATAAATTTTTAACAACAAAATAATTATTTAATTTTAAATTTGATAAATTTTGTCAACATTTCAACTTCAAATGCTTATAAAAAAAATGTGTGCCTATGTATTTTTAATATTTTTCAACTGCTTATGTAACAATGTATCAGGAGCCTTGAATTAATTTTTTACACTTTTTGGCCCAATAGATAAAATTTTAGTGATATTTATAGAAAAAAAAAATTAATCAAATTGAAAAATGACAATGTCCGTAATAGCAGCTCAAAAAGAGTCAAGTTATTTTCAAATTTTTATTGTGTATAGAAAATTCTAATATAAACATTCAGTGAAATTTTCAAGTTCTCAACACAAGCTTTGCTTATAGAGAGTAGGTATCAAAAAAAAAAATGTATGTAAATGCTCTGTATATATATATATATATGTATAGTTGAATAAAATAAAATACTAATACTAATACTAATAATATGAACGCCAAACAGCGGTCCTGCGATAGACATTCATCTAGAGTTACTACACACTTGATTCACGATGGCTTACGAAAACATGCGTAAGTATAGATAGTTATACCACGGTTATCTAGTAAATTGTAAATAATATAATATGGGTTATAGTTGTATATACCTACACGCGTATAATAGATGAAAGCTCGACAGTGAACGGTTATACTCAATGCACATGTTGCATATATACAAATGTACCTATATGAAAGTACCCGGATGTATTATACGAACTAAAAAGTAAAAATCAGCAAAATATCCACTAAAAAAATACTTAAATATGCTTTAAAAAAGTATCGGATAAATATATTTAAATATAGGTTGTGATAAAGAAATTCTAAGTGCGCCCTTAACTTATTAATATAATGTACCATTGTACCAATATATGTCCAATAGCGTGGTGTATTATGCGCAAGGTATTCAAAAGCTACCGAGCGTTATGATCTGAAACTTTCAAACTATATTGAACTAACATATCGATTTTATTCCAAAATATAACGGTTGGAAAATGTTAACCAGAATTGGCAGAACTTATGTTTTGTTATAAGACAGAACCTAAGCATGTTGAAAAAAAATATTAAATATATAGTGGAAACCGCAAAAAAATGCCAAAACGCCCTTTTAAACTTAAAAAATAACAAAATATGCGAAACGTACACCAAAAAAAAATTCACATGTACATTATATGCAAATGCATATAAATCCGGGCTCGATTTATATGTATATCCGTTATACGAACCGTTACGTCCCTGCAGCAACATATAATACTATATCGACGTTCAGTGTATATGATATACATTACGTATATGGTTATATATAGGGAAATGTTACTCGCGTATATATATATAATTTCGCCCAGCTATAACGCATTTGAACCCAGTCAACGATAGGGTTATATTCGTACGCCTATTCCTGGAATGTTGCCATGTAAACATGGTTTTGCCGCGACTGGTGACTGCAGAGTTCTGCTCCCGCCGGTGCCGTTTTGCGAGCCCTTTCGTATACATGACGTACCCTCACCTCTGCGCGTTTTTCGGATTTTGTTACTTCGACGCGAACACGCCTACGGCTGCTGTCCGTATAGTTTGGTTTTGTGCAGTTCTCTCTATATTGGCGTTCACAACTCACCTATATATATATATTGAACCGTTTGACGCAAGACCCGTGAAAATTGCAGGCCCAACCGTTTTGGCTCCAAAAGTATATATACTACACGTATACCTATATCAGAAACTGAATGTTTTGCTTTTTTTTAAAGCAAATTCATTTATCGAAGTTTGAAGAAGATGTAAGATCGTTTTCTATTGATAGTAAACCTAAGTTATCAATTTTTTCTTATTAAAAATAGACCTTTATGCATTTTCATTTACATTTTACAATGCTAAGGATTATAATCACTTCATTTTTTTTGAAATATTATATGTCTCTTAAAATTATTTTATACGATGAAAGGCGTAGTACTCTAAAAAATAAAAAATAGTCTTCATAAAAATCCGAGGCCCTCTAATAACGGAGGCCATAGGCAGTTGCCTATCCTGCCTTATAGTAAATATGGCTCTGCCGCAAAGTATAGCGAGTTTTGTTCGTATCATTAGAGCAATGTTTAGGATTTTACTCGCAATTATCCACTGCACTTTAAAATACAATATAGAAATTTATTTCAAATGAGTTATAGTTATGTTATGAGTTATTGTGTTCTATATTGATCATATTTATAACACGTGTTATAAAACTAATATTAATCTATATGTTCCTCTATACCAGGGATG
Organism: Acyrthosiphon pisum; assembly: GCF_005508785.2. Taxonomy (NCBI): domain Eukaryota; kingdom Metazoa; phylum Arthropoda; class Insecta; order Hemiptera; family Aphididae; genus Acyrthosiphon; species Acyrthosiphon pisum. The sequence continues at coordinate 66,976,126 of NC_042493.1, read as the reverse complement.
GGCAACTCAAAGTAACTAGCGGGCCACTTTTAAGTACTTTAAAATCTAGCGGGCCGCAGTGCATAGGAGAAACCAAAAAAAAAAAAAAAAATGTCCTTCAAATTTACTAACATTTATTTTTTACGCCTTTTAGTGGACATTTTTAAAATAATTACTTCAAAACACGAAAATAATAGTATAATAAAATTATATGAAGTAATTTGAAAATGTAGCGCGGGCCAGATAAAAAAGGTACGCGGGCCGCCAGTTGCCCATCCCTGCTCTATACCATAAACAGTTTGGCATTATAAGTGCTATTTCAATTGCAATCAGGTTATGTAAAATACTTAAAATAAATATATATGTAATTTTAAAAATGTAAAAGATTTGAAATTGTACTTAAAAAATGTTGATCTTACACAAATAGATTTATGATTATGGATAAATAACATATGATGTAATTATGAAAATATACATATATACATATGTATGTAAATTGTCAATAATTGAACTCAATTAAAACTCCCCATTACAAGCTATGCTTATAGGAGAGTTGCAAATTTTTGTAATTTATCTTATATATTCCTATACTTTTGTACTGTCTTTTGATTTGCGTAATATACTATTATTATTATTATTATATTGGTACCTACTCAAAATTTTTTTTATATTTATTCAAACCCTTTTCGTATACTATAAAGTATAAATCCTAGATAAATTCCTGAATTCCAAACACTATTTCACTCTGGTTTATCCGATTAAACATAAAAGGCCTGCGAAATTCGCAATTTTGACATATTTAAAGTACCAACTAGAAAAATCTTCAACACTGTGCCTTTTGATATACAATAATATATGAACGGATTGCGGCACAAGACGAGTGTTTACAAAGTAAAAGAAAAATACATTATTGTAAAACCAAAAGATTCTTCACTTAAGTAGAATCTTCTTTGCTACACTGTGAGAATTTAAAAACCCCTGGGAACATTTTAACACGAATATTAAAAGCAATACTAAATCTGTTTTTACCCTGTTTATAATATTGCGGGACATCGTCATAAATTCTTTAAATACTTTTATACTTTATTTAGAAACAAAAATCCCGACATACTTTTTATTTTATTTAAGCCCGAAAAGTGTCCGTTGAAAATCGATAAAAATAGTAAAGAAATATAATATGGTTAACAAACTACAATTTAGTATAATATATTAATTAATTCAATAAAACCACGCGGGTAAGTATTATATTTTGAATTCTAGTGTGATGTTAAGAAGTGATGCGAAACAAGTTTGCAAAGCTGTGGGTATATAGGTACATATACTGTCCGTCTGCCTAATACTTAATTGTTATAGACTTCCTCAATAAACATCGATTGTGATTCCGAACGTCCCGATAATGACTCGACTCGGTATTTAATCCCGGCTCTTTTGTAATTTTACTCGGTGTTTAATCCCGGCCCTTTTGTAATTTTATCACTTCTTGATGGCTCGATTTAAAAATCGATTACTCTCTCGTTCACCGTATAATAAATTTCCCATTCAAACATCAACGCGTGGGGACGAGACATTTTTTTCCAATTCAATTTTTCCCCCATTTGTTATTATAATACGATGAATAGGTGGTGATGTGTATGTGTGTGTATTATATTATAATATAATATATTGTACACTATAAAGCCATCATTATTTCGCTTATTCCGATGGCCATTTAAACACGATATCGGTACGCATACACGATATGATGGTCTACCATTCGATTTGTTTTGTAAAAATATAATCTATTAAAATATTATTTACTGAAGCAGCCAGGAGTGTGATCTGCTAACGTGTAATTTGTAAATTACAAGTAGGTAGGTATAATACACAACGGTTAAACCATTTGCACAACATAATAATATGTACAAATGTATAATGTAAATAAAACGCTTCGCCTCGTGCTGTAATCGAACATATAATTTCTGCGCGCGATTCTCCAATTTTTATTGTCGCTTTCCAAGTACCCACGTGTAATACATACACCCATACGTATAATAGGTACATGGTTCTTTTTTTCATTATCCGTATTTATTTATATATGTATGTATGTAATATACGTATGTGATCGTTCGTTGTAATAAATTAGACCCAAACAGCCATATAATTGTTATTTCGTGGACTCTGAACAAACGTCTGCAGTGCCGTCTGGACCATAAATTCGTACAAGGTACAACCGGTTGCAGGCGACGGTCTGGTGACCCAATTCCAGATATTATTGTAAACTATACAAAACAAAATAAATACTAGTAAATCAAAGGCTGTCTGATGTGTCGTCGTCTTCTCCGCCAGTGGTCCGTTTAAATCGCGTTATATTACCAGGTAGTTTTCCGATTATATATAGTTGTATCTGGGCAGGTATTTTAATTGAAAAAGCACACGAGGGATATTGTATTCTACATGGCTTTCAGACCCTTTGAACATTGTAACATAATACGCACAGTGCACACATACTATGAGCAGTAATTAAAAAGGCAAGCTAAACTAATATGGGTGACTATGGACGAGAATATATTAAATAATCGTATGCAGTTATTGGCCATTCCATTAATATACATTAACGTTGTTTGCTTAAGTGGTTTTCAAAATGTTGAAAAACATTTTCTCCAAATCCAGTTCAATATAGGCCCTTTCTGTTTTTGGTTGGAATACAGGTACCTTTTGTGCTTTTCTTATGTTCCGTTAAGGTACCTACACGATTTAAATGGGCCATTTTACGACGGAAACCATGAGATATAATGATTACTTAAACGCGTATTTTATAGTTCTAACGATAGAATAGCAATAGCCATTATTAACAATTACAATCATTAGACGGTATTTTAGTATAATGTTATGACATGTACCTATATAACAAAGCATGGTGATGTATTTAGGGTTATTTTATAGCTCAATTAGGTTCCCTATTCCAAATTCGATTTAAACGACTAAGCGATTTTGGAAAATATGTACGAATTGTATTACAAAACGATCCCCGCAAACAACAGAGTACCTACTAATAATGATATCAACAACTTTTCAGAACAATTATATTTAATACTTGAAATAGATTTTATTTCATTCTATAATATTCTATATAGTATATACATACTTACTTTAATATTATAACAGACGGCATAAAATGTGTTTGGTGTGTAGTTTTTGTTGTTTTGATATTGAGGAACTAAATCGAACTATTAAATTTATATGTTTGTGCAGTAGAGCATAAAAAAAGTGATCGTAAAAATATAATATACCTATAATATTATAGAGGGGTGAAATACCGAAATATGGATTTATATTACGTAACACCCAATAAACGCGAGATTAACGAATAAGACCCGCTGCGTAATATATAGGATAATAAAAATATAAATAGTTCGTCGATGCCAAACAATTATTATTATTGTATACTTCACGAAACACGTGTTGGTGTATAATAATTAATATACGATGGTACCACGGAGGACTATTCGCTAGAAATTTGTCAGTCAGTGTTATATAATATTACGTTGACAACGCAAGACTCACGTTTTGATGTGCCACCGATTACAAATAGACTGCAGCGTTTATAATTAATAAAATAATATGCACGTACCACCTCCACGCCTATTATTTAAATCGTACAATTATAAGTGTACTTACAACATTTTATTAGGTAAAAAAAAAAAGTGTTCAAAGACCTGGTTTTTATTCGTATTAAATTAATACGTATATAATAATATAATATAAATGTAACTTGATTCCCCTGACGTTGTTATAATTAAAAAAGTTTAATTTCAATAGTAAAAAACAAAAAAAAAACAGCACGCCGAGCAAAGAAAGGACTTTTTTTCTCGTAGTCGCTCTCCAAAATGTCTCTCCGTGTCGCTTTTCGCCGAGTTCATTTCGAATATTGTGTTATTATTATACATGTAGGCGCAGTACAGTGGTAGGTACAACTTATATTTTATTATTATGTATACAATCGGACGAGACTACTACTACACTACAACTATACTATACTGCTTTTCGAGTTTTTAATTTTACACTAGACCGCCGCCGTGTCTGTTCGCTGCAGGAGTAATAAGTGGTGCTGGCCCCGAGTCTCGTCGCCGCCGTAAACAATTATAATAATATAATACCATTATAACATCGATGGTATCACGGCAAAAGGAACTGAGCAACATTTTTCGAAGTTTTCAGTAGAGGGAAAAATTGTTTTGTTGTGATTTAAATATTTATTTTTTTTATATACTTTTGACGAGTAATAACTTTTTTCATGTACTTTTTGTTCGTTGCTTATTTTTTATTTTGACGTACTTTTCATAAATAAACATTTTTGATTGGCTTTCGATTTTATTATTTACATGGACGCGGACATTTGAATACATTTTTTAAAATAATTTTGGTGCAGATTATGCCTTCAATTGGTTTTTTTACATAATTTACCCAATGCACTTATTATATTTTCGTATTATTATAACTTATGATCTCATCAAAATAAAGTGTAGACAAATATTTTTTTGTGAAAAAATCAAAAATCAATATTTAATAATCGTCGCTTGTCCCCTAATCCCTATACAATAATATTGTGATAATGTCATTTATTCCCCATTATTGTCGTTTTAACCATATTTTTGAGCAAATAAAAATATATTAAAGTGTAGTTAATACTGAAAATTTAAATTACGCTGATACACGCATGCTCATTGGAAAACTAAAAACCACATAATATTTATTTCGGTTCAACACCGCTTTATAGGCATTTGGATTGTCGCTTCCTCGCTTAAACCCTTTTGCTTCTGTTAAGCATCGACATAATTGTAGTAAATAATTACGAGCGGCCGGTAAAAGCGTCAGCCGCGCGCGGAAACAGCGACTCGCCGGAAAAACGTTACCGACGTGTGCGGTGCACAACCATGGATTACATTGTCATTTAAAAAAAAATTTAATTGGCTCGGACACGAAGCTATCGAAGACGTTTATTGAACGTCGTGTGCAGCGTGTATGCTCGCACGAGCGGAGAACGTCGCGGGAAAGCGGTCGGACCGCTGTCGACAACCGATCGGCCCTAAGGACAGCGTCATCGTCTCTGCGCACGCCAAAATTATGGTCACCGACGTTTCGTAAGAGCGTGGTGCGATAATAATATAAATAATATAATATTATTTTTATATTATACGACTGTCGACTAGATTATAGCCGACTACTTCCTCTAGGTACGCCCGCACGTGTATAAATGCAGTTTTGAAGCCCGGAAAATGGCATTACGACTATATCAAAGAGGTCCACCGAAGGTCAATTATTCCGTCGTTGATAACAACCTAATAGCAATGAACAAAATTCACTTTGTTTGTTTTGGTATTATTATCATAATATAACAATTTATTCAAATTTCAATGACCATTTTAACTAAGAGCCTCTTTGATTAGAACAGTTTAGAACGTCTGACTTTGACGTTAAAATCAACTAGGATATCTAATATAATATGTGTAATATAATATATATTATAATATTTGTCATTGGTGTGATAATATTATTATTACTGTACGCCTCTCCGAGCTTCTATACAAATATAATATTTTAAAATTTCGCGTACAACAACGACGACGACGACGACGACGACCGAAAATCGTCGATGCAGGCGCGCGCGTGTGCGTGTGACCCCGGAGTTGGGTGTACTGTATTTCGCGAAATAACAACAATAATAATAATATAAAATTATGGTAATTCGGTCGTTTCGCGGCGGCGGCGGCGTACGAGCGTGCAGTGTGGTGCGCGCGCGGTGCGTATCCGTTTCGTATCGGCCACGCGAACACGCCTAAAATACACGCGGAATTCGTTTTGCGTCGGACGCGCAATGCAAATAAAAAAAATAAATAAATAAAAAAACACACCGTGCAAGAGACACTCGTACGCACACGTACACACTACGTATCCGCACGGACATATTGTATATACGTGTTCGGGCTGTATACATATATGCGTATATACACGCGTATATAAATAGTCGCGTATATATGCAGACACTCGTCTATATGATATGTATATATAAATAGTAAATACGCGCGTATAATATAGCGACGGCCGAGCTGCACTCGAGCCGTGAGTATTATTATATACGTATACGTATTTATTGTGTGTGTGTGTGTGTGTGCAAGCGTATAGAGTACGAGTCGATAAAAAAAAGAGAGAAGAAAAAAAAACGGTGGCCCGAAGAGACTTATCTCCGCGTTACTTTTCGCCGGCAAAATTCTCGGGAAACCATAAAGTAGAGCGGCGGCGGAGAGGGGCGATAGAAAAAACGTTATTATATCGTCTAAATTCGCACGCACACACACGCGGTGAGCGCGAGCAGTGATGGCCGGCGGCGGCACCCGCGTCCGTCGACGACGACGACGACGACGACGACAACGACGACGTACCACGCACACGCACACTCACGCACACGCACACACACACACGATCGCGCGTGCATACACGCACGACGGCGGCCGCGCTGTCACGTTATCAATCATAAAAGAAGAGAGAGGAGAGAGAGAGAAAACGTAATAAAAAATAAAACCGCCTCTGCCGGCTGCACACGATAATTCCGCGTGACGGCGGCGGCGGCGGTGGCGGGACGACGATGCGCGCAAAAAGGAAAAGAGCTGCGGTACGGATAAATAAAATAATAATAATAATAATCATATATTATATATTATTATTATTATTATTATATAGAAACGAAGCGAAAAGAACCGTCGTCGTCGTCGACGAGCGAGTGAGAGCGACAGAGAGACGGTCCAAACTCGGTCGCGCGGCAGAAAAAATATTATAAAAAATCAACGACCGGCGGCGCTATGCGCGCGAGCCGCTCCGCCGTTTTTCAAGGTTGTTGTTGTACGCGCGTCGCGTCCGTCTCGCTCTCTCACTGCGGCGCGCGTGTGTAATATACGACCGTGGTCGGGTTTTCGCCGTCGCAGTTTTTCGGCCACTGTTTTTTTTTATTATTATTATTATTTATTTATTTCGTTTCGCGTTATCGCGAGAGTGTAGTACGCACGGCGGCGGCATCGTATCTGCCTGTTTTTTTCTCGTCGTCGACGTGGTTTTTTTTATTTTTTATCATTATTATCGTTATTACTCTGCCGCGCGGTCGCTGCCGACGGTCGCGGTATATACGCATTATTATTATTATTATTATTATATAGGAGGGTCGGCGGCAGCGGCGACGGCTGTGGCAAAAAATATATATATATATTATATATAATAATAATAATAATAATAATAATAAAAACCCGAGCGGCGTCGTAGTTATTATGAAAACGTGGACGGTGGCGGCGGGGGGTACACACGACTGGCGGCGTCGGCGGCGGTGGTCACGGCCAAGTTATTTGTGCATGCGGGTGTGCGTGCGTGTACATGCCAGTGTGTACCCATTATATATTTATATATATATATATATATATGCACGTGTGTGTGTGCGTGGAAAACGTATTGGGAACCGCCGTATAGTGTGGCGTGACTCGCGCGCGCGAGGGTCGTTCGACCGCCGTCATCGTCATCGCCATCATCATCGTCATCGTCATTGCCGGCACCGCCACCGCTCCTCGTCCGACGCCACCGGCGCGTCGCAATCGCTGTGCCGCCGCCGTCGCAACTGCCTTCACCGCCGCCGCCGACCGATCGTTTTAACATCCGCCGGCGGCGACCCGACAGGATGAACAATGGTGCGCGGCGGCGGAAACAACGGTGTTGTGTTACCGGGTGACGTCTCTCTGACCAAGAGCGCACCGCCGCAGCCCTTTTACCGCGCGGCGTTTCGCCTGGGACGGCGGCGGCGATCCGTGTCACGTTCGGGTCGCCGTAGTCTCATTGCCGGCACGGTCCCGCGTTTTCCCGCAGAAACCTCATATCGCGGTCGTGCGGAGGTGGTGGTGGCAGCAGAAACGGCAGCAGTCGGCCGAACCAGCCGCGCGACCTTCCCCATTCCGCCCTCCTGTCCACCGGTCGTACAGACGCGAACGCGAATAATGTATTCACATGACCGCCGTGTGCATCATAATGTACATTATTATTATACGCGTATAATGTGCTTTCCAAATTAACGGTCGGCCAAACACCGTGTCTGTCCGCTGCTCCCCACAGCTCTCGCGTATATAACTCGCACGCTTCGCTGCTGCTCCTGCTGCCATCGCCGACGCTGCTGCCGTTGTATAATATGCGACGACAATTTTATTATTTCGCGCACAGCAGTCGTTCGTCGTCGTCGTCGCCGGCGGCTACTCCTCCTCATCCTCCGCCAGACGACACCGCACGCTCTCACACATGCACACACATATGCCTCGTGCTCGCGATCGTACACGCGGGACTACGACCGTCGCCGTTCCACCGAACGATCCTCTACCCCTTTCCCCGGCCACGGCAACTTATATCGCCGTCGTCGTCGAGGCAAAAAAAAAATGGGAAAAAATACACTCACGCGCGCGCGGTACCCGTGACCCGGCCGCTAGACCTCGTCGTCGTCGTTGGCGGGCGGTGGACGAGTCGGCGACGGGTGGTGGCAGTGGTGAAAACGACGGCGTCGTCGACGACGACGGGCAAGTGCGTGCGTGTGCGTGCGTGCTCGTTCGGTCGCTTGCGCGCCGTCAAGGGGGACATCCTCTACCCCGCCGAAGCGTAGCTCACCGCTCCGTACTGAGCGACCGAACTGCGTGATGCGTGTGCGTTTACGACTTGTGTGTGTACAGTGTATATATATAATATTATAATAATATGTATATAAGCCGAGGCCCGAGGAGGCGGCTATGGATAAATATCACCGGAATATCGTCGGCTAATTAGATGCCGCCGCCTTCGCGACTCGCGGCCGCCGAGGAACGTTCGTGACCCGATATAATAATAATCCGACGACCGAGCATGTATATATATATATATATATATAAATAACATGTCGGTCTTACTCTGCGTATAATAATAATATGATTAACCGCTCGTCGAATCAAAGGGTTAATTGCCCCGCTGCGAGAATCGACCGGCGTCGGCCGTGTACGACGGAGTCGTACGCGAGGACGGACGAAAGCGGCGACGTCGCCGCGGACGACGACGGAGAGGACCGTTGACGAAGCGGGACAGGCGGGGCGGGATGCTTCATGCGGCGGAAGCGGCGGTGGCGGAGGACGACTGCACTGCGAGCAGGAGGAGGAGAGGCTTTGTGCGGCGCACAACTGCCGACGACGATTCCGGTGGCACCGATAATAATAATAATAATCATAATTATTATTATTATTATATTATACGGCCACGGCCGAGCCGCCGTCTGCGTTTTATTATTATTGTTGTTGTTGTTGTTGTTGTTATTTTTTTATTTTTTTTTTCACATACGTATTATGCGTGCGTCGTCGTCGTCTTCGTCGACGTCGTTGGAAATTCAGCTCGGCTACAAAAGGAAAACCGTGTCCGCCGCCGCCACAACCACGGCCGCGTGCACGCGGGGCAGATATAATTTTTTCTCTCTCCACGCACACATTCAATTCCACACGAGTGTTATTACGACGATCGTATATATATACGGTTTCGGGAAACGCGTTATTATTATTATTGCTCTTTCGTTACAGACACGTCATGTACTACCCCCGGGGGCAGAGGCAGCGCGCGATATATAATAACAATATTATATAATATTATAATAATAACGCTGTGTATAATAATAATATTATGCATGCGCGACTTCCTCCCTCCCGCCACGCCGACCCGACGGCCCGACGCCGACGACGGATAATCCGGTGGAAATGTTCGTGCGAGTGCGTCAGAGCTGTGTGTGGTGTAATAAAAATATCTAATCACCAATAACGTCGTGGACGGGTTATGCGTGTGCGTAAGTGTGTGTGTGTGTGCGCGAGCGCGCGCGAGTATAATTATATACATATTATTATTATTTACGTGGAGTTGTGTGTTAAGGGGACGATTGGTGCGGGGAAGGTATTCACCTCCCCAACCGTGACCCGTTAATCGATAATAAACGCTACCATAATTTATTGTTGTTGTTGTTGTTGTTGTTGTTGTTGTTGTTGTTGTTGTTGTTGTTGTTGTTGTTGTTGTTGTTGTTGTTGTTGTTGTTGTTGTGTTTTTGTTGCTGTTGTTATTGGAGGAAGACGACTGTATAACGATAATGATAATACATACTACATACGTATTACGTATATATTATAAGCTCCACGTGTCCCCCCTCACCGTCACTTTGCAATTTCGAAACGAAATTCACTCCGTTAGTGGTAACGTAGATTGGAAGGTATATTATAATATAATAATAATAATGATAACATTATTATGTTCGTATGATATATCGCGCGAGGAATCGCCGTCATCGTCGCCGTGGTCGCAGTTGGCGGAAAACGTGAAATGAAAAAAATTAGTACAAAAACACGCAACAAGTGGAAATATTAATAACGTAAAAACACGATAACAACGATAGTAGTTATTAACGTTATTGACACGGGGAAATTGCGTTTCGTTTCATTCCCAGTGTTATGCGTGTAAAGCCGGTCCGGTCTGTACGAGCGATTGTGTCGGCGTGTGTGTGTACTTTAAAATAATAATATTAATGATAGTAATATTAAAGTCACGGCACAGCGTCATTTGGGTGAAATAAAATGTTATGTGCCTGCTACACATAATATAGTGACCGAACCGAATTCCATTATTTATTGCCATTTGCGAGATTTTTTGCGTATTTTTTTAAAGCCATTCGTGTCGCCGCAGTATCGTTTCCAATAAAATATCGAGGGAAGAAAACGGATACGGTTTCCGCTTTTCGACGGAAAAAGTATTAGAATACCATGATTTTCCGACCGCGTTTTCCATATCACGGTCAGCTAAGACCTAATAAAAGTCCACCGACGTTTAAATGCCAGCCTTCCTTTTTTAATGAGTTTTTTTTAACATTCAATCACAGTATTAGGGCCTCCATGCAAGTATTTCTCAGTGAGGTCCAGTGTATTATAATTTGTTTGCAAGGAAATTAAATTAAATAAATATATTTCATTATTTTTATTTTCCTCTTCTACTATATCCTTATTACTCGTGCGTAGGCCGAAGGTAAACATATTTAACGTTTATGTTTAATACTTTCAAACAAGGCAAAATCGTTTTTTTTTTCAGTGAGTTGAAAAAACTGTAGTTTTATGATTAAATAAGTTTAGTTTATACTGTTAGTACAAAAACTTGAAAATAAGCTTCGATTTACATAAATAAATTTATTTTATTTGTGTGTAAAGTATTTGAACAAATTTTTTTAAAACCTAAGGTAGTATATTTGGTGCCTCCGAATTTTCTAAACCTTATACACTGGCTGGCCATTTTTTAAGCTTTATTTAGTACAGTAAATACTGTTTGTTTTACCTACGAAGATTTCAACAATTTCAATCACTTCAATTAAAATGTATCATAATAATATTACCTACCTATATAGTTTTAATTTGCATTCATTTAAATTTAAAAGACATATGAAATTCAATTGAAAATATTTTTATATTTTTTCGAATAAGCTTTCATGGATGAATTATTTTTGTATTTATTCGTAAACGACTTTTTTATCGCATTGTATATTATTAGAATATTATTATGTATATTTATGTATATAATTTATAAACCAATAACATTTTTGACGCATATATGAGGTGGGTATAGTATCGAGGTCTTATAGCACTGGCGCAAGCAGCACCTACATGTCCTCACCTACTTTTGAATTTAAATTTTCAAAAATATAAAGGTCTGAAAGTAATTTTGTTTGTCGTCTTTTATAGGTAAATGTAATAATGTACTTGGCAATTAAGAGGACGCTGTACGGTGCACACGCCGCGTAATTATGCCTTTGTTGATACTACACTTCAAAACTCACGTTCACAGCTCCGAGAAATATCGCCTAAAATTTGAAACGAAAAATAATTATCATGCTATATTATATTATATAACATATATAATAATTGTGAACATTCAAGATGTTGGAATATTAATGTCAAAATACTTTTGACGCATATCATGAATAGCTTTGAAATTATGAAGTTTTATAATATACGTATGTATACCTATATATAAGGTTGTAGGTACAACTGCACAATGTATAGTATACCTCACAGTATGGAAATTGAAAACATCAAACTTTTGCCAGGTATGAGCACGCCATAAATCATAATAATAGGTTGGAATTTAAAGTAATACATATTTTTAATATATTATTTATATAAACATACATATATTATACTCACGCTCTTTATAACCAAAACTATGAAAATTGTGGTAACATCATTTTATTCCGTTTATTTGATCAAATAACGAATTTAAATTTAGTATAAATAATAAATATTTTTATCGGAAATTTGATTGTGCATTCAATGTGGTGTAGTTCAAAAAGCTACTGAGAAAAAATCATATGTTGAAAGCTTCGTCAAAATAGTTTAAATAATAATAATAGATATTTATAATAGAACAACCAAACACGGCGTATATAACTATTAAGCTGCGTCCACACCTGGTACACCTAGCAAACATTTTATGAACATTGGGCAAACGTTTGACAAACAATGTTTTTCCAGATGTTTGTTAGGCGTGAACACAGATTTATAGTCTACAAGTTGAACGTTTCCATTCTTAGACAAATAAAAAAATGATAAATAATAATTTTTAATAAGCCTTTAATACGAGAATAATTTTGTCGTTTCAAAGTGCACGATATAGGTACCTACAATACAGATTTAAATTGATCATGTTTGAGTTATGTTACGAAAAAAAAATTAGATGTTGAAACTTGAAATTGAACAACAAAAACAATGTCGACAGTATTTGACGAAATCAATATTTTTTATACTCATTAATTAGCTTAGGTTCCAATATTTTTATCCACCGTATCATATATTTCAAGCCGTATATTATATATATAGGTTAGGACTGAAGCTTTAATCGTTAAACTTGAATTTTTACTCTTCGCGGTAAGTGGTTCTACGCGTTTTTGGAAGCCATCGAAGCCTGAAGGCACATTGATATTTTGATACGTTGATATGGTTGATATTATCATACTATCACCTTGAAAATCGAGCCGACTCAACTCGCGTTGTAACCCAATTTCGTTGATTATCAGAATATATAAATTCACTTAATCATAACTATTAATATATACAAATATAAATCACTGTTTTTTTCCAGTGCAACATCGGTCGTTCAGGGACATAAAATTAAATTTAGGAGACTAAAAATATATTTTTTTAATGTTTATAGTTACAAAAAGCTTGTAGTTAGTAATATATAATATATATAAATGTCTTAAAAGGACGGTCTGATACCTTGCCTGTATCAGCTGTTGTATAATTTTTACATACACATAACACATACCATGGGAAGCATGATATTATACCATAGTAATTTTATACGTTTGACATAATAAGGATACAGTTTATAATTAAAATATTGAAGTTTTTTTTAAAATATAGTTAATAATAGTTCATTTACCGATAATCTAACGGTATATGATATGTGTGGTGATATAACAGTATTATCCGTGTTCTCGTGAGCATCGGTTACTTTCAATATTTGTATTATCAAAGTAAATTATTAAAAGAAGTATACTTAGGCATATTATGAAATATATTAATAAAAAAAAAAAAATGCTTATAACTCACATTGCGATAAGAATATTAAAAAACCCGACTACAAGATTATGTTCTTATCTATATGTATAATGCTATAGCCTATAGGTAGATTCGTTATATTATTTGAAATACTATTAAGATGGTATCGATTATACAGAATATTGATTTACTATATTGTCATCATTTTTTATATACATAGTATTTTAATAATATTATCAGCATTTATTTTATTACGACGGAATAATACGCGATAACTAAACACGAATCGCGTATCCGAATTTGACCGTCGAGAAAAATCTACAAAAAACGATGATCGATCGAAAAAAATTAAAAATATATAAAACGATTTCGGCCTTCAAATATTAATTTCTCGATTCATATATTATATTATACAATATTATTATAATAATAAATTCATGATATTTATTCGCGGGATTCGAACCCTATCATGCTGCAAACGGCCTGACTAATTGAAATACACTGTGTGGCTATATATATTGTACACCATGTGGTCCATGTACAATACAATAATGATGATGATAATAATAATAATAATATATAGTCTACTTCCTAACCTGGCCGCGCGCGGTTCGAGATATACCAATCGATAGGGAACCACACGCGGTTAGGTATAGGTGTGCTGCAGTGTTTATATAATCGCTTCCGGCCTACCGCTGATTGGCGGACGTTGGACGATGCGTAAAAAAACGACGACGGAAAACACGCGTTATTCTCGTCCAGACTCTGCCGACCCCCCGGAAACCATTATCCCGTCACCAATCTGCAGAAATCTCTGAGCGTTAATAATATAATAATGTTCGGTGCTTATTGATCGTTATTGACTTGATTTTATTATATTTATCATAATATTGTATACATTTATTACAAAATATCATATTGTTCATATTAATATACATTACTTACCCCACCAAAGTAAAAAACGGAATTTCACACATTCATCATTCCCGATGTTAACAAGTGCCGGCTACTGTTTATTTTTTTTGCTTTCGCAACATATCTACTGTTCTGCAGTATGATATATTTTTAAAACTGTAGATGAATCAAAATATAAAATATCTAATATGCGCGTGCATCTTTTTTGTTTTCTCACCGTGGCGACGGGTGACATCAATCAAGCACAATCAAACTCAAATTTTGACTTTCGGATTATAACCTCTGTATTGTAGGTACAAGGATTTCCGTTAAAAACTTTGATGTTCTATATTATTTTACCGTCGGATACATCTAAAAAATGTCATATAGTGTATATACTCGTATTGGTACAACAACAACAACATTACTATAGTTGGCAGATTGTCTGTAGTTCGAGTAGAAGCACAGCTTCTGTAAAATATATTCTAATATTATAAAATCTGAAGTTTAAACCATTAACCAATGAAAAAACAATTTAGCACTGTACTTAATAATCAATTAATATAAACAAAAACAATAATTAAAACAATATAGACATTATCATGTATAAAGATGGTATAATAATATACCTATAGGTTAAAATATCGATAAAACCGGATTTTTTTATTTATGATTAAAAATATAATCCATGTAAGCACAATTTAGCAGCTGAACCCATATTATTTTATGTACTTGGTCCACATGCAAATAAAATGTTTTTTTAGCCCACCACCACCTTCGCCACGTATCTAGTTCCCAAATTTCAGTTATACAGAATAAAGTAGAATTTATCCATATTATCAGATAAGAAACTTCAAGTTGCAACGAAACAAGGTCATTAATTACTATGTCGAGCGCGGCGTGCACATAAAAAACGTGTAAAATTTGTTTTATTTGAAAACAAGTAACCCCGTAGTTCCACGGGATTGATGTTCACAAACGTGTCTGCACAGCAGTGTGGCACATACATACTTGTTTATTTGTTATCGGCCGATAATTTAGTTCCGATCAATGATTGTTTTATTTTTGTTTTTTTTGTTTTTATAATGTTTTGTATAGCAGAGTATTCATCCGAATCTAGGAAAAAACAACCAGGAATAAAAACCCCTCGATAAAAAATCTCCAAAGCTATACCTAACTGTTGGATACAGCTATCAAAAACAATAATCAATAATAATAAAAATATAAAATTTGAATGATAATTATTATAAGTTATAATATTGATAAATAGCTACCTACATATTATATTAATATATGTATTACCTATATGGTATTGTTATATAAATATTTATTTATTTATATAGGTTAGGTTAGGCAGAACGACATCTACTTACCCGCCTTTTTTTATTTTATGCTCATTTTTAGGGTATTTACACTTTGAATCCGACTTTTAAAATCTTATTTTATGATTTGTGTGTGATAACAAGGTTTTTATATAAGTGGGTATATAATAAAAGTAACAGAATACATTATTATTTATTAATCTGAAAATAGTAGTTTAGCGTACGATGTCGAAATTGGTAATAAATATTTAGAATCACTTTAATTCAACGCTCAATAATGTGTCTAGAAACTATGAAATCGATATTGATTTGTGACGGTACCCATCACTCGTTAGTATTCACATTATCCTCATTTCTCATACACCAAACACGTGTGAATAAATTTGTATTATTTTTTCGTTCAAACTTATTTGAAATAAAATAAATCAAGTGCATTTTATAGGTGCATTTTTAGTTTTTTTACACTCCCTGCTCTAGTTATTATTCAAATTCGAAAATGGATTATTGATACATGCATTTATGTATTGGTTTGCAGTTTTACATAATATATTGTATAACAAAGTAGTAGATATATTTATATTTACTGCTATTAATGTGGGGAAATTGAAACATCTTATATTGATATAATACATATTCAAATTAATAATACAATTGTGCTTTGTGCACCAATGTCTTCTGCTCGTCCATAAGACACACATTTCTTTTTTCCAACCGCTTCGCAAGCTTATACATTTAGCGATTTATATTTTGTGTTCCAAAGAAATTAATCATTACGGCTAAAAAAGTCTTAACTTCATCATTCCAAGTTAAAAGTTGAAACAGAATATAAAAATGACCCCGAGTGATGTCGGAAAATTGAAAAAACAACGTGGTAAACGAATAGTTTTTTTTTTATGGGTAGAGCTGCTTGTGAGGATTTAAACAACATAGACGCAATTATTATGTTATCATTATTTTGTGTATATCATATCGTTATTGGCGAGAGCGTTGTAAACGGTTCAAAGTAATTTCTAGCCGTTTTACTCGGAACTTTTGTATTGTTTTCCGACTTGGTGAATTTGAAATATTATGCCTTCCTTTAAACGACGACCGTGTTCAACAGTCAACGAATACGAAATAGGTTTAATTAATCGATGATGGTATATAATATATATTATACTGTGCACGAAAACAAAATACAAATTGTATGGAATCATGCCCACGAGCCGTTCCGAGGATTTCCCTAGCCGTGAACCGAAACGAAACTCCGTGAGACTGTTGCTGCAGCCCGCAGGTAACATGTATAATACGGCTGCAGGTAAGTGGATTTATGTGCCATGGCAATATTAAAATTGTTGAAATTGTATTCAACGCTATTACACCTGCAGATACAGTATTGTACACGTCGTACAGGTATCAGTGCGCTCACAAATATATTAAAATGTCATAAGAAATTATTCGAATATAACAGCACGGGAAAAGTCGATAAATCGTCGGGACGCAAGAATGCAAGACGTTCAAAAATCCAGCTATTTAAAATTTTAAATGCGTATATCTGGTGTTCCGATGGTGTTTTTTCTCTGAATCAGGGCTTTATTTACTCCGAGTGTTTTACATTCAGTGACGAGCAATTCGGCGGGATGAATGCCTGATATATAATAACTCGCCGAGGTTAAAATATATAGGTAGGTAATATAATCTATGTTTTAATAACGCTGGAATTACATAATATATAGTATTATGTAGCCGTAGTTTATTAGACACAAGTGTAGGTATTATATTATTATATAACAATATCATAATATATGCTTACTTATATATTATATTAATGGGTCAACATTGAGATGTGGCGAAATGACGCAGAGGTGTCCCCTTATTTCTGAAATCTTTAAAATTTTCTTGAAAAGGTATGCTGCAGGTACGCACTCAACCGTTATAGTTGAATCAAAATAATTTCATCTGTTGGATATAATTAGGGATTTATTTTTATGATATAATTTTTTTTTAACTTGCAGGAAAAAAACAGTACTTAATGAAATAATTTTAGTCTTAAGTTATACTAATAAATCAGATCAATAAAAATGTTATTATACAGATTACGGAGTATACCTATTTTTTTATCATCACCGTGCACTTGGGATCTTATATTATGTTTGTCACCGATATATTTATAATATATTATATACTTTAAATTAAATTAAATAATGATTATTCCATATTTCTATTATATTATTATTTATTTGTATAAAGTATTAATTCAAAAACATTGGTACTTTTTTACTTAACATAAATATTTTGTTTTTGTATCATTATTCATTACTTACACAGTTTAAATTCTAAAGACATAGGTGCTAAATATTGATTTAAAAAATTAAGAAATTAAATTCTATTAATATACAATTATGTGTTCTGGGGGGAAATGACCGTCCGATGTCATATAAAAGTATACCAAACATTTTGAAGAAATACCCTTTAAAGATTGAGTCTAACTTTTTTATGTTTTTAGTTATGGGCAATTTACTTTTTTTTTATCAAAACCCAAACCTATTACGTATTTGTTTATGTATCTTCAAAACTTTTAAACATTTTGACGCATTAACCTACACACGCAATTAAGCCGGAAATGTGCAAATTATTTTTATTAAATTAAAAAAGTAGAAAAAAGTTAAAAGGAAATTGTGTGTTATTCCAAATAATCTATTATTTACTACGGGTTTTTTGTTTTCTGTATTATTCTACTGAATAATACCTAGAATACTTAAAAGTTTGGTTTTTACCAAATAGTATAAAATTAAACGATTGACGACCAATTAACGACCATACTCGATACTCGATTCTAAGAAAACTAAGATTGTGACGAATGGCAATTAACAGTAAAGATATTAAAATTATACTTTCAAGGTATTCTCGTATAATTCAGTATAAATAGTATAATTCAGTAGAATAATACGGAAAACAAAAAACCCGTAGTAAATAATAAATTATTTGGAATAATACACAATTTCCTTTTAACTTTTTTCTACTTTTTTAATTTAATAAAAATAAATTGCACATTTCTGGTTTAATTACTCATGTTGGTCGATAGGACAATTAAATAGGTTTAAAATAAAAAATGATTACGTCAAAATTTTGAAAAATTAAACAAATGCGTGATAGGTTTGGTTTTGATAAATAAAGTTAATTGCCCATGAAACATGCAAAATATTATTGAGATTAAAGCACCCTTTGCTATTTTGTGCCATTTTAAGCCCTGCCGCCCTGCTTAGGTAAATTGCATTGCAATAATGAAATATAGTGGGAAATCCATTGGCCTAGCACTTTATATAGGGCTCATTTGTACGGCGTACAGACCGACGAGCTCTCTGAAAAGGTATAATCACTTCGGAGCTTCGGGTAATAATTGATGTAAA
The DNA here is from genome assembly GCF_005508785.2 of Acyrthosiphon pisum. Classification (NCBI taxonomy): domain Eukaryota; kingdom Metazoa; phylum Arthropoda; class Insecta; order Hemiptera; family Aphididae; genus Acyrthosiphon; species Acyrthosiphon pisum. The sequence goes on along the minus strand of NC_042493.1, from coordinate 66,956,944 downwards.
TTTATAATAATATGTCGATCGATTGTCCGCGAATGATTAACATATTAATACTGCAGGCTGAACTCCGTATGTATGGGAGACGTCGTTTAGGCGTATTATATATTATGTATTATCCTTTTCGGAATTCCCGAAACAGCACAATATATAATATATAATATGCGCACCTACTATATATTATGTATATAATATACTGTTGTACACGATATAATATGTATATTATTTATTGTTATTGGTCGTCGTTATAATATCGTTAAACGTGAAAAACTGTGCCATTTATTGTGTTTGTATGCATGTATTTATGTTTTAAAGTGTATAGGTACCTATATATCGTCACTGCGTATAAACACGATTTTGCCGGTTACCGAACGGCACCACCGCGATACGCTTCGCCCGCGATTTCCAATAAACCTAATCCCAGTCGACATTTTTAAGACACGTAAACCGCCGCACCCCTCACACACTCAGTTTTGGGACGGAATTCGTCATGCCTTACGCCTTTTGTCGAAATAATAATCGGGTCGCTCGCAGCGGCAAGTCGGCGACTCGCGGTCCGCTGTAGGTACCCCACATGCACCATATAATAATATTATATGTTATATAAATTCGTATAGGCCATATTACACATTTATCTCTGGATCTCGAAACCGACGACGTTCTGACACATATATAGTTATCGTGACCTTTTTTTTTTTTTTGTCGTTTGGTTGTTTCTATTATATGCTTGATGATCTACGACTGTAACCGCGGTATACATAATCCGCACCGTGGAGAAACGACAACGTATGTGCGCGTCCTGCTCAGTATATTATTACAATAATATATATATTGAATTCGTTGTCCATCGTCTCTCTCGAGCCTTATATATATAATAAATGTGAGCGTGTGTGTCCCGCACTACACGGCCACACATGTGGTGCGCGCGAGTTTCAAAGCGAGATTTCTCACTTTAAACACAAAACCGTATATAATATAATGCACATAATGTAGGACTCGAGTTGACGCTCGCGGATGTATAGCAAAAAAAAATACAGAAATAATGATGAACAGGGAGTGCCCACATATAATATACAATATATAATGTATATATGGAGTATATTATATATAAATGCGTTCAATGGGTCGTTTATTTATTGTTATTATTATTCTTAATCGGCTTATAGTCCCGAACTTCGGGCATACAATGCGAGCGAGGAGAAATCGACGAGTCCAAATAAATCAGCTTCGATTCGGTTGACATTTGTATAAACGAAAAAAGGACATGCGGAATGGTTAAGGTTAAATAGGCACCAGCATATATATACACGAGTTCTCTGGAAATCACTCGTAGAGTAGTATGTGTGTGTGCGTGAAAGAGGCGAGAGTCATGTATATATAGAGAAAGATACATGTTTATAAGGACTCACGCTTCCGCAGGACTTTATTGTTCCCGTATTCAACCCCTGGTACATATTCTTGATGATTTTTTTTCTCCATTAGAAGTTACCATTTACTGTTTCCATTGTCACTCGTGCTGTATCTCGTTCAGTGTTTGGGAATTATAATATATTATTCCTAGAAACCCCGCGAGCATCCAACAATATATAATAAAATAAGATTCCAATTATTAAATATAGGAGCTATAGGAGAATACAGTTGTAGGTACCTACCAGTGAAATACGGGCGTATATATACTCATTTTATACCGTTTTTTTTTTTTTTTTTTGCTGGATTTCATAGATTTTCTAGTGAACATACAATACATACAATACCTATATGTATAAGTATGTAACAAAACGATTTTCTTACAATGCCGAGTGTGTTTTTTTATTCATTTTACAAACCACACTACATCTCTATCTGAAAAAAATTCGTCATGGTGATTGCCGGCTATACATCAAACAGGCACTTTGAACTTGTGGACCGAATGATAATATACATAACAGATACCCACAGTGGTGGTTTTGAGGGGGGTGATCACGCCCTTTGGGACATAGTTAATTTTTTTTAACATGTAAATATGAAAAAAAAAACGATTTATGCCAATTATATCAACAGTAAGTATTTTTATAAAAGTTTGAATAAAAATAAAAATGTATACAGGTACGTCTGGACTATTGCAGTATTCGGCAAGAGGACGATAAAAATGTTTTCTGCCACAGTAACTCCTTCACCTTCACCCCCTTGCAATTTTCTCAATACAGCCACTATAGAAACACTATATTTACTATACGAATTATGCGGGTATGTCAAAGTTTCCTTCGAGACCGCCAATCAATTGCAAAACGATTGGAAAGGTATACACAATATACATAATTATATAGTAATATAATATATTATACCTATATAGGAAAACTGAATTATATCGTTATTCCACCGTTAATCTCTTTCGTACGGATACGATACGTCTGTGTTTTTATAACGAAATGTAATTTAGGTATGAAATTTGATTTGATTTCACGTATATAGATACCTATATGGCTATATTTAATAGCTACGCCTTGTTATTAGGTATACGCAATATATCATGTACACTCGCGAAAGCTGTAGATTGAAAAGGCTGTATGCTTATCGATTTTACTGTAAGAAATTACGAGCGCTTCCAAAACGTAGGAATTCACTTATAGGAGGTGCGTCGTATAGGGGTATATAAATTTCTATACATTTAGTTACACGAGGCCAGAATGGCCGGGCTGTATTGGAGCTATACCGTGATAGCAGATAGGTATAATCTCGGGGGACCTCTCTCAAAGCATGGACCGGTCAGCGCAGTCATCTGCACGTGTGCTTCGAGCTGGATAGATGTTATATAGGTTGCAAAGATGACGCAGTAACCATTTATATGCATTCGCGTCGGACGAAAACAATTGACCGGTGATAATATAGGATGTGTGTACTCGGTCGGTCCGAAAATAATATAGATATCTCGCTTTTTCCCATTTCAATCCGGTTCCGTCATTTGACTATAGTTTCCTGTTATGTGATAATAGCTGTAACGACAAAAGTACTCCACTACTCGATTACCCACGACGTTACAATGTATAACGATCGATTTTCTATATTCCACTATTATCGTCTTCGGGGTTAGTGTTTTTCAAATTCAAACTGACATTTATCGCGGTAAAAAGAGAAAATCTCTGTATATACCTAAAAAAACATAATTGTGCGTTTCACCGATTTCCACACATAAAACCTATATTTCCGACCGATTTTGATGGTCGTACACCAATGTAGGACTTGTATACGAAACGTATTCTTCAGAATATAAATATAAATCTATAGATTTTATTTTACTTATGTATTCCAGAATATTGTGGTCTTTTCGAGTAGATTTTTTCGTGTTTCGAAAAACAATCAATACAATGTGATTATGTTTAGGATTGACCCGTTTCAGGAAATCGAATTCAAACAATTTTAAATAAACAGAGAATACTATATACAAATTATTTAATTAGTTTGTGTGCAGTGCAAGTACAATTCAATTGCCACATACAACGTGGGTATACGTTTTTTCATCACAGAAATAACGAAGTCAATAAAACAAAGGATTAACACGTTTATGAAATAAAAAAATACAGTAATGACTTATAGGTATAATTTCAACCTATTTCACATTTTTATTGACATTTTCGACTATGTATGATATTTTATTTTCCGCGGAAAATATACTTTTAAAAACAAGGGTTACTTATTCAAATTATAATTTTTAAACGCATATATTGTTAATGTCAGTCAAACTAATTGGTAGTTGTTATTCAGCAATCTAAAATTAAACAAATATTCAAACAGAATTTATTACAGTGCAAACAGCTATTATTAGTATTTATTTTTCTTTTCCTAATTTTCAACTACCTATTCTATATTAGTTATTATAGTTATTATTATAGTTCTGTATGACTTATTATTCTTAATAGTACCTATATTGGTTATATTTAACTATTCACGAAAGGGCATTTATTTTCACCTATAGAACGTGTATACGTAAGTATTCGGGTTGTTGTTTTAACACAACTAATAGGTATTCTGAACTCATCGAGTCGCCATTAAATCCACAACATAAACTTTGTTGATTTGAACGAAGGTTTTTAAAACAATAAACTGTTAACAATCAACAAACTATTGGTTGCGCTAACATTTAACTATTGGTACCTATTATAATTACAACCAATATATTTGCTGACAATTGACAAACTAATATAATATGTTATGTAAGTATAGTTAAAGATATATTTTTTTTATTTTGTACATTGTCAATACTACTATTAAAAAATGAAATAGGTTACAATATGCGAACCACATTGTATTCACATCTGTGTTGTGTCTAGCCGTCTAAATACCAACGTTAAAATGCCATTATTAGCGATAACACTTGTTGTCTTGTTATCAGTGTCGGCCAGACTTGTATGAAATTAAGTAAATATCTGTTATTTGACAAGAGGAACCATTTTAAAACTGTCACTGTATACAACAGTATCAACAGACTACAATGATACATTATAGTATCGGTTTCATAATTATGTTAGAATAACAACAAAAATAAATATTGGTAAAAATACATCCAACAAAACAAAAATTGCATTATTACTTTAAACATTTTTGTAACCAAGAGCACACTAGGCATTTTCTGTGTTTAAAAAGTATTTATTCGCCTTTAGAAATGCCACATGCAATGTATATTATAAGTATATTATTTTAGTAGTTACGTGAAGTTGCCCCCCTCCCCACTTTGTCGTATCAACCTCGAACCTTCACCAATATTTTGAAACTTATTTGGAACTAATTAATGACTACCTATATCACTCGCCACGCACTGAAAGCGCGCTTAAAATGAGCTTTGTACCTACCTCCTATTCTTAAATGCTAAATAGATACACAATATAACTAATATAGGTAAGCAGCATAGGCGCAAATAGCGTTTGAGATTTGGGGGGGGCTAATAGGGCTCATAGGGCCTTACTCTGATAATATTGAATAAGCTTAAAACAAAATGTAGGACATTTTTGGGAGGGCTATGGACATTTTTTTTGGGGGAGGGGTTAGCCCCTAAAGCCCCCCCTATTTGCGCCTATGGTAAGCAGGTACGCATTTGAAATGGTGGTACCATCGCCAAGCGGAAAGGGAGGAATTTTTATATGGATTTTGGTTCTGCAGCAATATTTTCCAGTTCCACAACGTATAACCATCGTCTATCGTCATTTGTCAAATACGAGATATTATGGTCACTTTTATAATATCATAATTTTATGTAGATAATCAAGATTATTTTTCATTTCATTTTTGTTACCATATATTTGGTAAAATATTATTGATTTGGTCACAGATAATAAGTGAGTCTTCGTGGTTATTTATTTATTTATTTATTTTCGAGTTCCTCGAGCAGATTGTGTACTAAAATGTGGTTTTGGTGATTATTTTATTTTAAAACTGTTAACCGAAATGTTTGCTCCTATATCACTAAACAGAGTTTTCCACAGTTTAGTGTATCTGGTATCAATTTGTATCATTTTCGTTTTAGTGACTAACCACCGAATTTTTATATCGATAAGGACTACAGTAAAAATATAGTTTTTTGTATCTTCATGAAAACTGGCTTCATATAAAATTATTTTATATTATCTGAACTTATATTATAATATAGTTATAACTTATAACCGTTTACAGAACGGCTGCTGCCGTATCGTTTGAAAATCGAAATTATCTACATATTTAAATTTATATTATAACATTACCAATTAGGTAGTTATTTTACATTTTTTTTTACGAGTAAAGCAAATATAACATAATTATGTAGCTAAATTGTAAGAACATAATAAATCATTTTTATATTATTTTATAATCTTGTTTTCGATATTTTGTGGTTTATAGTTTATAGATTTAGATTTTTGTATTCATTGTTTTTCACTTTGAATTTTGATTGACACAATCTGATCATTTTTTTTTAAACAATTTTTTTTAATCAATAATAATAATTAATAAAAATGTTAGCATATTAAAAAGACTGGTACAAGAATAAAACTGAGTGATACAGCTTTCAAAAAATTACTTAAATTAACTTGTTATTTTTAAAGTTATTTAATCCCACAATTATGATCTTAATAATTTTAAAAATATAATTATAACGAAAAAACCTGAAGATTTGTCATGAATGTATCAAATGATGATGTTTGATGGTTCATGTTATACAGACAAATGTTGTAAGTGTACCTAATATGAGTGGCATAAAAGCTTTTACCTGTGGCATCGATATTCTGAATACGTATACTAGCTGGTTGCAACTCATTGCAATGACCGTGTAAAGAACGTTTTCATTCCGTATATGGCTATTTATATAAATATAATATAAGTTTATATTTCGATAGAACCCTGCAGCTATATCGATTATGGTGATACGTATTTTTGGCAACAAAATTAATAATAATTTAAACGGTTTATGTGGTTTTACATGCGTGTAGATTATACATCAATCATTATAAGTTGACTCTGTATTAGTCAGTATAGTCGATAAGTAAAAACAAGAAAATATATTGCCATAATGGGTAGTAGGTATATTATATTAAAAAATATACAAAGCTGATTATTGACGAAAAAATAATGAGAGAGCAGAGAATATATCTAACATAATATAACTTCAATACCAAAAAAATATATGTAATACATATTAGATACTAAATTGTATATTATATTAGGTCATTGATGCAATTTGCGAGGGTAAAAGTATAATGTATATTATGACTAGGGCACAAATATAACTAAAGACTGAAATATGCTTGCGTTTTTCTATTAAAATAACTAAAATATCTAACTAACATGAAAACATCAATCAATCGTTCTTAAATTTAAAATTTAAAATAAGAAATAATCTATTTATTTAAATGATTCAAATTAAATTCTCTATAATAAAAGTATTATTATAGTCTATAACAAATTAATTAATAATACATTATTTTCTGTATTTTCAAAAAAAAAATTTTTATTAGTTAAAAGGTAAGTACACTTAAAAGTTTAAATCATAATAAACTACATATATATGTATCACATAGGGGTGGCTGAGGGAAGGGGATTATAAACAGTACCCGGGTTATAGATTAAAAATGTAGTTGTTTTTATTATAGTATTATTTATGTAGATTTAATCTATATATAAACTTATATAACAATGAACGTTTCTTTGTTTGTTTGTCCTCTATAGACTCAAAAACTATAATAAACCGTTTTCGATAAAAATTATATCAATAGATTCCTCAAGTCTCTGAGGGCATTTAAAGGCTTATTTTATCAACCCTTCTATAGGTTTCTATATAGAGTGGATCACACAAGAATTTAGTTTTGCTTACGAAATTCGAGCAAATTTTTTTGCTTATTTAAATGGTAACCTTTGGTTACAAATGTAATCTCATTGCTATTATAATTAATAATTATAGTAGAAATATGGTGTATACAAATATTTAGAAATAGGTATATTAAAAAAAAAAACATTATATTAAACACTTATGAACTTAAGTTCCGCACCGATTACTTTAATGATTTGCAATCATGATTGATATTCTCAATAGTTCTGGACATATTTTTTATGTAAACAAATAAAGACGAATGCCAATTTTAAAATATTGAATTTAAATTTAGGTCAGCGTTTGAGCATTCGCTGAATCTATCATCTCAACTTGTTTGTGTTTACATCAAAATAAGAGTCCAAAATAATTAAGAAATGAAAAATCATAAATTTAATCATTGTAATTGTGTTAGCTGCCTTCCATGATTTTAAACCTCTCCCCTTAATCAATTCATGAGTACACACCTGTGACACGTACCAAATACCTACGTGGAACAAAATTTTACATTTCGGGATTGATTGGAATGTGTCAATGAGTGTAAAAACATCATAGCAATACTCAGATTAAATATATTTACTGATCTAATAAAATATACGGTTTAAAAAACGTTGGTGTGCTAAAAAAAAATGGTTGAAAAAATCGTGACTTATTTATTACGCGTGATATTATATATTACATTTTATTAATACTATGCACCACACGTGCGCAGAAAAAGAGTCGAGCACGGGACTTTTTAATTTTTGTTAGGTCTACTTCGACGTGTGAAAATAATAATATAAATACTACCCGTTGGCCGTAATATATCACTCGAATATATTATATATTATAATATCTGCTATAAATAAATATCGCGTCGTTCCTGCCCCTCTCGCCCCTCCCCGCGAATCCAGCGGGAGCGATTTAACGCAATGCGGCGCGAACACACGACGGTGGTGACAAAAATAACCAAAAAACCATATAATATATTATGCCCATGCATAAATAATAATAATAATAATAATAGTATTTTAGATAAATAGATGGTAGGTATCAACCTAATCTACAGCCGGGAGCGATGAAAATTCGGCACGTGCAAAGGCAAACATATTTCAGTGTTTTCACCACCGTCATCGGTCATCGGTCGTCGGTATAATAAATTTACAATATTACGATGTGAACAAATCGGAATAATTCACGGTTTCGCGCTACAAGTCTCCGTGAATATGTGCAGCGTGATTTATTTACCGCGAGGCTCATATCTATAGGACAGCGGACGGGTGTCGGACGTTTGAGGGTGCTTAGATAAAATCGTAGGGCACGTGATTGCAATTTCAATGACCAATTTCATTGAGGGCGCCATGTCAGTTGGGTAGTTGTTTTATACAGGTAGTAAAGTTTCACAGACCAAATGAGAGGGATTATTGAATGTCCGATGATCAGTTAATAGGGCCTTTGATTTCCAGTGCCTATACACTTATCGTTTATAATATTACTTATTAATTATATTGTTGGCAATGTGTACATGCGTGTATACTTTGTTTATTACAGGTTAGGTACGTTTATAATTTAAACATTTCAATTATCGTTACTACTTCTTTTGCTCATAAGCACGTCACGTACTTATATAAAGTTCAAAATGAAAGTGAAAAAATAATATTTAATAAAACAGTTAAGTGTTCAATTGGTGATGGGATACAATAGTATCATCGTATCGATTAATTAGAACTCTCAAATAAATAGTATCTTTTATTAGCAATTTAGTTCTATTGAAATAAATAAAAAATAAAATATCGTTTTTAATCACATAAACGAGGGAAGAAAATTATTGACTTGTTACTTTTTCCTTTACAAAACGACCATCGTCTTATACGAATCAGTTTAAACCCACGCTTTAAAATATAGACTATAACACAACAAAGGCGGGCCAAGGAAAAAAAGAAAGGCCCAAGTTATACATATCGAAAAGAGTTGTAAATACTGTTTGTACTCGTAAGTTGTATATACTTATATCTTTGGAAAATATACGTTGTTTACTATACAAATTATACGATGTTTAAAATTAGCGATTTGCTGAACTTGTTATAGGTAGTTCCCTACCTTTATACTAGGTACAATTGTAACAGTTTTCATAAAATTATTTATTTATACCAAAATTCAAAATTTTTTGGTTCGTTTACACTCTCAATTAGTAAAATAAGTTGTTACCTTTAAAAATATGTGTTTATTGAATCTTCATTTTCACATGTCGTTGAATAAGTATAAATATGGAAAAAAAATGTGACAACTATACCCGATACAGGGTTCAATAATTGTAGCAGCACTAGGGATAGAAGTTACATCTATAATATTATTTTGATTTTTATTGTTGTAAAACTTATAAAATATAATAGTTATCTTTAAATATAATAAAACATAACTTTGGTAAACAGATTACCTTAAATAGTAACATAATAACCTTAAATTAAAATTAAATATAACTTAGGTAGACAGATTATCTCAAATAATAAATAGATATATAACTTTTGACTTTTAAATTATTAAAAAATGTGGGTATAACCTAATATAAGTAACATAAAATAAAATAGGTGCAACAGTGTATCACAGAAGGTGACTGTTACATTTTTACCCATTCAATATTTTTTTAATACTTAAATATTAGAAAAAATACTGACTAGTTACAGTATTCAGATTTCAGACTAGGACCAATAAAAACGACACTACTTTTGGTGTATATCAAAATAACTACAGCCAAACATATAATTAAAAATCAGTAATCAAATAAAAGAGTAAGTGTATGATTTTTATTTACAATTTGTTATCAAAAACACATTTAATTTTTTTTTCTTGTTATAATAATTGATAAGGAAACATTGACTGTTATACACGGGGCCTATATCTACTGTTAAATTTATTTGAGATTTTTATATTGATTATTGAACAACTTATTGCCCATATCGAAATTTTTCCATGTTACAATTATACCCAGTCTCCCATACATCACAACATTTTAAGCTAAAGTAAAATATTTTTTCATCGGATGAGGATGTAGAATAAACCTTAAGAATTGAGTTCTCAACATTAAATTGTAATTTTTTGGCGGTGGTTGATGTATTACAGCCAGGTCTATAATAATCTATATAATAGGTACTATACTACTAACAGTGTCATATCTTAATGTACACTTTGATTTTGGAACATATTATTGTAAATTGCCTACTAATTTTGTTTTTATTTAATTTATTTGTTTATAAATAAAATAAAATGAACTATAATTAATATCCATATTGTATGACAAAAAACAAAGCCACAAAAGTCAAAAGAAACGTCACTTACATAATCACATCTCACTTGTCAACCGTTACACATAAATTGATAGTTGGTAGGTACTAAAATATTTCAGGCCTACCCATTGGGCACGCCACTGCTATACAAATCAAGCCTAAATGGCCTATGGTAATTTTAGGGTTAAAAGAGGTATACCCGCGCTCTGCAAACGGGTTACGCCCCCGCGGACTACATTTCACGATTGTACCGTAATAATTATATTAAAATAATAAAATATAGGCATACATAACATTTAGAGAGAAACAAAATGTGTTCCGTTGATCACCACCGTCGAAATTAAATGTCACATAATATAAAAAGCCCCGTTCCGTAAATAGGTAGGTAGATATATTCGCCTGCAATAACCACGAGCTGAATCGTCCGCTTGTAATGCTTTATTTTATTCGTATTATGGATTTTTCCTCGTATGATGCATACGATAGACATCATTGCATTGCGTGTGTATAACAAACGCGAAAACCGTACAAAAATATCATCGGTATCCGCGTGACGTGTGTCGACATGTTTTATGCCACGAAAGGCCCATTTAGGTATATATATATATATATACAGGATTATAATATTATACATATTATAATATATCCGGTGACGCACTATGGTCGGATTCTATGCGCGGGCCACGGGCGTGGCGTTTAATCTCTCTCTCTCTCTCTATATATATATATATATATATATAATATAATATTATTATATTATGATGTACGAGTCTCTGCGCGTAGTGGTGCGGATTTAGGTGTACATCCGCGACGCCATTACAATATTATTGTGTATAATATAATACAGGCCCTGAAATCTGTCGACGCATCCGTTGGAGAAGTGAGGTAGAACGTCAACGTATATATTATAATAGTATAATATAAGGTGCGTGCTCAGCGGTGGTCGCTGCAAAAGCAACATAAAAAAAAAACTTATAGAAAAAGAATACGGTCTTTTGAGCCGTTGGGACGATTTTTCTTGCGCTCAGACCGTATAAGAATAATGAAATCGTATAGGCACCCGAGTTCGGGAAAAGAACAATATTGTTTTATTATTACCTATATATTATATATTATTGTTATCGTTTATAATCACGGAATGAAAACTACAATGCTCGGTAATGGCGTGGCGAATTCTGTGTTTTGAGGCCTGCGCTTCAACCAAAATCGTGAAAAGGGGAGTCCGGGGTGGTCGGATGCGTAAGACCGTACATCAGTGAGTTTGAGCTATAATATATTATGCTAATTGATAAAAATGTATTACATTTAACTTACCGTACAATCTGTAAAAATGTATAATATGTTATAATATATTATACTATAATATAGTTAATAGTTATACTATACATCATAATATAGTTTATAGTTATACTATAGTATATAATATAGGAGCCTACTACCCAACTAGCCATATTCCATGATATAGGTATAAGTGTATAAATAACAAACAGTGAGTTAAATTATGCTTCTAGCCTCCATTCTTCTATAGGTAACGCCGGGCATGCATTAAACCTATAGGTACTTGCACTTTAAAATAATAAATAACAAAAAAATACGCCCCGTATTTAGTATGTACTATAATATTAGAGCCTATTTAGTCCACATTCGGCACATCATTCTATGCAGCTAAACAATTTTGGAAACATGATAAAACGTTTTTATTATGTTTAAGTTTTCTAGTGGCGGATTTGACAGAGCAAGTATGGCAGGCGTCAGCGTTCGTAGACTAAGCCCATCACACAATTTTGTTTACTATATCAAAAGCAGAACAGAAATTTATCCAGGAATGATATGTCATGTGTAGATAATAGATACATCATCAACTGTGGGCGAATAACCAATTAACTAAATCTCAAAATACGAACTCGTATATTGGCATAGATCTTCTTAACGTATATATTGAACTTATTTTTAATGTACCTCTACATTGTAGACGATTGTAAATATTACAAATGATTAATGACAGATAATTTACAACATAACGTAAAAAAATGCTTTACAACCAAGCAGTACCTATTTATGATTCAATAATAATTAATATTTTGCTAAAAATAAAGCTTTTTAGTGAACTACAATGTTGATGATGTATTTTATAAACTTGTACCTAACTAACACATAGTAAATATTTTTATATAATTTAATCAGCAGGTGCAGATTCAACTCAAAATATTTATTAAGCAACGATAATGTTGCCCTAACCCCGAGTAATTATTTTATCGGGCTCTTTGTAGTGTTTGCGGATTGCAGGGCCTTTATCATTAAATTCGGCAATGCGCCTACCAGCTCGTACCTATATACGTACAGTATATTTAGAATTAATTTTCGTCACTAGAATGTAATATAATAATATATGTACCTATGTATATATATGTATGCATACACTTCCGGTGGTATATACGTATATATTATATTTTAGTGGGCACATCGATTATTGAAGACATTCGCGCGTTGTACGTCATATTATATATTATTATTATGAGTTGTGACGCACAGGTATACGCTAAAGGGTATAATATACGAATCCGCACAGTTTCCACGACCCTGCAGGCGATGGTACGCCTTTGCACCTATTATTATAGGTACTGCTGTGTATACCAGGTTTGATGATATAGTATAGATTGTTGCTCGTCGTTTACCACATCAGTACAATATATATAATATATATATAGTAGAAATCTCGTAAGTAAACGAGGAAATTGGAACGCTCGTCAAAATTTCCAACCGCGCGGGGTGTATCGCCTACAATAATAATAATAATAATAATAATAATATATTGTCTGTAACGGATGTTCGGATGTATACGGCGCCGTTAATCGTGCCGCGGTGTCGTGGCGCCTACGGGAATTACCGAGAAGTTAAACATAATATTCAACTTTGAACGCGCGAGGTCACCGGATTCCGTCGATAATATTTCCCCTATGGCCAAACGAAATCGTAGCCCGCGATCCATACACCGACATGCCGTACCTATATATTATATAATATTATTATCCAAACACTGCACCGGTTTGTATGCACCCAGTAGTGGCATATACACACCGTGAGCTGGACATTTTCAGGGTTCAAAGCTCCCTTCTCCCCTAGCAGCTTCGGATTTTGTTCACTACTTTTAACACTTACTTGAAAATGTTTGTATAAGCCTTAAGGCATATTATATAGCATATTATAATATAGGTATATATTTAAAACACAACCACCCCCAACCACCGTATCGGAAATGTATATGTAAGTACACGTCACTATATAAGTCTTATATCTATTGGCTATTGCGGAATAACACAATATATCATATTATATGCACCACGCCTGACGCCATGCTGACTGCCGAGTGTATAAATATGCGATAGTGCGCGCTGTACGTTATGATGATTATTTGATTTTTTCAGTATACATATATTATAATACAGTAACACCTCCTTATAACGGACAATCTATAAAGCAGAAATCTTCCTAGAACGGAAAATAACAACGTTCCCGAATAAGTTATATTATACCGTATATTTTAGTCTCCCTATATAACGGAAAACTCTTTATAACGGAAAAATATGTTGGTCTCAAACCATGCCGTTGTAAGAGATTTTACTGTATAAGCTTGTTTTGATTAAAATTTAAAACGATTAGAATAGAATACCGTGTTTAAAACTTTGTTTTTTGGTTCTCTTGTGGAATGAAACTAAATAATTATGTAATATATGTTTTCGCAATATCTAAAATTTTATTTTTGCGATGATATATGCTATATTGCTATATGCACCGAATTATTGTTTTTATTACGGTTCATCGATTATCTACGAAGATTTGGGGTCAATTTGTTTTTGGTTTTTTTTAGTGGAGGTGTATTCAATGAGGTTCAAAATAGACATTGGTAGACACTGCACATATACTGTTTATACACATTTTGCTATCCTATCACCAAGGTTTTTTTGACACCATCAGAAACTTTCGACGTATATATCAATTTTGGAAAATAAAATAATTTGTCGGTAATTGTTAATTAGTATGAAACAATTATATTGTTTTATAATAATCATTCCAATAATTTCCAATTTTTTTTCAATAATTCACCATTTCTTCGAATACCGTTTAAATTAAATAACTATAAAGATAATTTCTTATAATTTTCTTTATAAATTATTTAATTAAATCTAGATACACCAATGTATTTTCGGGGAAAAAAAAATTTTAAGAGTCTTGTAGTGTTGGTCTTGTTTTGGTCTTGGTTTTGCATACCTTATCTTGGTCTTGATCTTGCTAGTACTAGTACCCTCTTGGTTATGGTCTTTGTTTTGCTTGTACCATCTTGGTTTTGTAGCAAAACCAAGATCAATTTTGATCATCACTAGGTACAAGCACGGAACTTTACATGTGTTGTAAATTGATTTATTATACGATGTTTTGAATTTTAAGAGAGTTATGAGCATTTTTAAATAATATTATTGTATTTTTTGTTTTTTGATCTTGAACGAATTAGACTTTGACAACTTTAGTATTACATTTAAATATATACATGTATATATATATATACAATATACATATATATATTATCTTCGTCTTATAAATTTCATGTTATATATTTCAGTCAATGATGCGATATGTGCAAACTGTGTATAATAATTTTTAATGATGTAGGTAATGTATAAGATATTAACACGATGTGTCTTAGTTAAAAGAAATTAAACCAATATAACAAATGCATAATATATACACTTATAAATATTGTCTACTATATGCTTGTAAAACAGTGTTTATACTTTATATCTCATATTAAAAAAATTAATAAACATACCAACCCTATATAATGCACATAAAATATTTTCGTGGTATTTTTTGGTTGAAAAATAGTATGTTTTTTAATTATAATATTACCAATGTTATATACCGACTAGTGCTTTGGCTGAAACATTTAATATAATATAATTATATTATGTGTATTATATACTGCAGTTAACGGATTTCGCGGAAGCTGGAACTATGTAGGTACGTAGGAAGGTGTTGCGTGTATCGATGTGATACTGCAGGTCCATTTTAAAAAACAGTGCTTAATGGTGTATATATATTCTAGGCGCCTGGGTTATTCACCAATCATGTTCACCCCCATTTTTTCCTATAGTAATGAATTTATTTAAATTCTTATTTTTGGATTTTTGGAATTTGTAAATATATTTAAAGACCATCCCTTTTTGTTTTTATGTCTAAAAAATGTAACGAATAACAATTAACGAAAATAAAAAAGCAGACAGGCAGTGACGGACGAGACCTTATATCACCAATGAGTCAGACAACTCAGACTGATCGTACGCTATTGCATTTGTTGCTCGAATTTCTATAAAATAATAGTATTGTAATTTGTAAATATTAACTGAATTATTCTAGTTGATATATTTTAAGCGATATTTACGTTGTGATATTGATTTAACAAAACTAATATAATATAATATATATATTAGCTACTACGTAATTCATTTCAAATTGTTCGAAAATAGTATAAAATATGTATAAATGTGACCTATGAGGCTGTGTGATTAGTAGGCGGCGCGGCGTACGTTGGTGGATATTGACATATTATGACGGTTATACGGGGTCAAAATATTGTTAATTGACATACAGTATTCACGAATTCATTTTAAGTCAAATAAAAAAAAAACTAAACCAACACACTCAGCAACGGTTCACAATCCGCCGCATATACATATCACGTCATAGGTGATATTACCGTATAGATCAATGTGTGTGTAATGTGTGTGTGTGTGCGTGTGTGTGTGCGTGTAAAAATATAAAACATTAACAAATCCACAAAAAATTAATAAAAAAACGCTGCAGTGCGCGTTGACAACGCACAAAACCATGACGTATCGTGCCGTATATTATCATATTAATATCTTATGACATCAAAATATATTCGGCCGGTAAGACTCGGACGTTAACGTGTCGTCGACCCTGCAGAACACGGCGGCTCGTATCACCAAAGTGTGAACCGTAAAATATGTTTATGTATATTATTATATATATATCGTAATATTTAATATAGCGCACGCATTCGCCGGTGTGTGCGTAGTGCGTGTATGGTGATTTTTTGTCCTGCGAAAAAATATAATAAGGCTATTGGCCTATTATGGCGCCAACGACGAACGGCGATGGCGGGGAAATCGATAATTCAATATTTTGGTAAATCAACAAAACCTGCAATAGGTACTTGGCTACGTGCCTGAAGAAACGCACCGCGTAACTTCTTTACCTAAAATTTGCCGGTTGAAAAGAGTTTTGTTAATTTGTTCAGTTTGATAATATCATAATAAAATCAATCACAGTGTCTTATCCAATCATTAACCATTTAAAAAAAAAAAAAGCAGGTAAGTGGATGTCGCTCCGCTGTACAGTAGATTACAAGTGGGTCAATGTATAATGGATTGTATTAGACTTGAATTCAATGATATACTATCATTGTATAAGAAAAACGATTCTGAGCGGAGACTGTTTGTCAGTCTGGATATTTTATATTTTGTTATTATTTATTTTATTATGTAAGTTGAATTAATATTAAAATATTATAATTTTTTATTCGTTTCTATGGTGATAAACAAAGCGTTAGAAATTAAAATCCCATTTTTAGCGTTTTTTCGTATTTTTCCGCTGGTTTTTCCCGTGGCATTTAATAACTATTGAGGAAATCGAAAAATGACCTCACTAAAGTACCATCTTGATCCAATTTGCTAAATGATAAGGTACTATATGTTGAAATCGAAGCACTCCTTCTGGAAGAAATTTTGTATACAGGATATAAAAAGAATAAAAAAAAAAAAAATAAACACCATTGTAAAAACAATAGCTTTCCGCTCAGAATCTAAAAACAATAACATACCTAATAATATTATATATATATACTTATGTCTTATATATACTATATCAGAGATTCCCAAACTGCAAACTATATATTGGTCGCGACCCAAAACTCAAAAGTGGGTCACAATTATAAGTTTGCGCGGTCATGCCGTCGCGGAAAGATTTGAAATATACATTTATTGTTTAAAATGTAATAACATAATACTTAATATTATATGACTATAAAATATAATATATATAAAAAATAAAATATATATTGTAGGTATAAAATTCGAGTAAATGATACACGTTTTTTCGTATAACTATATGGCATATTTATTACTTTGGTATAAATGCACTTTAGTAAGATCCCAAACCCGATTATTGAATTAATTGAATATTATTTTATCATTATCCGTGAGGATTACAAGAGTACTATAGTGACGGAGACACTTGTCACCACAACCATCAAAGATAGCGATCATCAATGAAACAACAATAAAAACGGTCATTAATATGTTGTGGGTCGCCCAAATTTAAACATTTTTGAAAATAGCTTGTACAGTTGTACTGTAAACAGTTTGGAAACCTTTGTATTATATTATTATACGATGACATGTCTCGAGGGGAAACAATTAGAAAGCACATATAGTTTAAATCCTTATCGAAACGCATGATATAAATAATGCGATTTAGCAAGAAATTTAAGTTGAAACTTGTATAGGTAAATACAATTATTAAAAATGTAGTGGAACCCGGCTTAAGCAAACCCTTAAGGGCACGGCTACCCATGCACTTGTTGTCTCTGTGACTCCGTCTTACATAATATGTACGATACATTGCAAATGTTCGTTCACTATAGTTTCAATGGTGCTGTTAGTAAAGTTTTGACATTAGAGTGAATTGACCAACTATCAAACTATTAGGTAAGAAAATTATCTGTGCTTAGGTACGTCGGTGATTTTTTGATATTTTAATTTTCAAGCGAGATAAGGATAGGCACTTGTGCGAAATATCAAAATCCAAAATGATCATTTCTCGCTTAAAAATTAGAATATCGAATAAAAGCCGACGCTTAAGTACCTACAGATAATGTTTCTTACCTAAAAATTTCATTATAGGTAAATTCATTCTAACATGAAAACTAACAGCACACTGTTGAAACTGGTGAACGAAAATTTGGCATGTCGTACGTGTGTAAGACGGAGACAACAAATGCATGGGTACCATCCTCTTAATAATACGGAATCGTGTCGTGTGCGGACAATATTATTATTCGGTCCTGGTGAATTATATTTTATTATTTTCTATTGTCCATTTATTTAACGCGTGAAATTTGTTGAAACCCTAACTAAATATGGACATTTTAAATTCTATGAGACTGCATTTTCCATTTTATTCAGTTAGTACCCTGTCCACTAATGATTATTGGTCCCGTGCGATTCCGCTCAAGACAGGTTTAATGTATTTCAATTTCGACAGCCCACGATTTCTACACATTACACAGACACACATAATGGACAGTAGGCACCATTTTATATTGGTACATTAGGTACGTACAATGAGTAGGTATATTATACTTATCACTTATGAATGTTTACTGTTTGACAACACAAAACCAGTGAATTATTTTGAAGAGAGCGGTCGCCCATTATAGCAACGCTTTTGTGTGTACAGTCGATTATTTATATTTTTTTGAATATGATCGAGTAACATAATACTACAGTTTACAAGTTCAGTTTAAAATACTAAGATAAAATTTTGAAAACGGAAACATATCTAATCAGTAAATCAGCTTACACTATGATAAGTACCCGTTAAATATTATATTGATATTAAAACTCCTTAACAATAATATCAGATGAAGCAGTCGGCCGACTGCATGCGAAATCGACGTGTAATAGAAACCGAAACCGAGGTTCTCAAAAACTAGCGTGTCACGGTTGTAGGAAAAAATACAAAAAAACAAAATATAATCAAATGCTATACATTTTAATTCACACGTTTCATTTGTTTGTATCTTTAACATATTGATTAGTGTGTGGTGCAGTATGTTGTGTATAATTTGTGTTTATTCGATAGTCCATTTTCTCTATAAACTAATAGGTACCTATTTGTAATTTCTACTTTTTATTATTTTAATTATATTATTATATTATGAAAATAATTAGGTTAAATAAAGGTGAAGAAAAATTATTATTTAATGAATAGTATATGTATGTTTTAAAACACGAGGAAAAAATTATTTGCTTGGAGATGTAATAAAAGAAGTCAAGTATTCAAATTGTGCGGCTATCATTCACACTACAATTTTCAAAACAGATCCAATTATCAAATACTTAAAGTTACCGGATAAAACATTTTAACAAAACAATTAATGCAATTAAAAAGACCGCAAAGTGTTCTAGAACTAATCCGTCAGAGGTTTGTGTAAATGTGGTTACTCAATTAAACGACTATACGAGATCAAAAATGTCAATTGAAGATAGGTACTCCAAAAAGAACTATAAGAAATTGTAGGACTGAAAAAATCTTAGTGATCCATCAACACTTGAAGAACTTGAATTTTTGGTAGTAATTTTACTTAAAATATATTTTGTTCCGTAAGAAAATAATTTATTTTGCACATTTTTGAATATGGATTTAGTTCTACGCTCGCTAGCGTAATGCCGTAATTATCAACTAAAATTATTATTTGATGATAATAGGAAAGAAGCATTTCAACGAAGTTATAATTGCAACACACAAAGGGCTCGTTGATTTATAAAATTCTGAAAATTTCGCTTTAGCCCCCAAACTTTTCATTCAGCTTATAAGTACCTATATTATGGTTATACGTGCATGAATCAATAGTATTATACTGTTGTATATTATAATGCGGATAATGACCTATATGGCTATATGCCGATCAAAATAAATGGTAAAATGCATAATGTATAAAAGAAACAATTGATAATTTGTTTTGACCAAGGACGAAAAAGTGTATTTTTATTTTTTATTAAAATTCGGGTTTTTTTTTCCTTTGATTATTCTTATTTTGGTTGTTATTCTTCGCACTGCGACAAAAACATTATTGTTGTCTTATAATGCAGCCGCGTTGTGCATATCCGTTTCTCGCGGTGCCCCGTTTCGCCAATGACGGATGCATTTTTATTCATAATAATATTATTATTTTTGCACGAGTCTGCGACACGACCGATGATAAGCAGCACACCGCGGGATCGTGGCGGCCGATCAGTGGTCGAAATCGCCGGTCGACGTGCACGTGTACCATAACATATTATAATAATAGTAATAATATAATGCGATAGGTTTTTTTTTTCCACCACGCCCGAAAAATCGACGATTCATGCGTCGTCGACCACCGTTCCGTAGACGATGCGCGTTTACTAACAATAATAATATGGTTTATAACGCGGCGCAGGTTTGTCCGCCGTTCTCCTCTCGGATCCGTTTATTATTATATGAGGCGTATAAAATACGACGACCGATTTCGAATTTACAATAATAATAATAATAATAATAATAATAATATTGTAATAAAATATATTATCATTATTATAATACGGTGTGTAGCTGCCCTCGGCCATACGGCGCGAAAGGTCTGTGCCGCATTACAATACAGTGTGAGTATATTTTATATTATTATACAGTGCCGCAGTTGTTGTCGTTATAATAATAACGTCTTGTAAATGGGGGCTGCTTACTTCTGAGAAACTGCCGAGTATAATAATGCGCGCACAGACGTCGGTTTCGGGAACATAACGGTGCAGCGCGGGCCCGGTCCCTTCGGTGCATTATGTTATTATTATAAATCACGAGGATTCCGTGCGCGGTCGGAGTCGGCGTGCAACGGCGTCGGCGGGATTATAAGCCGTCCGGTGTGTAAAACGGTGCGGGCGCGCGTATACAATAATATATTATTATTATTGTTATTATTATTATTACTATATTATACGTGTCGTAGTAGGTATACGACGGCGGCGGCGGCACTCTGTGCTCGCCATATTATAATCCATTTGTACGTCCCGTGCGGGCGCATTGTCGAAAAGATCGGAAAAAATAACAAAACGACCCAGAGACACCGATACACAACAACAACGATAATATGTAAAACGTCAATCTGGAACGTTTAACCTTGTTTCGCGCGTTTCGAGGTCAGGAGGCACACACACGTCGCCGTCGCCGCCGCCGCAGCACGTCATTGTTTCGCGCCCGTCGAACTGATCTATATAATACACTTTTGTCCGCACAACATACAATGTAACCTATATATATATATATTATAAGACCCCTGAGGAATTTCACGACATCGATTTATACGGCATTATTGTATATTGTATAATATATGTGTCGCATGTGCGTATTATTATCTGGTCGGTGTGTGCGTCTCGTCCGTCTTGGGGTCCCGTGCCCACGAACCGCGTCCGATTCTTTCTCGTCGACCGGACGAGAAAAAAATAATACATCCACCCCGCCGACGACCACTGCAAACAACCATCACGGTGCGCTGCGGATAATTTATCATTCCCCGTGTGCGTTGCTGTCACCGAATTAATTCGTCTACCTGGCCCCGGGTATTCTCGTAGGTATTATTGTGCGTCGGGGAAACTGTCAACACGCGCGTACAGGTTCGCAGAACTATAATTCTGAAAGGGAGACGAGCCAAGAACAACACGCACGCGCTACGTGTTCATACAGCGATTTCCACCATAATAATAATAATATAACGGGCGGCGAGTTCGCGGTAGGCCCACCCGGACCCGGGCCCCTCGAGCCGCATCCAAACAATAATATTTGTTTGGTTAGTTTTCCCGTGGTTTACGGCACCGTTCCTACGATTTATTTTATTTTTTTTAGACAAATATATTTGTAAAAATCAATACGGTGGTTTCTGAGTATTGAATGATATTTTGTGTCTAACTTTCAGAACTATACAGCACATCTTCAAATAATTATTCGGCACATAAATATTACTTTAGCAGAGGGTCGGGCAAATGGACAGACTGTTAAATTAATAAGTGTTAATAAATAACGTGTTCACTAAAAAAAATAAAAAATAATATATCTGAGTATACCGATGCATTGACGAGTTAATCAGTCAAAGCTAAGTTAATTTCCACTTATTAACTTAAATTACCAGTTTTATGTTTGGATTAAATTATCTAATTTGCCTCTACGTTAACAAAGTCAACTTAATTTATTTTTCTAACATACGCAATTAAGTTAATTTTGAATTTTCATATTAATATCCAGATAAATATTTTATTTATTACCGTCAGTAATAATTACGAATTCATAAAAAAGTCCAGGGAACGAAACCGTTTTAAATTTTAACGATTACGGTCTAGGTTTTTGAGAACGGTTTACTACATTTTCTGGTTTCGGTTTCAAAAAAGGTTTATCAAATTTATCGGTATCAAGAACGGTTATTGAACATTTTGATTTTCATTTCTTTTGCATACAACATATTATGGATCATTATTCAATTACATTAATACTTAATTGTAATTTACAATAACACCACACTATATTACACTATTACAGTATAATAAATCTCTTGTTATGTGATAAATCATTAATGTTTATTGCTTATGATATTTGAACAAAATATTAATTTAAATGGATACAAAAAAAGTGTATTGGACTGGTTTGTAAAGGCTTACTGTTAAGATTCAAATATACATTACAAGATTTGATACACACAGTTTTAATTCAGGGGACACACTGAGGAGACTGATGATATTGACATAAGCGATTGATTACTGCGTGACAGACGCGGATCGGTCGAATATGAAACAATTGTAATAACATTAATAAATAACACAAATATACACAAATACTTCAAATAACAACAATACAGGTTACAGACGAGCATAGCCGCAAGAGGCGAATAAAATAATAATTATTGTGATATCTATGTTTTAATTTTGTACTAATAAGTAAATAGTAATACTATTCTAATATTATAATTTATGAGATAGCTGAAA
This sequence comes from Acyrthosiphon pisum, assembly GCF_005508785.2. Lineage (NCBI taxonomy): Eukaryota > Metazoa > Arthropoda > Insecta > Hemiptera > Aphididae > Acyrthosiphon > Acyrthosiphon pisum. Next base: position 66,933,530 of record NC_042493.1, on the reverse strand, counting down.
CTTTTTTAAGATTTTAGGTTTCAGTTACGGTTTTTAACCGATGTTTTGAAGCTTTTGGTTCAATTACGGTTACGGTGTTCGAATATGAAGAAATCGCGGTTTCTGAAAAACCGGTTAAATCGGTTTTGAACCCTTTAAAAAACAAAACAAAATAAGATATTTATGGAAAATTTCGATTTTTTTTATTTCTGGAAGAAAACTAATTTTGTTTATTATAAGTACTAATAATATAGGGGAAACATTAGCCACCAATATAAAGATATTAACAAACGAACCCACGAATTATATTATTCATAATACCTACTCATTATTAGCTATTACAAGTAACTACAATTAATGATTATCATGAATATTGTGTCTGTTTCAGAATTATTTTTAATAAAATAATCATAACTAACCTATATTAGCATATTATAAATGTGCACAGTTTTTTCCATTCCTTGCTCATAACAATGCTACAGTATTACTTAATATTTATTTTTATTACTTAGTCTTGTCGGTTGCCAGTAATGCCCAGTATGGCAGTGTGTTACCACTATCGGTTAGTCGATCTATAAACTTTTATTTTGTCATTACCATTATTTATTAGTTACCAATATATAAATAATATACTAATTGGTACATCGTGCTTACATCTTATTGCACATAAACACGGAAAATAGTTATCTAAGTTTCGCATGCAATTTTTTATACATTAATTTAACTTTTTAATTTGAGGTGAGTTAAGACTTAAGTTGATGATAATTAGTGATGAGTTCAAATTATGTCAATTAATTTAGTTTTTAAATTGACTGAACTGAGTTAAAAAATTTCATTAATTTGCGCAGCCTTGAAAAATAGTATAACTGTACTTACATACTTACATACTTACATACTAACATTAATTTTTGACGAATTTTATCTGAAAATAAATTATTTATAAAAATGTTGATATTACTTGAACATTTTTGGAGGCGGGTTACAACCCCCTAATCACCCCTGGATACATCACTGCTGTACATACTATCTATATTTATGCTATTAAGTTATTATGTTATAAATAAATGGGTACTTAGTAATGTTAGTACATAGTGTTTCAGTTAAAAATGTTTGTATATTGTTAAATTTTGTTGGGGGTATGGGGGAAAAGCTCCCACGACTCTATCAGTTATGCGATATTTAAATTTTAAGACCCCTCTACTAATATTTTCCCGGAACTGCGGGCTCAGATTTTTTTAAATGGTTGGGAATATGAATTTAGACTGTTCTAAGACCACGTCATATAACGCTGTAAATATACTTTCATTGCCTACTTTATCATAATATATTTTATATGAGAAAAATAATCCAAGGAGGGGAGGGGTGATTGAACAGATCACCATGGCCTATGAATTTCACGTCGCAATGTCGCGTACGTTTCGTTTAAACGACGACCAGTGAATAATAATATCGTCGTCTGCGTGCGACTGCAGTAGAAAAAATGCGACAGATCACGGGGTCGCCTTTAATCACCGCCCCCGCGCGCGTTTGCCACTCACACGGTGTGGTTTTTCACCGGCACCGTCGTTTTCAATCGCGATTACCGCCGAAATGGCGCATTTCAAATATACTGTCATTTTCGTCTCACCGGTTAGGATACCATCGTATGAATGTGCGGCAAGTATAGGTCGATAACGCGTCTGTCTACTGACCTTTGCTGCGCGAATTCTCGCGTTTTATTGTCTGCGTCACGAGAGTACTGCGGTGATAAAGGAATTTTACGGTGTGGGTTTTTTAACGTACTCAGCGCTGTGTTTTCGTCCACTGACCACTATGGACGCGCAGCCGCCGCCGCTGTAACAGGTAGGTATATCTTTAATAATAATAATAATAATAATAATAACATACCATTGATCAAATATTAGTTTAACTCGCTACAATTCACCGCCATCATCAACCGCCGTTTGCACGCTTGAATCGTCGGAAAACCGGAACCCGAGGAAAATGAGAAAAAAAGAAAACTGTGCCCTCGGACTAATCGGTATAATCATTAAAGAATACGCTATTTCTTTGAAACAGTCGACCATTGCGGTATAATATCATAATATTATAAATCAAACATATTACATAATACTTATATTTTACAATAAATATTATAATGTTCTATTAAACCAGTAATATTAGCTCGTAAACGTCGTTAATCGACAGTTTGTGAAGCATTATGGTGCAGTCAAAATCAATTGTTATTGATGTACATAGTATTGAATACATAATAATAAACAATAAATAAAAATTTGAACATTATATGGACCAAGTCGACTGTACAATAAAGTCTAATAGACTGTGTTGTGAGATGACACCTACCTGCAGTACCTACCTATATATGTAATATTATTATTAAATAATTCATTGTTTTTTGGAGTGGATTTCTTTTACAATTTTCCGTTTATAAATCAGTAAAATACGTGTTGTGGTATATTATACGATATGTTAGCGGCGTCATATTGAGTAACATTTAATGTGACGTACAAAAGACTCAGGCCTATCGTTTTTAAATCGTGCCGTATAAGATGATGCGCTACAAATAAAAAGTAATTTTATTCACAATCGATGAGGAAAACATGTTTACTGGCTTAACTGCATGTCTAAATAAGTATAGTAACACTTTTGTATTGTAAATATTTCGCAAACACGTGCAGCTAGGTACGTATACGAATAGAACAGTATAGGTAGATATAAATATTAATATAGAATAATAAATATAGACAACCAGCTAACGATAAACGATATTCTCGATGAGTATCAATACGATACTTATATCGAAATATGAATATTCAAATTTTATAAGTCACGATTACTTGGAAAAAATGTGTTGACGGTTGTACGCGAAGTTTGCGCACAAGAGTACAAGATTATATACACTTTCAACCGACTAATAGTTACGCGGGTCTCGATTCATCCGCAATTCGCGTTTACATTCTATATGGTTGTACAAACGTAAAATTGCAACACAAGTCGAAATTCAAATCCCACTGGTTTTTACGAAAATCAAATTAAATCCACCCCGCTGGCGCGTAAATTCGCACATCGGCCATATTATACCTACAACGTGTATAGTACGGCACGCACGCTCAAGCAGTTGAAACGTACACACACACACACACACACACACACATATATAAATATACTCACCATTTCGTCGGGTAAATTAAATTCGCCCCACTACAGCAGCGTTATATAATGTCCTACACTCTTGTGCGCCGTATAGTGCGTACCACACGATAGTTGTGTGGGTATGGGTGGTTTTGTAAGCGCACGGGCAGCTCAGCCACTGTCGAAGTTTACCCACATATTTCTGGCAAACGTAATTCGCTAACATAATCGGCGCGGCACTCACTTTTACGGGTAAATCGAATTCAATCGCCCACATTGTGCGTGTGTAAATTTCGACTGTATACCTGCTGCGATGATGTATCATGTGCGGTATCCCTACGTACATATACACTGTACACTCTATGTACCAGAACCAGATACCCGGTCGCGGAACCATAATGGTCTGCAAGGCACATTATTATTATTATTTTATAGACGTGATTTTTTTATATTAATTTATTTGTTTGTAAGACGCTTCTAGAAATGTTACGAATTCCGGCGATATTATGCATTACGTCATAATATACATAATATTATAATATGGATAGGTGCGCTGGATGTTTTTCCAGAATTCTGCAGTTTTTACACTGATTAGTATGGTATTTGTGCGAGTGTCATACATACCACCGTTTATTATTATTGAATATTATAGATTTATTATGTACGTTTTTTACCAAAAAAATATCACATACTACATAATATGATTAATAATATCTAATTATTTATATCTACAGTTTTGTGAGGTTAAAATGTGATTATTATCGATATGACGATATTGTATTATATCAATCGAGCATTTCAATCTACTTTATATTATAGTCCATTGGGATTAGTGTTAATAATCTCTAAAACACAGGTATGAAACTTTAGGTATACAGCGGTTTCTGTTAAAATGGTCGGGTCTCGATAAGTCACTCTTATTTCCACTTTAATTTATTTGTAGCCACGACAGCTAATTTTGATATTTGTGAACCAAGTTCGATATAATATAGTTACATTATGAATTATGATACCTACATGTAATTCGTTTAATAATATTTTTAATTTTTTTATTACCTATGATGTCTAATTTAATATAGCATATACCTACTGTAATAAAATTCATAATGTTTTAGATAAAATGTTTTTTTTTTCATCAATACAGCAGTTTTTACATTGGACCACATGGTATTTGTGCGAGTGTTATTCATTAAATGTATTATACATTTATACACAGATCTTGTTATAGAATACTATTGTGTTATCAATTACTTGCAACGACCATTTTTTACATGTGTTAAAATATATATAATAATATGATTAAAATACACCCACGTTTTTGTGCAGTTGTTTAAAATGTGATTATAATTATCGCTACTATAATAATGTCAATTGAACATTTCAATCTACTTTATAGGCCATTAGGGTTAATGTTAATTATCCAGAACTCAGGTATAACAATACTATATACAGCTGTTTCTTATAAAGATTTTGGGTCGTGATAAGTAGTTTTTTTTTCCTCTTTCTTTTAATGGTAGACATGACATCTAATTTTGATATTTGTGAACCTATTTCAATAAGTACATTATGGTGCATTAAATACGAACGATAATGTTTTTAATTTCTTTTTATAATAATGTCTAACTTAATTTATTCTACTTTATAAAATAGTCTCAATGTCCATATACTATAGAGTATAAACAGTATTGTAAAGTATTAGAATAAATGTAGGTATTCAAATAAAAGTACCTATTTAAATACTTTTTTTTATTTGAATACTATTTAAAATACTTTTTGAAAAAATTATTCGAATAGGTATTCTAAGTATTCAGAATAATTTTTTTTGTATATTTTTGAACTCGAAAAATATTTGTGACAAAATAAATTTGTCTATTAAAAATCAGCACATTATATCTGAGTTATAAACAATAGTTTTTCTCTTTGAACAAAATATGATTGACCAACGTTAATTTCCTACCACTGCTGAAAAACTGAGAAAAATTTGCTGGAAAAAATATATTCTAATAGTATTTGAAATATTTTTTGAATATTTTTTGAGTATTCGGATATGTATTCAGAATATATATATTTTTAAATGTATGCGAATATGCATTCGGAATACTCTAATACTCATTTATTCGGATGCGTATTGCGAATACAAAATAAAAGTATTCTTTACAAAACTGAGTATAGATATAGTATGGGTACTATAGGATATGGGTAGGTACTAACCTACCTACTCATTATTTACAGATTTAAAAATTTTGATTTATTTCATATTATGCTTATTATTTTTGAAACATATAGTCCTTACAACACTTGCTTTTATAATATTTGGCATTATATAAGACGGATTACTACACTATATTATATTACGCGGAATCATACTCATCGTAAGTGTGCAATTCACGAATTGCTGTGTTACTGTGTTAGTCACCGCACGACTTTGTGCAACAAACAACAAGATTTAAATGTATTGTTTTAAGAGTAAATTTTATTTTTTTAGCGTTATCTATGAGTACATTATATGCGGCACAATTTGATTTTTCAGCAGAAAATCATAATAATATATTCGCGTACATAGCCGTGAGCCTATATCTAGTATAATATCTACGAATACTGCATATGCGTGTAAAGTTGGCTGTATATATATGTTCGAACGACGACGACGTACAACACGTCATACATATTATTATATATTATATATAGGCACAGACGTGACGGCGGCAATGCTGCGAGCATAATGAATACATGTAAAGGGACGAGAGTTGCGTATATTATGTTACTCGATCACGATGACGTCGGATGCGAAGGGGAGCTTTTTACATGATGAAATTTGTGTCTGTGTGAAAAATAAGGTTTGAGAGCTCGACGATGACAATTTCTTCTCTCGGGTTGTCCTCTTCTGGTTCCGGAGTAGTGAGTAACCAACCCGTAGAAGTAAGTCATTCGGCTCTTAAAACGATTTTTTCAAAATTGAAGTGGATTTAAATGCGATGTGTTGAGCTAGCGCCTTGATAAATTTCAAGACGTAATTTATCAAAACGTTTTAAAAGCGATTTCTCGAAGCTTTAATATTTCGATGATGTCCAATAATATGTAAACACCTCGTAAGTAATTTTCCGCATAGCCAGTGGCGCAACTTAATAATAATGGGACTCACGTGAACATTTCCAAGATGGGGTTCTTATATGCTAATGAAAATGAAAAACAGTCATACTTTATTATAACACTAAAATCTATTGTTTTCTCACGTGCCATAGTTAATAATTATTAGTTATATATAATTTTACTCAGGTTTCTCGCACAGGTAGGTATACTAGTAATTCGAATTCTCTAAACTCAAAAGAGTAAAGACATTATTGTTCATTGTTATTATATTAAAACAAATAATATGATATACGAATATAACAAATTATAGTATATAAGATCTCAGGGCTCCCATAAACTAGGGGGCCCCTGTGAACTGCACACCCAACACTCCTGTTATAGTTGTGCACTGCGCGTAGCCCGTGCAGGTAAAATTTCGCAATCTTACCGAAAATTACCGAAATTAAATATAGATAATAGGAAATTCTACGTCTTATACGTATAACATACAATACACTTTATGTAATATAATAATAATGTGAGACACTTCGACCGATTTGTTTACTTTTAGTTTTCGGGTCATAGTATTTTGTGTCATTGTTTTTTCTCGCCTGAACACATTCACTTTCAAACGATTTGGAATAATATTAAAGATTCGACTGGAAGTGGAGTACATAATTTTCGGTACCTATATACATACATAGGTCCATATAATTGTGATGAATTTTTTTTTATAAATTTTTCCTGCGTTCTGCAGACCGCTATTTAAATATATTATAGTCTAGACGAATATAGTCAGCGGGACAGCAGGTTCTACAGCATTATTTTGTTGCGCAATTATTTTATACTTTATATAAACCTTTATATTGTATAATGAACTATTTTAATGTTCGATGTAATACGTTTTTATTCTTTCAGTCGGACCCCATTCGGCACGTCTTAAATAATATTATTTTTATAGACCGAGAATGTAAAATATTTTTAGGCTTTTAACTGAACCTTATGAGACGCATCTTTGTAATTATTTATATATATATATATTTATATTATTACGAATAAATAATAATACATTTAAAATAAATATATGTATAAATACGTGAGTCACAGTCACTAATCTGTACGTGTATGATTATTATTTTTTTAAATGCATTGTCAATATACATGTGATATTAACAGCACAAAAGTATATCAAAGAAATATAATCTAATACCATTTACTATTATTGATGACGGGTTTGATAGATTTTCTTAATTGCTTAAAATTACAACGTTAAATCCTAAGAAAATCATTTTGTACTTTATCGTGAACACTAATCTAAGACGCACACACAAAGGGTACGACGAAATCGCAACTGAATTGAATTCGGGCATTGACGTGACAAAGGCTCAGGACAAAACTTTCAAACACAGGATATTAGAAGAAAAACTCAAACTCGACGAATGAAATGTAATGTCTATATGTACATACACAGCCCTACGATAAATTGCATTTATTTAATTTAGAAATGTTAAATCAGCGGACAACACACGTCTAAAACTCTACCAAACATTACTTTTCGAAGGTTTATATGTGTACACACTACACCGTACAGTAACGTTTTGGCACGACGAGATTAGAAAAATAATTGCGAAAGGCATTCCAACATTGCATTTCGACACGGGGTAAGGGGTACCAATAATACTCCTGTTTTACTCGCCTGAAAGCGTTTAAATTTTATTTTCGTTTTAATGCATGTAGCATGCATTTAAATTGAATCTTCACGATTACCTATAGCAATACATAATATTTCAATATTAATTATAGATCGTATATGCCAACATAATATTGTGTTTCGTAAATAAGACAACGATACAGACCTAACAATAATTCTATATTTTCTAATTCTATATATACCTAGCTCGTGAGCTATAAGCGTTGAATACGTCAACATTTCAATGGAGCAATATAGGTAAAATAAAGTATAATAATATGATATAGGTAAAACTAAATTTTTTTTCGGAAACTTAAAGAAGAAGAAAAAATAGTAGTGTTTAAATTTATAATTGTACCCAATACCTGTGATGTATAATATTGTTTTCATTATCCATTTTATTATTTAAATATTATGTTATAAATATTTCATATATTTGAATAACGTATAATGAATGCATTTTTTATATTATTTAAATTATTGCCAAAAATATGTGTTATTAAATACAGACATCCTACTCACAGCGGACCAAGGTAATATGTTTTATCAGGTATCGTTACTTCTATGATATATTGGACTAACTCAAGTTTCCCTGCCTTGCAAATTTGAAATGTTCCATTTCCGCATGCTATATACTGTTCATTAAACCGATAATGATTATTGAGGCTTCAATATAATATTAATATCAACCATTTTACGTCATACCCCTCAAACCCTATCAAAGGTCGAATCAGTAATATTATAATAGAATTTACATTGGAAATCGCCTTCCACGGAGCAATTTAAGCAGGCATATATATATATACGCAAGTGGTGTATTATTCGGGGTTAAGTTAAGTTTGATTGCCGGTGATCTACAGAAATGGAGTTAATAATTATTTACTAACATAAATTGATTACACTCGTTATTGACAGCTGGGACGCCACCGCTGTACGTATAGGGGCCGTAAATGCCCGTAAATGCCCCAAAAGTTTTTCTTTTTTCTCTCTGTTAATGTTCCGCTATATACCTATACATATATTGAACACTATATATAAAATAGTTTTCTCAACAGAAAATACTCATTATCTCGAAAAGTATTAACGTCCTCGAACAATTTGCTTTTGCACAATTTGAAGTCTTTATACAGGAAAAAAATGTTTTTTTGTTAATTTTTTTTAATCATTATGAATTTTTATATATTTTTAACTTTTTTGAAAGACGATACGCGTATACTTGTACATTTTTAATTTCACATTCCGAAGCAGAATAGTATTCTACGGATTTTTATAAATATAAATTGAATTTCAAACAATAAGAATTAATTTTTTACATAATTTGAAATCATTATAGTCATTGCAAATTGCAATATATAACATTTTTAAATTCATACTGTTGATGATGGTTATAAGTTATAAGTAAGTATTTTAAGTTTAGATAAGCGGAACAGTGGACTCTTATTGCGAGGTATACCCCTGTCACACTTCCCTATACGATCATCAAAACTGAAGATGCTTATAACTCATCATCAATAATAATTGATCATTAATATGAAACCAAAAGTAAAATTATTAAAATTCCATAAATAAAGTATTTTGTTAATCGTTAATATTTTTCGAGATAATTATTATTGTTTACTGTTAAAATAATGACCCTTTGTCTACACACCTGACACCATCAACTTGAGACTAACGCGAGTCTTATACACTTTTTATATGACGTCACGGACTCACGGACGCCTTAGACGTATAATATAGATAGGTAGGTACTTAACGAATGTAATTCAATCGTGATTTTACTGTAAAGTATAAGCTATAAACTCTGTTGCAGTCGTCGAGTTTGGATATATATATGCGTTTGGACGACGCGACGGACCTGTAATTATACGATTTATAAATAATATATGAACAATACTGGATTTTTATCCGGACGATTTTTCTCTATGTATATTTATTTTATTCTTTGTCAACGTATGCGTCCTGTACTTGTTTAAAACCATGGTAGTTTTGTATTTTTCTAATCGTTAATGACTTACCTACATGGAATAACAATTCAACGATTGAAAACTCATCATCCGATAAAAACACGGGAAGTGTTATTCTTTTTTATAAAATGTAATGGGAATATACGTAGGTAAGTATAGTATATTAGTATGTACCTAATGGACGCGTGTATCCTAAATTATTCAACTGTACCTACATATATAATAGCTGATAATACCACTTGCATTATACCGAAGAGTTTTCGTCCCGTAAAACTGACGGAGAAAACCCACTTTGGATCGCGACTCTTTTAATATTGATGTAAACCTTTTTTTCACTTTGTTATTGTTATTATTATTATTATTATTATTATTATTTTTTCATGTTATAAATATGTCTTGCTTATATTTTGACTGAATACATTTTAATTACAAATTATTAATAACAGATTTAATTAAATTGTACATACATAATTTGTACGCAATCATCACTGTACAGTATCCGCACTTATATAAAACGAGTTGTCTCATTATTCATTTATATTTCATTGCGGTAATTTTCAATATTAATATTTTAAAACATATTATGGATTAAAATCAAACAATATCTGGTTTTTCATTGTTTTAACAAATTATTTTAATATTTCTCACTAATTATTTTGTTAGATAAGCTTCCGTTTGTATAAACTATCGAGAAAATGATTTAACACAAGTAGCAGAATTATAGGTATTGTGAGGTTAGGTTGGGTTAGGGCATAAAGTAAACAGCAAATAAACTGATATAAGCAGGTAAGTATAATTAAAATAATACACTTTTATACGTATTACTTAATTTGTATGGGGCCACGATTTTGGGGGAAGGATATATTATTATATTTATAATATAATATATTTATTAGATTTCGTGTATTGTAGTTAAATAAGTACTATTTGAATGTACGTTGCTGCAATTTATCAATCACAGTGTATTATAGACATTATGAATAATTTAAGGACACCGATTTAGTTTTTGGGTCAAATAATTCGTTGTAAATACTTACTGATTATATTAATAGTGTATTCAGGAGTGTACACATGATTTAGCTCATATAGGGGGACCGGGGATGATATTAACATTTTTTAATTTAAAAAAATTAAGTTACCGTATAATAACCAGCACTTCATTGTGCAAATATAAAATAATAATATACAATATGTGCGTATGCGTCCTACCTATACAATGGTTTTTACGTTTTTAATTAAGTTGTACATCTATTCTCCATATTTTTACACAAATTCGTCTATTATTATAATATCATATGATTTATATATATATATTTCACTTGACGTGATTGATATTCCTCTTTTATGCGGATTAGCCATCGTTGTTAAACCACCGAGACGACCTGCAGAAGCGTATCCACGCGGGGGTGGCGGATGGCCCTGCGCCAACCTACGATTATAATTTTTTTTTTCGATAAAATTCATACCTCTTCTGAAGGTATTTTATAATAAGCATTTCCACAATTATGACCATTATTTCAGTTTAATATGTAAATGTATTTTTCAATATTATATTTTGACGTTATTTTATGCTCTTGCGAGTTTAAACATAGAGCGGGTCCACTCATTACGGCATTACCCATACAAATTTGTTCAGACTATTACGACTATACGAGTATACACTATATTATATATGTCACGCATCAATTACGTTGTTTTGTGACATGCTGACACAAATTAATATAAATATTATAGCAGCATGATTAAAAAATAGAAAACTATAATAATTCCCCCAGTAATAATAGAGCTATATAGTGGCTCACTCATAAAATATGCATGCAAAAGATAAATACTTGTGTAAATTGTAGATACTTCTCGGGTATGTATATATTAGTTCTTATTACAGCGTGGTGGCGTGTTTGTATATTATATAAGAGGGTGTCTTCGGTGACCGGTGTTATAACGCCTCCCGCCTATTGAAAATCGCTTAAAAAATGTATAGTTGCTACTTGCTGCGTTATATAGCATTCACTACGTTTTACAAACGGTTGTTTACGACGATTTAAAAAATTATTAAAAGAACCAAATTAACCGTCGTGAAAACAAGACAAGTACGCTTTCAGTTCATACCTAATTTACAAATAATTATAATTAGTAATTACAATTTATTTTATACTTATTTTTATGGGTTCTTTGCAAGCCTCTTATAGTTAATGTTTGGGTTTAAAAGCAAAACTCCACCACTTTTTCATTAACTGTCATCGAATAAGATATCTAAAAGGCTTATGTAGCTATTTTCTTTTTCTTTTTTATATAGTCGGGTTTAATAATATAACGTCTAAGTTGTACAAACATGACATTTTATTTTCATTAGGTACTTATAAATTTTTACCGAGTCTGTATAGGAAATAGGAATACATATCATTAAAAAATATTAATTATAATTATAGGTAGGTACTCACAAGTCATAATATTAAATCTTATTTTGGCGTGCCATCATGATTCGTATCAATTATAATAATAAGTGATTATAATTTATAACCTATCTATTACCTATGTCTTGTATGTTGTAAGTTTCGGTCCATCCTCCCTAACTTTCGATATACTATAGTTACTGAAACGTGTAATTTTGGCTGTTGACAACATAATATATTGAACATATTTGAAATAATGTACAACTACGACTGTTCCGTTTGGTCGACATTTCATAAAAACCCCATCAAAATACCAAAATATGTTTCTATGCTCATCGTTTTTTACGGGTGGCAGTTTAATTTTTTTAATTGAGAAACCGTCATCCCTTATGTTAATGCAATTACCTATATCCGTAAATTACAATTCACTGATCGCAGGTAAACACACTTTTATAATAAATGTTTGGTGCTTAAGCGCCTCAAGTATATAACAATATTATCACTACGTCTTTTGAGTTTATAAATTGAGTAACAAAACGTACGTTTGTTCTTAAATATTCTTACTCGTATTTAACATATTGTACAATATTAAGCAATAAATTGCTTATAAATTATAATATTTGCCAAACAAAAATGCGTCGTTTATTAAATCAAACTAAATGTTATTGAAAGATTTAAGTTGATAAAACAGTTTCCTTACATAAAAAAAAAAAAAGTCCCGGAGAGGTTATCAATCATCAAGTTGCAGCCGGGAATCAGTAAATGCTGTAACTCTGTAAGTTCACTTTAACGAAACATGACAATGTGACATGTTGTTTTAATTTGTGAATCAAACGTCTTCTATACTTATCCGTAGTAGATGATAAACGAATTTATGGGGATTAAATAATTGTGTTGGTACAAATCCTTTTTATTTGACAGGCAATAATTGCTTGGTGATTTTCGGTAATATATAAAATTAAATTATGTCGTAACAATAATCCGAATCACGGTCATTTTTTGCCCTGAGGGTTCATAGTAGGCATATGTATAGTCTACACAAAAATCGGTAAAATATAATAATAACAGTTGTGGTATTGTACTACCACCAAAGTACTAATATTATAGGTACCCAATAACATAATAATATCAATAAAATTGTCACTTTTATAGTTATATTGCGTGTCACGCACACCTGACTTCTATCGCTAATAATTATAGTCAACCGCTTACTTCCAATGACCAATAGGTAGTATAATAATTATATTGAATGCATAAAAAATAAACGAATTATTATTATTTCTGTTGACAATTACCTACGTATAGTATTATTAAATAATTTTTTAAATAATCTTGAACGTACGACCCAGAGGCGATTTTAGTAGTATTTTTTTGGGAGCTGATTTATGTTTTAACATCCCCCCCCCCCTTCATAACAAAAATCTATCTGCAACCAGAGTAATTAATGTTTAATAAAAAGCAAGACAGCACGCGTAAACCAATTTAAACGAACCAACACAAGCAACGATTCGATCAGGACTGTCCTGACTGTAACAATGACAACCGTATATGTGGTTTTATGTTGAAGTGCGGGCCGGCCATAATACCCAGAATAATACCAGTATAACGCATCTATTTTTAGTATCATAGGCGATGAAAATCGAGCCTCACGATGATCATTGCGCATTGCGTGCATTTGCGTACATACGCTTGTAAGTGTAATTTATGGAGGTAGGTACGCTAACGCAAACTCAAAGGCGACTTGCATTTCTTATCGGTTTATATCTATTTTTGGTAATAAACACGAAATTATATCCAAATCCAATATAATAAACGATAATTCATAGAGACCTACTCAAAATAAGTAAAAAATAATAAGTAATAATAAATAAAACACTAAGTAATACCTAAAAAGTACTTGCAGGTCGGGTGCCTGCCCATTGACGCTACCTCCTGTTATAAACCTTGTATTAAATTTACACATTTTACTTATTGTGTTATATAGATTGTAAATAAAAAAAAACTTCGTAAAGAAGAATTTTTTTACTTCAAAATTATAGGTGAGGCGACGCTTCACTTGCCTCATCCTGCCACTGTTACGACCGAATATCCTTGAAGAATGAAGACACATATCACTTGTATTCCTTTACAAGTAATTTAGCGTTACGTGTATATATTTAACAATCTAATCCCCCACCAAATTGAAGTTTTACTCTCATATAGCATATATTTTGTGTGGATTAATTCCGTCAATCCAAATTTTTTTTTATCTCTACATAATAACATGTTGCCGTGTGGATTAATTTATATAATATACTATATAGGCATGTTATGACCTTGTTATATATTATATATGTATTTACAATTTACGTATATAATATATTATTCAACGACCCGGCAGGATTGCGCTAAGTATAAAAAGAAAAGTGTGCCTTAAAATACACATGTAGGCAAAATACACGCGAAAACTGCAGGACCATAATTGAAGGGTGAAAATCCAAAACGTGGTATTGCCAAAAATCAAAATGTTCACAAATTAAGAAAAACTATATTACGTTCTATGACACGAATTAACACTTGTAATTGGTGTAATCAAAATGTAAAAATGAAAAAAACGATTGGCGGAGTCAAAATAAATCTATTTTGACTTTTAAACTTAGTTTTAATACTTTAAAAAAGTGTTAACAGGTCAAAACGTGGTATTGCAGATATTGTTAAAGTAATGGCAATATCACGTTTTGAAGTTATTCCTATTTTTGTTCATGCAAAACGCATCATTGACGGCATGCCACGTTTTGAAGAAAAATTTAATATTGGCAATACCACGTTTTGCAATGATAACAAGTATGCCCCAATATAAATAGCATGGGCTATAATACGTTTTGACTTGAACTTGTAATACCACGTTTTGTATTGACATTAAATGTGGCAATATCACGTTATGCATTGAACATCAGTTTTAAAATTTTTAAAAGTAATTATTCAAAAAAGTAATCGATGTAATTTAATTCTGACTGCAAAATCGAATTCTTCACATTTTTTTCCATAAAAATCGATGTTTAACTCGATTTTCGAAATTTTGGCAATACCACATTTTGGATTTTCCCTTTTCAATTTTAGAATTCAACACGTTTCGCGAACAAATTTCTTGAGAAAGGATGGCAAATTTGTAGTTAAATAATGAAGTTTGAAAATACAATAATCTAATTGGAAATTTTACGTAGGAGTGCATGATGTAGTTTTCAAATCATTTTGAACAATATCAACATAGTTGTAGCCAATTCAACTGGAAATTATTGTAGCATATTTTCAACATTTTATTAGATAATATTCCTAACGGGTCACATTACAATGCACTATCCGACACCTATGTCAACCAAAAAACAAAAAAAAAAAAACATCATTGTAAAACCAATATGTTCCTGAAATAATAAGGTATCAACAAAAAATGAGTGATATACTGGGATATCACAACAAAAACACTCCGCCAAACTTTGTGTTAAAAAAACGCTGAGTATAAAAAATACAGCTCTAAAAGTTGTGATATCATTTTATAGGTGTCTAGCTAAGTCTAGCTTTATCTTGCTAGAAAATTGAACTTTTCTTGATTTCACTATTAATTTTTTAGTAGATTATTTTAACATAATTAATGATATCTATAGTTCAAAGACTTAGCTACCTATAAAATGATATCACAATTTTTAAAGCCATTTTTTTTTACACGGAGTGGAGTGTTTTTGTTGGGTAAACATATTACATATATTCCCTATGCAGGTACCAACCGATAAAACACTGCACGTATATGTAAGACCTGCACGAGAAATTTTTTTGAAAATTGTTGTTCATATACATATTATTAGAAATGCATGCTTGTACTTTAATATATGATCATGTTGCGGTATCGTACTAAATATATATATATTTATATTTATACACTATAAAAGTTTTGACGAGTAAAACTATGTACCTATATATATATATAGTATACTATATAATATAGATAGGTAGGTATGTAATATAATATACCATCATATAGTATATTACGCAAAGATAAAATAACTTACACATCAGTACGTCACTCCATCCTCTTGCAGCACCCTAAAAATTCAACGTTGCGTATATGCGATCGTAATATTAAAACTTAAACTATGATATATAATATGTAGTGTATGTGCCTACATAATGTATAATAATTTATACTTCGAGAGAGAAAAAAATGTCTCATTTTAGGGATGAAAATGCGTATCATACACGCAAAATATATACGCGAAAGGCTACAGCTTAAAATTTGATTTTTGTTTTGTGTTAAAATTGTATATATTATGTATAAACTATAAAGGTATAACCAGCTGCAGCACCACCGAACCAAATGCAGGATTCCTTGGTGAAACCTACGGAACAAAACGATGCACAGAAGGTATCCTGTACCTATTAAACTAATATATTATACATAAAGCATTATACCCTATAAGATACATAATATATATTATATACCAATAAATTTATTCATCTTTCCTGCAAGCAGCCCGTGATGCAAGCTACCTGAAAATTATCTTTGGCGGCGTGAGGGCGGGGATGGACCCATTACGATATAAGATTATTTGGTAGTGTACTTTAAAATGGTTATAATATACTGGTTCATAATATATATCATAATGATAATGTTGTCACTTGTCAAAGATATTTTTTTATTTTATTTAAAAATATAAAATAAATTTTTTTTTAAGAAGATTAAATAACATATAACACGTGAAAGATATTTAATGTTTAGAGAATATATATACTTATTAGTTATTTACATATATATTTCTTGTCTAATGTATGCATGAAATGTGTTATAAGACAAGTATTAATATGTCATATTTTGAATTGTTCAATATTATTCTATAGATTTTATTTTCATATAAATATAGTTCTATAAACTCTAGCCTCGTTCAAGAAAATTGAATTTAAAAAATAATACATTATACGTTTATACCTAAAACAAATTGTACTTGTATAATTTAAGTGCATAACTATATTATTAATCCGATTTATGGTAATATACGTATATTATTGTCAATAGTATAATGGCGTTTCTAATACTGCATACATTAAGCAGAAGTATCTAAACTTTAAATAATAAATGCATGGTTGAAATATACAGGTTATTGCAAATTGACTAGGATTGTTATCATCAGAAATAAAATGGCCGCGTAAAGGGATATCACAAACATCAATTTTTCTTATCATCAAAAATACGCTGACAAAATATAACAAATTCAAAATTCCCGCGCATATTAAATACTTGCTTATTATATTGGCTCCCTTTACGCTGCCATTTTTATATTTATCATCAAACATTTGATTTAGATATATGCAATAACCTTGTATATTTCAACCACGAATAAATGTATAAAATTATTTCTTGAAATAAATTACCTATCTTATGTGATCAGTACATTATTTTAACCGCAAGTAATATTGTAATACATTAATATAATAATATACCTCTAAATACATATAAACGCGTTCATAAGTCAATGAAATATTAATTTTTTATCTGTGATGCGTACCCAACCCTTAGAATTCGGCAACTGTGGCCATTGGTATGGATTTTCATGAAATATTATTAAAACATTAAAACTCAATACACTCTCCCTAGTATTGCTGTACAAACAAAATATACAATATATAAAAATTGGTGTTTTTTTTATTGGTTTGACGAGTCGCTTAATTGAAAAAATTCGTGAACAGGAAGTTATAGGTCCGAGGAAAAGTTGTCATCCACGTAACTTTTGTGTAGCCATTATAAGTTCTGACCATTTATAATTCACTTTAGGACGTGTCTTAAAAGCTGATGATTTTCCCTCAAAAGAATAACTTTCGATCCGAAAATATATTTCACTATATATACACAAACGTGTTAACGTGTTAGTCCTTTACACATTTATGTATAGGTATATATTATGTAAGTATACCTACGACAGTCACATTTCATTCAAGACGCGGGGCATCAGAATTTATTATAATATTTGTCTTATATGCGAACACGTATACCATAACGTCATAAGTCATAACCATTTAAGTAGGTACCCATATAAACTACCCATATTTATACATAAAAAATCACATTACGTAAAGGCGTATACAGCTTTATGCCTTTATTGTACGAAACAATCTTGTCTATTTATTGACATTCTAATATATAGTATATAATATAATTTATGAATACCTAACCTTATGTATATACAAGTATGTTTGTTTTAGGCGGATGTTGGTGTATTAACAAAAATCTTAATGTAGGGCAGCCATGTATAGGGTAGGTATATTATAAAAATGAAATGTAAATTATTGTTTATATTACAGCATGTCTACATGTGGTTTAGATATACGTATGTACGTACTTCGAAATATTTTGTATAGCACTGTCATAAACAATAAATCGGTTGCTTATTTGTGTTCACAATATATTTGCAAAAACATTTATCATATCCTATTGATTATTGATTTAAAATCTTAAAATATTATTATTATTATTTATAATATATTAATATGCGTTATTGGAGAAACGGCTGGTTTGATAAATAATTGTTGTAATATTTGATATTTTCAAAGACGTATATTTTATTATAAAATTTACTAGCAAAGACTGATCACTCATCTAGGTACATGCTACTTGCAAGGATACCAAACCTATTTGTTTTAAACTAATAAAATCGATTGATTCCAAGTTCATTTCACAGCCATTACGGTTAGTTCAGAATTGCAAATATTTACTTGGATATCGTCCCCGTTCATGCAAAACACACCAAGTCCAAAAACATGAATCAGCTTTTGAAATTTTTTCAAACTTTAAATGTATACTATATGTAACCAAATTTTTTTCTTTCTTTTTTTAATTGAGTTTCCCTTAAGGGAAGTAGCTGTTAATGAGTAGTTGTAAATAATATGACACTGTGAAATTTATAGCTCTTATTATTGTTAAAATACATATTTCCAAGTCGATTTTTGGACTTAGTGTACTTTGCATGAACGGGGACGATATGTGGACGGACTATATTGGTTTTTAACATTGTGTTCTTTTATAATATGGTGTATACTATAATATACATGTGTGTATTGTATATACCATAATAATATATACATATTATTTAATACATAATATATTCACTATTTGGCTTCGGAAACAAATTGATTAGCCTACAAAATACAATCAACGCAATAATTATAGGTATGTACATATGATTCGTACAATATTATTTAAGGTACTGCTCACTAAAGTCAGTATTGTTGTGATGCGTAGGTACATAATATATACGCTAAATTGACTTTTGGTGACTCGAGAAAAAATAAATCAAACCCCGTTCAAATCGGTCTACTCGAATTTATCGATATAATTTATATGAATGTTGTACTTCGATCCAGGCATTCAGCTATACCTAATGGACTTTGAGTTATATTACGATTGTCGACTGTAATAATATATTAATACAAGACACTGCGTTCACATTTCCGGATGTGCATCTGCAGTACGGCTATTGGCTATATACCATCAAACGATTCGTCTATTGTACATATTATTTTAAACAAATATATATATATCATATTATATATATAGCTTAAAGTGGTAATGTGGTATTGGTATATGTACCGGGTATAAAGTCGTACAATATTACTCGTCGGCTATTTGGCTATACACTGCATATAAATACGACGTGGATGTTGACAGAATAATTAGACAGTTTCTTTTATATCTTACATACATGTTACAAAAGACCGGATACGATTGCATTTATTAAAAACCAAAAGCACAAGAGCTTTGTACCCCTTCGTAACGTTACATAATAATATATTATAATAATAATATATATTATATAACGCGTTTAACGAACCAATAATTGACTGGCTAATATTTTGGAGCCAGGGCTAGCCGTGTGCACGTCAGAGTCAAAATCCATTTCAATTTTTCTTTTCTTTTTGTCATTCAGTTGGTATGTATTTTTTTACTTGGCTCGTTTTTTGTTATTATTAATATTTTTTGGTTTTTCCCTTGTGTCTCACGCACGCATTTCCCTACAGATCCTATAACTACTATAACTACTTCTAAGCTTAGACACGCGATACACTTTTTGGTCGTGTAAAAAAAAATGTAATGATAATAATAATAATAATAAATAACAATTATGGCGTTGCCCTTGGTAACGTGACATACATTTTAACGTTTAAAGTTGGCGAACAACGGAACGGTAGGTACATAGTACAAACACCTATAATTTATGTATATATATATAATATAATATGTCAATATGTGTGCGTGTATTTTACATTCTATAAATACAATTATTGCCACGTGTAAATTTGATTCCAAAACTTTGAGATGTTTTTAATATACCAATAATTAACAGACGTTACGAAGATAATATACGCATAATATAATATTGTAAACTTTTCAGAACGTTTATGTGTACACATCACAAAATATTACTATTTGTTGGATCGATTTTGGAAATGGTGTTTTAAATATAGGTAGGTACTAGGTTCTTGGATACGATTAATGGATCTAAAAAATTTGACATCATTGTTAAAAAGATTCGACTTCTCTCATCGAATCACGTATTCAAGTTCTTCACAAAACTGACGAATACTATTTGTATTTTTTACCATAGCTGGTTATAACTTATAAGTATAATTTTCTGAACAAACTCCAGAGTATGGTATATACATTCAACTTATACCTCCGTGGCTACCTGTACTATGTGTACTTAATACGTATTTAACAATTTAGATAATACCTAATAATATAATGTATAGTAGCCTTAACGGGTAGATTTTGTATTATAATAATTTGTTGAGCAGTATCTATAAAAGTTACATAAGCTGTTTTTTGTATAAATACAATCGTCACTTTATATTATAATTATAACCAGTGATATAATTTTATTACAATGGGAAAAATATATAGATACAGTATTAATTATAATGAACATAAGAAACATTAACATACTATAATAATAATTTCTGGCGCAAAAACAAAGTCACAAAAGGCTTAAGCACATCGAGATCAAAGACTAACAAAGTTTTAATAAAAATAAGAAAACCGGACGGGTTGTAGCGTTTACTAAACAATAAATATTTGATTACATATTACAGAACCGTCGATTTATACTAAACGTCAAAAATAATTATGCTGTTATAATAGTGTTACCCGATTCGATAATATACTCTCAGAACACGAGCACCGTAATTTTACAACACTTTGTATTATTAAATGTTTCAAGTGTGTACCGCACGTCCGCATACTGCACAGCGACCGGGTTTATAGTAATATACTGATATTATATGTATAATATTACGTACCTAAGTGGTATATGCATTTAAAATTGTATACTGCAGTTTGTATTTATGAGTGCCTACCTACCCACGCACTCGTAAGTCGACAGGATCATTTGTATATTACACGATGTACTATTATAATGTTTGATTTTCAAAACTTTACCGTCGCATACATTACGTATCCTGTATATAATAATAATATATACTTTACAGAAATGTTCAAACTTATTCCACGCGATAAACATTTAAATCATTTACAATTCGTAATGTTAAACCGAGGGGTGTGTATGCAAAAATCCGAAAAATCCGACCGTTAAGGCGTTACCATAAGTATGTATATTATATATTATACAGTCTTATATATACATATATTATATGTATATTATAATATATACAACAACGATAGTAAACGATTATTTACCATGCAGTCAACTTACTGCGGGTGTATATGGATATATCATTATAAAACTAGTAGGTATATATATATATATATATATACAAATATATTTATGTTTTTTGGCAACTACATTCGCTCTAGTCGGTGTATACCGGAATTTTATTTTTTCGATTTTTGAAAAATATTATTCTGCGACCAGCGCAAACCGTATGCAGAAACAAGACAAATAGTAATTTCTGTTTATGACTTTCGAGCATGTTTCAAACTTTTCGTAAAACCAATCGGTGAAATCGGATACAGAACAAAAGAGTGCAATGTAAAACAAAAACGGGTTTTCCGCCGTCATTTTCTTTTCGACTATGATGATAATAATAATATAATAATACATAATACACCGCGGTGGTATTATTATTATTATTATTATCATTATTATTATACAGGTATTAAAAGTGCATTACGGCAAAGCCTTTATACCGCGGGCGTACGTAATACAATATTTATTATATTATTATTATTATACGTACGTCGTAATAATAATAATATTACGGCGGCGGTGCAGTAATGTATATAAGTAGTATTGGATACCGCGAGGGCCTAAAATCATCGGTTGCAGGTACGCACGTCGTATATAAATAATATTATATTACGCGCGCGTGTATATAATAATAATAATAATAATATACCTTATGCAGGCTGGTGTTGGGTTATAATAGTTGTACACACGGTGCATACACACACACAGATATAATATATTATACATATATACGGCTACACGCACTGCACATAATATAGCGCGCACACATGATTTGCATTTGGGTGTGTCCGTGTACAATAATAATTATATATAAACGGGCGACGGCCGACGCGTATAATTTAATATTATATTATTATTTTATTATCATTATCATTATCATTATTATTATTATTATTATTAATATAATAATATGCGACTGATGACATTGCACGTTTTGCGCGCCGCGTGTGCTACTGCGATCGCACGCACGCACACAGTACGAATAAAACGCGACTTGGGCCCTGAGAAAAATGATAATTCATTCGTATATATACATACGCTCGCCTATATAAATAATATAATATTATTATTATTATACACATCGGCGGTATACGCAAATGTACACACATCGAATATAATATAATATGCACGTGAGAGTGTGTGTGTGTGTGTGTACAGACGGCGTAATGCAGCGGGACGCGTGTGGCGTACCTATATCATAATATATATATATATGTTATATACGCACGGTGTGTGCATAAATATATACGACGAGCGTGTATGTATATTATATTATATTATATGTACACATTATTATTATTATTATATTCCGCCGACCGTATTTTTATGCGTTTGTGAGAGTGTATATTTTTTTTTTCCATCGCGGTAGAATTTGCGATTCGCCGCGGAGATATTATAATAAAAACCGCGATCGGCGAGGACGACACGCGAAGATTACTGATAAAAAAAATAAAAAAAAATAATGATAATAATAATACCGGACAGAAAACCTCGTAGTATTATTATTATAATGCACACACACAATATTATTATTATACGACGTGTACCTTGTGCGTTTTCGACGTCGGCGGCGTTCTCGGTGTGTCGCAACTCGCAATACCGTCAGCATTATATTATTATATTATGTATATTATACTATCGTAATGTACGCGCGCATGAAGCATTCAGGCAATGAGGCCCGCCGCGCCAGAGGGTTCGTTTCGAGACCTAGTTATATATTATACGGCGACGATATAATAATATATTTTCTACTGCGTACAACAATATTCTCATATACAAATATATATATATATGTATATGAACCATGATATTATATACGTACACGATATTCTCGTATATAACTATATTATATATTCACGGACGGAACTAGACACGTTATATCGATATTAGCTCTATATAGATACCTACCTATAGTAATATAGTATGCACACTGGGCTGGGTGGCTGGCTTAAATCCTAATATATAGCTTACGTGCATAAGTTAAGTTTTAGGGTTTTAACACTTTCGACACTATTCCATAACTCACCCCTCCTTGTATCAACAATATACCCCTTGCCAAACGTAGGTATAATAATATAACATGTTTACCTATATAGTACTATATACTAACAATAAAACAATAAAGTCTACCTATGGTTAATCGCTAAACAATAGATAACGAATATTAAACGGGTGCACATTTTTAAAAATGTTTGATCCATTCTACTATAGGTTCAAAGAGGCCGAAGTGCGTCAAAAAGGGTGTTGCTAAAATGTAATTAATTTCTTCGTTTTGCGTTTTTATAAGCTCCATTAGTCAGCTTGTACAACTATTATATTATTGCACCCACACAGCATTTGGGAAATAATAATATTTTGTGAATATTATAAAATGCTTGATTAATGAATGTTTGACTAATAATATTGAATAAATATTTTTTGAAAATATATAATTTAAATATATTTTATAAAATATTTTCAAAAATATGAACTTCTTGGCCAAATCATATAACTAAAATATTAGTTCTATTTATTTATACAACTTTTTAAAATATTTTGACAACCATATTATTTTCCTGAAAACATTTTTACCATAGTTTGGAAATATTTTTATGCTGTGTCTGTGTGGGAGCTGTTATCCATCGCGGTTAATATAGTTTCTACATATTTGGGTTATTATATTATTGCAGATATTATAAAATCTAAACTTCAGCAATTAAGATACGTTTTGGTAATTAGGTCTAGTGACTTTCGGTATCAAATGTCAACATTTTAGAAAACAAATATTTTTAAGGACTATTTAATGATATTTTTATATAAATAAGGTTAATAATAAGCGCTACAAGTATTATGACAAATTAAAAAACATCATATTATTTTCAATATTTAAGTGGAGTCAATAATTTAAAGCAAATTGAGGTAAGAGAGGAATATTACTACTTCATGTACGTGTATCCCGTATGGATATGGTATTTTTAGCTATACAGGTGCGGTAGCGTGCATCAAAAAAAGATATTGGTGTACTTAAATAATTTTTGGTGACCTATCCATCATAATATTATTATTGTTATAAGTTTAACTATCGATAAAATATCCTATTTTCCTGCTTTCAATACTCAACCATCACCCACGTTTAAGGCATTTCCTGATCAGCACTTGGATCCTTCGTTACATCCCACTGTATACAAGTATGTATATTATAATAAATAATGTAAATAATGTATCACAGGAAATCGGAGTTAGGATTTGAAAATAGGCGCATGCCTGCAAATTAGAGGGCTAGGAGACTAAGCCCAAAATACTATTCTGACCTGAAAGTCATTCCCCCCCCCCCGCCACACACACACCTCATAAAAAAGTTGAGCCTATTTGGACGAGACGTTTATAACTTTTATTTTCGTGAAAATCGGTATTTGAATATATATTTTAACCATTATTGTTGTATTATTTTTGCCAAAGTAGTCCTAGCATTATAATATTATATCAATATAATCATCACGAAGTCGGGCGCATAGTACGATGATAATATCGACGATGGACAAATAATTACCAAAACTTTTCAAGTCGACGTGAACGCGTTGCACACGCGATTAGGTACATTATTAATATTGTTGCGTGCGGTTTCGGTAACGCGCCGGATTATTCGATCGGCGGCGCGTGTGCACACACGCTGAAAAAAGAAACGGAGCACACGGTAACTGTAATCCACTTGGCTTGTCTGGAAACAATATTATTACGCAAACGAAACGGGCCAGCGTTAATGACCCTCTGGAGCTGCAGCAACAGAGTTTCGATAGATAGTCTTTGACAATTAGTGCGAACCTCCCCCCACGCCCGAACGATCACGGCGTCTTGTCTATTTGATTCGATTACCTATAATATAGTGCGTACATTATTATTATTGTCATTAATAATAATGATTACGTGTGCGCAACAGAGTAATCGACAACATTTCCGGACGACGGTGCACGTTAACAGTGTAAATATCGTGTAAAACGAGTATTTAAAACAGTAATGACTAATAAGACTTTGTTCTCTTCTTTTCCCTTGGAATAGTTAATATTCTCTTTTTTTAATATAATATTATAATAATACGTGTAAATATATATACATCGTGTACACGCGCGCGCTAGGACGACGCCGACGACGTATCGACGTAATTTCTTTCCTTTATACACCGAACGGGCAAATTTTCATCGTCCACTGCGTTCAGATCGAATTAGGATTGCATTTTTCCGGATTCGGCGGCGGTTACTCGACCGTCGACGGCGACGTCTTTTCCCCCGACGAAAGGCGACCCATAATCGCGAGCACACGCACACTTATCCACACATACACACACCCACCCACACCGACGGGGGCGCGCACACACATATCGACGCGAGAAAACGGATGTGAATTTCCATTGGGAAAAAAAAATATATATAAAAACGCTCATCTTCCTCATCCGAAAACCCCCCGGCCGAACGGCGATGATTTTCTCGACTTCCGGAGGCGGTGACGGCGGGCGGTAGCGGCGTCGGTGGTGGTAGTGGTGGCGGCGACGGCGACGGCGAGATCATTATTATACAGAAACCGTGTATATATATATACATATATATATGTGTGTGTGTGTGTGTGTGGGGTAATAATATATTTTCTGCCATTTCCTCGGTGGCGGCGGCGGTTGCGTTTACTGCGTACAATGACGGAAAACGACGGCGACCGTGTGTAAAAATATATAATATAATATTATTATATACGACCATCGCGTGCGTGTGCGTGTTGTGTGCAGAGAGTAATGTGTTCGTCGTGCTCGCGATTCGTATATAATAATAATAATAATAATAATAATATTATATTATATTATACATGGGATATTTGTGAAAAAAAAAAATACAATTTTTATAATATAATATATATATATTGTTATACTTTAACGTAGGTACGCAGCGGAAAAAAGGGGTTCGGTTTGATAATTACGACGCGAAATAACGTTATATACGTCCGTCCGGCGGCGGCGGTGGCGTGGGTGGAGTGAGCAGTGGCGGTGGCCGTGGAGGCGGCGGCGGTAGCGACCGTGTACGCGTACCTACACACGCACGACGCACACACTCGTCGTATAATGTATTTATGTATATATATATATAATATGTGCACACCGCGGCGTATAATATAATACTATATATGTATGTGTGCGAGTGTGCGTATATATATAAAATATATACGCGTTTGGGGCCGATCGAAAGCGAAACGACCGGAAGCCGGCGGGCGGCAAAAACCGTTGGGACAAAACACGCGGCGTTTGTGCGCGTGTGTGTGTGTGTACAGTGGATGCGCGTGCCCAACGAAATTGTTCGGGTATTTTATTTTGTATTTTTTTATTTATTTTTTTTTCCCGGCCGTCCGTCCGTCCGTCGCCGTCCGTCCGCGTCCGACGGAAGTAACGACCGGAAACGCTTTTGGCCCGTGACACAATACGTATGAAAAATAAATAAAAAAAATAGAACCGCATCAGTTTTATCATTTTTGTCGATCGTCACCGGTGCCGGTCGTGCATCATCATAAATCATAATAGGTATATTCTTAAATTATACACATTATTATTATAATGAAAAAGATGGTAATATTATAATTTAATTTATAGTGACGTATAGACGTTTGTATTACAGTAATGTCGCATCGTTTATTATTATTATTATCAAACAACGGGACGACGACTACGACGATCGCGACGAGGACGAGCACGGTCAACAGGATTAATAATATAATACTGAACATGGGTGTATTGTGTATTATATACTGTATATACGCCACCTACTGTGTAGGCAGGCAGGTATATGGTACGTTGTAATGTTGTATAGGCATTACAGGGGCGCGAGCGTTCGCGATACACACACTATAATATACACATAATATAATATTTATATATAGTCGTACGCACAATGGTATTGGTCCGGTGTGTGCGTGCGTCATCCTAATATAATAATAATACAATAATAATAATATTATAGTAAAGCGTACGACGATGAGTAACACACACGCGCGGTATAAATAACATAACAATAATAATAATAACAATAATAAACGACGATAACAATATAACCGAATAACAAAAAAAAAAAAAAATCCGTCGAATTCCATAGAATCCGATCGGACCAGAGCACACCGGTGCGGCACCGGACCGGCCGCCACCGCCGCCGATGCCGAGGACGATTTCAGACAACCTGCAGCGGGCACGACAAGGCGGTGGTATTATTATTATACGGCCGATAATGAATGACATTTGCCCGCGCGGTGATTTCGGGCGTCGCCGTCGCCGCCACCGTCGTCGCCATCGTCGTCGTGATCGCCGCATGACGATAATAATAGTATAACAATACGACGTCGCGCGTTTCGACAAGGTTCTCTCCGTGCTGTTCCCTACCTGCGTATTAGTATTATTATAGCACAACAATACTTGTGTGCGCGGTTGCAGTCGTAGTAGTGTACATGCGTATTATTATATTACACTCTCGCGCACGCACGCGCATTAAATATAATAATAATATAATATTATTATTATTATTATCATCATCCGACGGCCCCTATGGTGGTGTACGTGTACTATACGGGAGAGATTTTTTATTATTTAATTTTTCTCACACGACGCTGCTGCATCGTCATTCGTCATCCATCCGATCGACCACGCGTAAAAGACTGCGGACGCGCCCGCCGCCGCACTCGCACAATTCGACAATAATAATTGACTTTTCAGTTTTCATCATAACGCTCTATCGCGTTTCGACATAATGATATTATTATTATAATAATAATAATAAAAATAACAACGACAATATAATATTATATAATATATTATACGTATATATAATATGAAAATATATATTATATACCATAATATCATATGTATATAACATAATACATCTATCTACAAACCCACGTCCCGTTTATTCGGACGGCTGTAGTACCGCGAACCAACGTTTATTATTCACTCGATTTTTTTTTTTGACGTATCGACGGTTGTACACGTGTACCTTCAGAGTCCTTTGTCCGACACTTTGTTGTGTAACACTACGCGCGTGTACTATTACGAACACTATATCATAAAGTGTAGTCGGATCGGTAACCGCGATTTTGTTTAGGTACTAATACGATATACCCGTTCACATTTTTGCACCCGTTTTCCGCGATAAAGCGTATTGGGTCCATACGCATTTTCCGCATTTTTCCCTCGGAAATCGATTTTTACTTAACGCCACGTGTAGCGTGTGACGACTCGCGGATGTCGAATAGTGGTTTACTGGTTTCTGCACACAACGCAATGACAATTAAATTAATCTTTCAAAACAAATAATATTATAGTTTCCAAAACGTAATAATTTATTCCAATAGCACGTGGGTGCGGTGTATTAACGATAGAAACCCATCTTATCGAATAAAAAACGATTTTACACGTATTCCTAAAGATTAAGATGATAAGAAAAAATCTAAATGTATTCTTGTACTCAAAAATTCATGACGTACAAATATTAATGTGATTAAATAATGTGTAGTATTATTTTTACTTAGTTACCCAATTAATGAAATTAGAATTATCTTTTATATTTTTAAATTAGATTTATATAAGCTTAAATTACCTGTGTAATATATTAGTATCGTGTAAATATAATTATAATTTCATTGTACCTAACATAAACATGAATAATGATAATCAATTCATACTTTGATATTGGCTAAAAATAATAAGTTTTTATTGTAATATTAATTATTTGCACACTGTACAGTTAGACAATTGTTGATTTGAATTAGATTCTATATAGTGTGTATTAATGAGTACATTATTTGAACTATTACAACTATTTGAAATGTCTTCAAATTGTCATTATTGTTTTTATTTTTTTGTAGACAATATATTAATATACGATAATATGTTACACTATTAGCACTATTCCTCACATTTTAAAACTATTAATTAGGCACAGAAACACCCTCAAGTAATAGAATTAGGTTTTTGAAAATTTTGAATTTATTTTCTGTACCTAATAACTGTAGACCTGATTTTTATTATCTATTCACTATTAAGGGCTGAGCCTAAAAATCTAAACTATTTCTAATTTGTATAATTAGTGTAGGCACATACAATATAGCAAATGTACGTTCAGCAGAACTAATTTCGTGTTGTTAACTTTAATATGTTGTACCTACTTTTGTATACAACATATGGTTGAGATCATTGTTTGATTACATTAATACTTAATTGTAATTTACAATAACATCACACTATAATATTACAGTATAATAAATCTCTTGTTATGTGATTAATCATTAATGGCTAATGCTTATGAGTTTTGAACAAAATATTCATTTAAATGGATACTAAAAAAAATGTATTGGACTATTGAAAATATCGTTATTTAAAAAGGCTTACTGCTAAGATTAAAATACACATTATACGATTTAGTACACATATTTGTAATTCGGGGGACACGCTGAGGAGACTGATGAAATTGACATAAGCGATTGATGACTGCGTGACAGACGCGGATCAGTCGAATATGAAACAATTGTAGTAACATTAATAAATAACAATATATTATACAAATACTTCAAATAACAACACAACAAGTTACAGACGTACATAAACGCATAGGGGCGAACGAAATAACAATTGTGATATCTATATTTTAAGGGGATTTGATTCAGTAATATTTTGTTTTGGTCTAACACGCCGGTGACAAAGTATTTTGGAGGTGTTTTTTATGGTCTTGAAGTTAGCTCCCACACTTTGGTCGATTCACTTCAAACCAGCGCCAACATTTAGCATATTAATTGCAAATAATTGACAATTGGTTTTTAGAATTTGCAAATCAAGTGCAAAGTTGCAACTTAAAAAACAGATTTGGGGGGGGGGGCTAACTTCATGCAGCCCCACATTGTCCGATCTGATTCAAAGCAACGTCAATATTTAGTGAATCAATTAAAATAATATAATAAAAATGTTGAATAACTTGGATAAAAATATCAAATTTACACTTATTATTGAATATAGTTTTTTTATTTCATATATAGAATTTTTTTTATTCTATTCAACTTTTTTTTTTATTCTCTTAAGATTCTTTTATTGTACACAGATTTTAATTCATATATAGATTTTTTTATACATCGAATTTTAATACAAAAATTCAAGATCAAGAGATCTTATTAGGTAAATATAGATTTTTGCTATGGAATATAAATTGTTTTAACAAAAATATAAATATTTTTTATGAAATACAGATATTTTTATCAAATATAGATTTTATATATATTTTGTATGAAATAATGATATATTTTATCCAATCATTTGCAATTGATTTCCAAATTATTGATGTTGGTTTGGATCAGATTGGACAAAGTACGGGGCTGATGAAATTTGCAAAAAATTCAGCAATATTCCTATATAATATATTATATATATTAATATATTATGTATACGAATAATCGTAGTAAAGTACACAAATATATAATATTTATATATTATAAATAATATAAATAATATGTAGGGCCTATACCCTGTTCCAAAAAAAAAGACACCAGGCGGCCACAGACAAAACCGGTTTTGCTACGTAAATCTGGTGTCTTTTCTTTTGGAATAGGGTATAGATTTAAATGCCTTAAAAATTATTATCAAATGTTCTTAAAAATAACCAATGAATGCTTTTTCAAAACAATAATAATACTATTAAAAAATGACCAAATTTTTTTATATAGGCCACAAACATGCAACCGATAGAAAAAAATATATATTTAATTTAAAATCGAATTAGAATAAAAAAAATCTAAATAGAATAAAAAATTTGTATTGAATAAAAAAGGCTAAACAATTTTTTCCGGAAATCACTTCTTCAGAATAATTAGACATGATGTTTTTTTCGAACCCTGGGTATGTTTGAAATTTCTACCAAAAAAGTAGGGGGGCTAGCAAAATTCAAAATTTTCTTAGCTTAATCTAGAAAATTTGACTGACAACCATTTGGTGACAATTTGGTGTCCTTTCACAACAATTTTGTGACAATTTGTTAACCATTTGATTTAATATACAACTTGCATCTTTTAGTCAAATGCGATTTTTATCCGATTAAAGTTTTATTTATTTATTCAATCAAGATTTTTTTTAGTTAATTTTTTTATATTTAATAAAAATATGTTTATTTAAGGAAAAAATCTTAAAGTATTGAAAAAAACCTAGTCGAATTTTAAAGAAAGGCTAAAAAATGAATTTTGGAAAATCCCACAAATGAGTCTGAAAAATTTAAAAAAGGCATAAAAAATCTATCAAATTCTACTGAATAACTTGGTGTTTTTTTATTTAGAATTGAATAAAGTGCCGGCACCGCCACTAAAATTGAAATCTCCGCCGAGGAAAGCTGGGGTCCTAGCAAAATATAGCAAATTCCTAGAAAATGTTTGATACCAGTTTCGTAGTCATGCATAATGTGCCGGTGCCAACTTGACGGACGTCGTACAATGTATTATATGCACTATAACGTAAAAAACAATAACATTTTTTGAAAATGGTAAAAACGCAAAATAAAAGTTTCAACTTCGTCTGTTACATGAAACGAATTAGGTATTTGAAACGCATTGTCCTAGACTCTGGGTGTTTAGGTATTTTTCATCGTTCTGTAAATGAAACCGATAACGTATTCATCTATAGTTAATAGAATTACGTCATTACGCTGAAAAGACATTATGAAACGAATTTGGTAATTATTACACCCGACTACCCTAGGATGTGCATCTTGAAGCCAATTTTTTTAATCTAACATTTTAAAGAACGGCCACACATGATCTTAGTTTTGGCCCACGAAAATCGAATATTTTTTCGTTAATTTAATTGTTGAAATTGGTTACAGATTATATTACTACATATCTATTATATTGATATGTTTAATAAAATAATTTAGTACCGTAGAATGGGGTAATTTTGATTTCATGAGGCAACTTTGATATACACTTATATATTTTTTTTTCATAAAATGTGGTTACTTTGATATCACATAAAGAAATATAGGTAACAAAGTTGCCCACTACGTTGTGTAACTTTGATAGCATATTAAAAAATTTGATTTCTCCAAAGATAAAATCAGAAATTTAAAAATTTAAATGTTAAAAAATTTATCATAATTAGCTATAACTAAGATTTGATTGTGATAGTTTTATCGTTAATAATACTGAAGTTATCCATAAAATAAAAAGTAAAATTGCTATAACAGTAAAAATTATTAAATTAACCCCATTTTACGGTATCTATATTCGTAGAAAAATGGCATGTAACATTTTTTAAATCAAATACGTTTTATGAACACAATAATTATTATTATAATGGTTACTTGTAACTTGTATTCCATGATTAAAAGTTGTTTTCTTAATTCTAAACATATATTGTTGATGTAAACACAATCTTAAAGATGTTGCATTTATGTCGGCTTTAAGCATTTTTAGAATTTGATCTCTAGTTTTTTGTGCTAAGATCAAAAATATATATAGAATTACCTAAGTAATGGAAAATCATAAAATTAGCCATTGTAATGTTCACCAAAAACTAAACTTAAGACGATAGAAATATAGACTAATTTGAAATTGGGAGAAGTTGGGTAATACAGCTATAAATTATAATTAACTAATGTAACTACTATATAATATCAAAGGCCTAAAACGGATAACCCTTTATGCAAATCCACAATAGTATTTCATGACATTTTAGTCCATAGATTCAGTAAGATCCGTTTAGTACATGTCTTTAGGCTACGTTTTATTGCTCTGCACATTTGACTATTCAACACATAAATGTTGAATTTAGTTGACTCACGAATGACTATAATTTATTTTTTTGTTTGTATATTGTTGGTATTCGTTATAGAAAATAAAATAGGTTTTATAATTTTATATAATTTCAGATCTGTATTTTATAATTAGTCAAAACAACCCAAAATAACTGTGTTAAAAATATTTGCAATATACATTTTAACTAAGTTTAAGAATGGGTAAATTCACGGGGATTTGATTCGTCACGGGCAATTCCATGCCGGATCAGCTTAGTTTATTATTATATTACAGCGATACTCAAAAAGTCGAGTTGTTTCGATAATAATACATAATAATATAATGGTCGTTGTTTACAACCGAATAACGGACGTGATGGTTTCGTACAATGTTTTGAAATATTTTTCTTTGGCTATTGATTGTAAACAGTATGTTAAGTCAATGAACACCCCGCAGTCAACGAAAAATAAATATTATATTTCTCGTGTACCGACAAAATGTCATTGTGTGATTCTTCATAAACGTAAATTTATGGCACATACAAGAGTATTATATACGACCGAATCACAGTAATCCTAATCCCAAGTCCCAATACTTGAGCACAGATATTTTTCTTTTCGGTTCATTATCGAACAATATACGGGAACCACTAGCTCGATTTCTAATCGAATGTACGCAGTTTATTTCTATTATACGTATATACAATATATATTTATATATATACATACCCACGACCAACCATAGTGACCATGTGACCACACACATATTCATATTGTATAGTGCCTGCTATACATATACGGTCGGGGTTTATAATATGAGCACATAATAATATATCGATCGTGCATCGGCCATTTTCATCTGTCATTATTAAAATATACGATGCACAATAAAGTCCGTCCAAATCGACAACGGCAAAGAACGAAAAATACACGTCCCTTATGTAATATATATTATTATATATAATATAGAGACAGATTTCCGTTTCATTCAATAGGTGTGGACCTATTATAATATATAGGAACACATTTTTTCTCCGTCTCCTCCGCACATATCCCTTTTCTGCAGCACTGCTATAACCGCGCGCATCAAATACTCCAATAAAGAGATGGAGCTCCGTACCCATTCACAAAGCGCGGCTTCTCAGCAGGGATGGATTCCGTGTAGACCCACACCCATACACTCACGCATATATATATATAAATATATTATATTTTATATAAACGTTGTCGACCCGGATGTTTAAAAACATCAGCGTAGGTATATATACTATATAGACTTACCATATGTGTATATATATTGGCTGCAGGAATATATAGGAATACGAATACCATAAACGAACGTGAAATTCGTTTCGGTGCAATGAAACACTATTCCATATAAAGCCACCGAAATCTTATTATATTTTTGAATTTTTTGTGCATAAGATATCTTTCGTTCGGTTAGCGCAGGAGAACCGTCACCACTGCGGAGGGTGCGTTCTCGCGGGTTTTTCGGACGGAACTATACTATATATATATATATTTAGGGATCATATAATCTCCGTTTCATATATCCTCGCGGGTAGGTTATACGTGTACACAGTGTCGTGTATATGTACCTACGCCTAAACGACCGTCGATACATAATATATCTTATAATCGCGATTCTAAGGGTATGCATAAATATATAATAACGTACGTATATATATAGGCATACCAGGCGAGCTTTCTGCATCGGGTGCAGCCGCGGCCGTCTGACGTCCGGAGTACGTATATAGCAGGTAGGAAGGTATTCACGGGGGATCGATTTTTTTCCAAGATGGAGAGCAATTTGGATAGCGTGCCGAGGGTATATGTGCACCCCCTTCCACAAAAGGGTGACCCATATATTATTATTATACGTGTATCTCCATTACCGTTTCTCGCGTGTGCGGAGTGTTCATCCGAAGCTAGATTGGAATAATATGGTACTTTTTGTCTGCAGACTGCGATGCACGCACGATAGGTACGATACACGCATACAGACACACCCACACGCACACATACACGAAATAATGCGTTATTGTATACGGTAACAAACTATGTAATGTCATGTATATACGTCATGTGTTGTATATATCCATTACCCACACACACACACACACACACACACACAAACTCAAAACATAATATATATAGATAGTTTTAATTATCGGAGTTAAATACGTAGGGACCTTTTCAATAGTATACTGGGTGATTCTTTTATCATAGAACACTCATTATTTCAAAAAGTATAAATTTTTATGAGTTATAAATATTCAAAGCGG
>NC_042493.1:66867530-66897481 GCF_005508785.2 Acyrthosiphon pisum | reverse complement strand
GAATATTTATAACTCATAAACTACTCGCCCCAAATTTGATTTTCATGTATCAAAATATTAAGAAAAATATTCTGCTTTGGAAAATAAAATTAAAACCCTATGTTGTCATTCAAAAAAGTAAAAAACTTAAAAAATTATAAGGATAAAAAATATTTAAAAATATAATTTTTTAAGAAAAACATTGTTTTATAAGCGACTAGAAACTATGTAAAAAAATATTTTCAAAAAAATTTATACTATTTGAAATAATGAGTGTTCTATGATAAAAGAATCACTCAGTATACTATTATATTGTATATATATGTGTGTGTTTACAAGTGCATAATATAAAATACACCAAAGTTTGTGACACTTTGAGACGAATCAATTAATCATCGATCAGCATCGTGTACGTCCGAACATTGTAAACATATTAAATTTAATGGGCATTATTATTATACTGTAATAAAATAACAATAATACGATACGTTACGTGCGGCATTTTTCAAAAAAACATATTTTACTATACTTGGTGGGCCCCTCATATATTTCAAAATAAATCAAATGCATTCGCGATTCGTATGTTAAACTTAAACCTAACTCATTATTACTAACTGCACCGCTCGCGCGTTGGCCTCACGTTTAATTTTCTAAACGTTTCGGAACGGAAACGCATTATTGTATTAAAGTTTACTATCATTATTCAAGTTGGTTATTATTATTATCACCGTGTCTTAATTAGAAAACTAATACTTCCGTGTATTAAACTATCGTAGAATATTATGCCGTCACAAACTCGCAATCTTTATAAGTCGATACGATATACAATAATAATATTCTGTATAAAGTCTCAACATCGGTAACGATAATATTTTGATGCGTACATATTGTATTGTATACGTCATGTGAATACTATTGTGTTATATTGTTATACGATGGTTTTCGTAAATCGTAACGTCATAATAATAATAACATTTTCATTGCTGAATGGTCGGTTTTTGCGCAGGTGGTATGAATTGTATTTGTGTGCAAAATGCCATATTATTCAAACATTTCAAACGTAATAATGTAAGAGTACCTATAACTTAATATTGTTCAACCTTCGCGTTAGAATAATGTATAATATAATATAGGTATAAAATATTATATTGTTGGGAGTCTAAACAACGTTTTATAACTTTATAATAACACTGCACTGGGGCAAAAATGCTATCGTCACTATAGTCACTACCTATGCATACGTATATAGTCAGAATGCATATTGTTGTCGTACCCGTGTATGCCGTATCGATATAATTTAGGTCCGATGACCGATATTAAAAATATTTTATCGCCCGTGTTTGTGCAGCGTATAATAATATAATAAACATTAATATACCGTGACGCCCGTCGTCGTCGCGAAAGCGTTCACATATTATAAATTTATATAATATAAATATATATATATTATAGACACGATATAATAAACTATCGTAAACATTTTTTTTTAATTATTTATTACTCTTTTTTTTTTAACACAAGTCCTTTTGATTTTTTCCCTTCCGTTTAGTATATTAATATGTTTTTTCGTGTTGTGTTTTGTTTCCTTTGTGTGCGTGGATATTTAGCGAACACATTCTATTGTATGCCGGCATCCCCCCATTTATACTTATATAGTTATATGTTTATACCTATAGGCTATATTATGTTATTATGATATTATGTTGTTTGGTCATGAGTGTGTGTACGCATATATAGTGTGTATACGTACAGGTACACGTATGCCAAATATATATGTATATATGTATTTAGGTCCCATGATTTATTGAAATGGATTTCGTTTACCACCAGTGTGTGTTTAATGTGTATATGCGACAAAAGGGTGACGGGGCAAAAAAGTTGTCTCGGAGTAGTCTACGCGACGTTTGATATTATAAAACATCGGTCCACGTGTCGCGCGTATAATACTCGTACAATCGTACATAATATGTCATATTATATCATACAATATACGCCCATTTTTATATAAATATACAG
This sequence comes from Acyrthosiphon pisum, assembly GCF_005508785.2. Lineage (NCBI taxonomy): Eukaryota > Metazoa > Arthropoda > Insecta > Hemiptera > Aphididae > Acyrthosiphon > Acyrthosiphon pisum. Next base: position 66,895,486 of record NC_042493.1, on the reverse strand, counting down.
TTTACGGACTACGGATCGTTTCCGACGATGACGAATATTTCAATTGGAAACGCGCGTCTGTAGCATATATTATATAATATAGGTGCTACACGATTTAATATAATAATATTTCGTCGCTTTTTTATTTATTTAATAGGTTTTTTTTCTCAAATGTTAACTGCTAATAAGGGTGTTAAGGCGTCATTACGTTATATTATTACAAGTCCTTAGGCTGTTATTATCTTGCAGGATCGGCCATATTATATCTACTGCTGCAGCAGTGATGATTGACTTTCCTATTGCAAAGACATCTGCAACTTTTCAAAATATATAATAATATTATCAATGTTGTCACTCGGGGACGGGTTTGCGGATGTTTTGGGCAGGATGGAGAGGAGGTGTGCTTATAAAACGATAATGAACGCACCACATATGACCGGATGTCGATTTGAAGAGTAGTTGTACAAGTTTTGCGTACTTATATATATATATATATATATATATTATTATTCTAACAATTTATTTTATAGTTTATACGCATATAATAATATTATGATATACAATCCGACCGGATAGTTTATAGAGGATAATCTCGAGTGTATTATTTAGCATTATTACTATTCATTATTTAGTATTATTATATTATCATGCTCGAATCCAATTTCTGTGCTTGTTGATATATTATTCTATATCACGAACGAAAATATATTTCAAATAATATAATATTTATCGTCTTGCCGTTTTCCAGTAGTATTGATACAATTAGCATTAATAATATATATATATATATATATATATATATTATGTATAGTAACTTTGCAAACTATAATACTGTAATTTTGAATGAAATATTCTTATACTTGGCATAAATACCTATGTGATTACTTCAGTGGGAAAAATAATCATTATTGTCAATTAAATAATATTATGTGACAACTTCTTATGCGTACGTAAAACTGTTGTATTTACCGTAATATATATACGTCATACATTTTTATTTTTCCAATAAAAGCTTCAACATCACAGGTTATTAGCCTAGAGTATTAAGATATAAATGAGTAGATATAAAAAGAAAAAAAATTCAGTTAATGGTGATTTTTTATGATATAGGTATTAGATTCATACAATATTAGAACTTTTTTATATAAGCTGTGTTTTGGTTAATAGTTTGATAATTTTGGCGACGTTGTTTTCGTTGAACGCTTTTTCCATGTTCGGTAGTATAGAGAGATTGGAACGTATGTTTTGGTATTTCCTGCATTCTTGAATTATGTGTTGGACGGAGAGTTCAGTTTGATATTTTTCGTATATGGGCGGAAGTATGCCTAAACACAATATTCTTCATAAGAATTAAAAATATTCAACAAACCGTTGTATAACCTTTTTTAGTGGCTACCACGATACTATTTATGATGGTTTACGTTTCTTTGATTTTCACAAATTCCCGCCTAGCCTCCTTCGTTTGAATGTCTACCCCTTCCACTGAAACCAAAATCATAATATTATATGTATTAACTATTTAAACTGGTCCATTGCAAAATCAAACTTCATCGTGCAGTATATTATAGTGCCAAGGGAATTCGTGTCGATTCTGATTGTGGCCATTGGGGTTCCAACTGCCAGCACATCGTGTAATTATTATGTCTTTTGATTTCTAGACCAAGTACCAGTAGGTATTGTGAAAAATAAGTTTTCATATTCTTAAAATTAATTACGAACGCATATGAGTTTGTTAACTTTTTTTCTAGGCTGAGAACGAAAAACGTTATCATTTTATATGATAAGTCTTAAATAGTCTTAAGATAAACACATAAAAGGAATATACACATTAAAAGAAATGAATAATATCAATTATTTTTCTACATATAAATTAAGAAGGTCTGCGGATATAGATAGTTTTAAAAATGAATACCCGATAACTGGAAGCAGTTAAACAAACCCCATGCAGTAGAGATCAAAAAACAATCTAGGGTATGTGGGCGTTTGTTTGAGGCTGTTGTACAAGAATATTCCAAGCGGATAATTTAGTACATAAAATAAGTGATAATTTTAATAATAATCGTAATATATAAATAATAATCGTTGTTATAAAATTTAAAAAATAATCGTGTAATGTGTAATTATTGTGCGGGTCAGGGGTGAGTAATAAAAAAACACAATAAAACATAATGATTATGACTATATTTTATGTTTAGGGCCAGTGCCAATAATAAAATAAAATATTATAATATTTTATGTTAGGTAACCAGTTGTTGGTATCGCGGGATTAATCCCTATAATAAAACGGGACTTAACAGTCGATGGGAAATTCTAAGAACTGAGCGGCTTACACACATTTTAACGTTTTACGTTTATTTACTTCTCCCACATACCTACAGAGCGAACAGATAACATCTATATTCCATAATAATATATAATGAATTGCCTATAGACCTACCCCTTATAAAAGACTCGGCTCCAACTATACGGCCATAAGATATTTTCGAGACAACATGCGTACTGTATGTATGAAATGGGTGAAATGTTAATGACTGTTCGAACAATGTGTGTAAACTGCAAAGTAACTCGAATATAATTTATATATATATAAACGTATATGTATATTATGTATAATGTATTATACGGTTCGAGATGACGAGATATAATCTGGTGGAGACGTTTATTATTTTTATAACCGACGTGACAAAGGTTTAAAAAATAAGACATAAAAACTGTAAAGTTATTAACGTTTAAGTATACATTATTATTATTATTATAATCCTCGGCCAGCAACAATGTTATCTCCTTGTCCGATATATATATATATATAATATATATTATATACTATTACATTATATTATTCTCGGCAGATATTATTTTATAGGTACCTGATGTATATATACGGTCTACCTCGGCTACTATGATTCTAGACCACAATTACGCGCATAAAATGTGAGGGAATCATTTTACTCGTTCCCAAAGTAGGTTAGGTATTATATTATATTATTAAAGTCCATTTTAATGTATAAACAAAACGGTAGTGAATATATGGTTTGACGTTTTTTTATCGCGGCTTTATAATAATATTGTAACAATGCGATTTGGCCAATAGTCGTGGATATAATAATATTATGTATGTGGTGCAATATGGAATAGAGTAGAGAAAAAATGGTGTTACTGTTATTTTTTGCCAACACGAAGAATGGCGGTGGATGGATATAGATCCACTTCCGCCAGTACTTATATAGACATTAATAATATAATATTATTACTTCGGACACGGATACAATGTAGACGGTCGGTTCTCTTTTTCAAAATAATCAATCAAACAATAATAATTAAACCACACCGCCTTCTTCGTGTATTTATATAATATATATATATATCCTATATTCTTCTACCTTAAATGTACATATTATATTTATATACGTATGTATAATAGCTGTGTATATATAAAATGTGTAATTTATCAGAGTTTTTTCACTTGTGCCCCCGGTTTAACCTTAACGCAATAGCATAGGTAATAGTAAAATAATAATAATAAAAAAACTCTATCGGATTTAATTTTCAAAAGTTTAACGCGCGGGACACAAAAACGACGGATGCCTGTATTAAATATACATGCGGAGAACGGAGGAAAAAAAAATATTCCAAAACAAATAAACGAAAAAAATTTAAAAAAAAAACGAAAACGTTCGCGCGGACAATTCGTTTCGGTGTACAGTTTTTAATATTCCCTTCGGGAGACGGCGGCGCGAAAGGAGGAAGAGGATAATAATATTATTATTATTATATATATAATCGAAAACGCGATGGAAGTGAAAAAAAAAATGTATAATAATAATAATTGACCGGGACGAGGCGACCGAGTTTTTTATTCCGTCGGACCCGCATCCGAGAGACCGCGCAACGGAGAGGGAGCGATAGCGGCGCGCGGACGGAGGGACGGAGACGGCGAGAGAGAACTCGTCGCTGCTGCCGGTCGGTCGGTCGGTCGGTCGGCCGTCGGTGTTCCCTGCCTGCCGTAACACCGCGGCCGCGGCGGCTGCGGCAGCTGTCCCGCGACGCGCGTGGTCGGAGGGCGGTTCGGGGCAGCTGATCCGGCCAAAAACGTCGGCGGCATTACGACGTATGCGCGTGTATGCGTGCGTGCCCGTTTGCGCCCGCGCGCCCGCGTGTGTGTGTGTGTGTGCTTGTGTGCGGTGTGCGGTCCGCGACCGGGGCAAAAGGGCGTGCGCGGTCGAGGGGGGAAACGGACGTGTGATACGTGTAATTTACGTGCGTCGTTATCCTCTATACCATATATATATATATATATACATTATACACATTATATATTTTATATAAGTATATATATATATACACACGTCCGTACTTATATATCATATAATATACGAGTGTGTGCGTGCGTATATATATATATATATCAACGCGTTTTACCCGCACCACACTCCCTGCCAACCACAGTCGCTGACGACGACGGCGACGGTTTTTTTTCTCTCTACTGCCGCACACCACACCACACATACATATACACTCACACACATTCTGACTGGTGTGGTGGCGTCCCCGACGGCGGGTCGGTGCTGCATGTGTGTCGGGGTTGGGGGGCGAAGAGGGGAGGAGGCTACGCGCTAGTGCGACGGAGACCGAACGATAGATAAAGGCGTGCACGTACGTCGTCGGTGGAGGAAGTGAACTACGACGACGACGACGACGACGACTACGACGACGACGACGACTATACCTATATATATGCAGTACACACAATATACGTATAGTGCGGTGACGACGACGCGACGCGCGTGAGAGATAGACCGAGGGATGACGGTGCGTGAGGGGCAGCGTGGTGGGGGAGGGGTGAGTGAGAGAGATGAAAAGATAAAAACCAATTCCGGCGGAACGCGGCGTCGGCGTGAAAGGTGTGTGTGCGGCGGCCGCGGTGTCAGTGGCAGTGCGGAGAATTCGCGCGCGGGGCGAGGGGATCGTCGACGGCGGTGCGGTGCTGCTCGCACCGCGTGACATTTAATTGCGCGTCGCGCCCGGCCCGCGGCGACGACGATGGCGGTGGGTAAAATCCATCCAGCCGTCGGCGGGACACATGTCGATAAAACGTCGTCCACCGCCGCCGCCGTCGACGTCGTCGTCGTTGCCGTTACTGCTGCCGTCGCCGCGTGGGCAACGCCCACCGGGCCCAAATGGCTTTGGGTCGTAAAACGCATTGTGCGCGATTTTTTCCCTCGTTTTTTCGTTTCTTTTTTTTTTTTATACTCGTCGAGTTTCCCCTCTTTGTGCGCGCCGCAGCGTATGTGCCAGCGGCGGCGGTGGCCGGAGCGGCGCGGCGGTGACGGGTTTCGAGGGGGCGGGGGTGATGCGAAGGCGGTGCGGTGACGGTGGCGAACGAAGATAATAACGCAGCAGCGGCGGCGGTGGTGAGAGGGCCCCGCGAGGATTTTAGTCGCCTCAGCTGAAAATCCTCAACGCTCGGGTTTTTGGCTTCTTTTCCTTCGGGTTTTTTTCCCATCCGTTTCTTCTCACGGGACCACCGACCGACCACGCGGTCGACTGCAGCAGCGAGCACGACCAAAAATATAACGATTTGACCGGAAATCGATTTCAATCTTTCTTCCTCTTCCTCCACGCGCTCGCTGGAAATTCGGATCTTCGGGAAAAATAAACCATAATAATATCATGATATATCGATTCGCCGGTCCCCGGACTAGTCACAGCCGCCAGTGGCCGTCGGCGTCGGCAGTATCTCGAAATCGCAGAGGACGCATAACTTATACCCAATGATATGTGCATTAACTTACTAGATAGTCGATTACGTGTAGTGTGTACAACAACGTAAATAATTATTATGATGTCTATATAGCGCCATTTGTCACTCGACCAACGTTTACAATTTCTTATGATTTTTACACGGTGCCCCCAATCACAGATGAATATTTTCATTACGATGACCTGAGATTATAAATTTACCGGCAACGAAAGCATATACTAATAAAATATTATGGATATTTAAAGAAAAACAATTTGAGCATTAAAATTACTCGTTACAATTCTAGTAACTGATTGTATCTGATGTCTTTGGTACGTACTTTTTTGTATATTATCAAAATGATTCTGTAGTCTATGATTTAAATACAAGTGCATGGGTAGTTGCGTAGACTGCATGAATATTAGTTAATGAAGGATTTTGTATTAAATATCTGTGCTTATACCGCATATACCTAAATTTCTGCAAGTCCGGTCGAATGCGGTGCATGATAATGAGCATACGTTACGATTTCGGGTTTTCATCAATATTGACACAACTCGTAGTTTCCCGATTCCATAAATATATGACATATGTATATTAATATATTGTAACGTTACGTTATCGTTTACATAGTTTTCGCATTCGTTTGCTTTGAAAACAATCGAACGAAAATATGATGGGGAAACTGCTCGGCTTGGATGACATAACGCGGACGTTTAAAATTTATTGTAATTTCTTTTGTTTTCATTGCTCGCAAAAACAATACAAAATAATACACTTTCCAAGTATTTTCAGACCGCCTCGATAAACGTTATACAGACGAGCGATATTAGCCTCCTCTATTTGATGTAAAAATACAATAAAATTCAAAAGGAATTGAATACGTTATATAGGTACGTTTCGAAAACGTCATTCGTATCACCGCGGCGGTCGTTGGAAGATTCTAATGTGCTGCGTTGTTTAGATTCCCGATGACGGAGGGGCCGATATTATAATCATCATTATTAGCAACTGGAACTGAAAATAATATTCCTAGTGTTTCCACAATGTTTGACCTTCCTGTTTATAATATATTTCTAACACGATCACGTTATTTTGCCGATTCGAAAATTCTCAGTTATTTTTAAAAAAAGAACAACACTGTATTATAATAATAATAATAATCACAATTTACAACATTATTTTTCACGCAACGATTTCGTCTCGGTTCGTTCTGTGAGAACAAAAACAACATAATATAATTATACGACGACGAGCATGCGTGTGTATATATGTATACGCACGTGTGTGCACATATATATGTGCCTTTTTTAATGAAACTTAGCAGAAAGATGCGACCGCGCGTCGCCGTTACTGGAAGTAATCGACGCGGATCGTTTTTCGATCTTATGGTATCCGATTGCAATTTCTCCCCTTTCCCGTGACTGCAGACAAAAACCGTACCTACTGGCTGGCGTTGTATTTTAATAAAGACGGACGAGCTAATCAATATCGTCGGCAATTGCGTAAATAATACTTGCGAAAAAAAAAACAAGAATATATTGACAGGAGAAACGTGTGTCATACTCATATTTCTGCGCAGGCCGAAAAGTGTGAAAAACATATTTAATAATGTATAATATTATAAGCATAAAATAAAATAAAATAAAATAAAATATTAAACAAACTCGCGTTTTCAGATTACAGTAGCGGTCTGTTTTTTTTCAGCACGACTGCACGAGTATTATTGCTTATCGGTAACTATAGGTTTAATATTATTATTTTGTATTCACGTTACCGCGTGTCTGTCAGAAACGCGTTAAATTGACTTTTATTAAAAACTTTGATAAAATACGTATATAATAATATTAATAACACAGGCAAAACGTTGATGATAGATATAAATTAGTACATACTACATACCTATATATATTATCGGTGAGTGATGTATTGCTAAAAATACTCGTGGGTGTATACGCCTTTTTCACGTATGTGGGTGTTTTATCCTTAAATAAAATTTTCTCGCTTACCTAAAATAATTATTTTCTTACACCCCCTACCTATTATGACTAGTTAGATACAAGTACTTACATTTTTGAAGATTGTTTTTTGCCGATATTTATTCTATTAAAGTACTTATTTTTGAAAACAGAAATCATGAAAACCCGATAATGAAAACTACCTACCGTGAAAGCAAATGAGCCACACATTGATGACACATTATATTTTTGTAAACTTCAATTCAGAAAAATTACAAAATGTATTATACCCATAAGTGGTAAAACTGTATAAGGTAGATAAAAGGTCTTTGGTTCTAATAATATTTTTTGATAATCACTTTGAAAATTACAAATAATTACTCAGCATATTATTTGGTTTTCGCCACTTAAAATAATTATTTTAGTAGATATACTGTATACATCCCACGTATCATTTGGAGAGTACTTATACGTAGTCACTATAGTGTCTATAGTATTGTCTATGATACTCTATTAGTCTTTATAGGTAGTCTATATACACTCACCCTAACTGGAAAACCCCACCTGTCCAATCGTGTATGGTAGGTACTATGGTGTAATGGTGTATCGTTTTACGTATTTTTCATTAACGTTATAAAATTATATTCTGCAAATTCTGCATAGTACAAAAAATATTAAGTTCATTATGAGTCACAATATGGTTAAAACTATTAACATTGTTAACAACAATATACTAGCACAATGGTTATTAACTCTGGAATAAATACTGCTATAAATTATATATTTTAAAATAAAAATCAGAAATTGTTTTCAAAGTTTGAAAGATATACCATATACCTACCACCCATCCACCTACTGGAAAATCTTGAGGTTCTTTATAATTCCAAACAAGTTTTATAAAATTTAAAAGTTTAAGAATAATTTTTTGTTGTTCAACATAAATTTAAACAATTATAATAGTACACCTATTTTTTAATAATTTTATAATAATGGCTTAAAATGTAATTTTCTATTTATCCGCCTATATCGTTTTACAAACCCATTCATCGATACTATTTTTATTCGACTTTTACATGGTGTAACAAAATGTATACTTGTATCGAATTTCCGAAATTATTTTAGTATTATACTATTATTGTGTATGATCCAGTAAATCAGTTGCCGATCGATGGCAATAATGTATATAATATATTGTATATAGTCTTATATATAATATTTAAACATTCATGTATTCATTTTAGATTCTGATTGATGAATGTGTTGGTCTTAAAATGACGTGTTTTTATTTTTATTTCGATGTTACGTAATTCAAATATATACTTGTTGTGTTATGTAATTCATAATGTCTGAAATTTTCTTAATAATCGAGAAAAACTACAAAAAAACAATTACGGGAAAACGGGAATATTTACGCAATATTTTTAACAAAATTGATTTTGTAATTTTGTTGTAATCCAAACACCGTAGATACTTGAAATTCTCACCAAATATTTTTGTATTAAACATTATATATAATATTATAACTTTCAGTTTCGAGTTATTTATAGACATTTAACATTTTGTATAAGTGCGGATAAAAATGCCCACTCAATATTCTTGAAAATTGTTTTCATAGTTCCTCAAAAAACTTTCTTATGGCAACTTAAAAATATCTAAAATAGATGGACACAAACAAATTACGACATTTCAAATTAGAATTTTTACGAAATTGGAAACATTTAACGATTTTAATATGGATTTGAAACATTTTGATCCTATGTACAATATTGATCACAATATATAATATATTTTAATATACAAAATAAAAATATTAAAAAGCGTTTAGATTCATTTTAAGCTATTATTATAGAGCTTATACCAAGATCCCTCAACATAGTTATATGCAGTACATCGGTATCGATGTTAAATATCAGCTATAATAACAGTAATATTATTATGATAAAATATTATAATAAATATTAATAATTAATAAAAATATAATGTGTTTTGGATGTTTTTGGAAAAAATATAGTTTAACATACCGGCAACCATATTACTCGAAAAAAATGAATTACCGGTAGTAATATAAATAAATTATTAAATGTACTTACTCTCCTTAGAAACAGGTAGATGCGACACACTGTTTCTTCTCAGCCGTTTTTCGTAGTAGGTACCTAAACACAATGTTTTATTATTTATATATATATAATATATATTTAGATAATTAACAGACCTATACTCAATAGCGAGCTACTCTCGAACCTACTATACAGCAGAGCGCGTTCCCTGTTTTTTGGTTTTGAAGTTTCAGTTTCATGTAGAAAAGGCTTAAACGTTCAGGAACAAAAGTTGCAGGGAGTTGCATGGTACAAAACAAAATGTACAAACAAAATTAATATCGTCTCTGCTATTGAATAAAAAAATGGGTTTGGTACTTGGTTGATATACCAGGAAGTAAATAAGGTGTGGCAAAAAAACCAGTGTTAGCTTAATAATTGTTTATTTTCATTTCATTATAACTTGAGTTCGAAATCCGATGTAGGGTATGTGCATTTCAAATATCGTAAATATTATTCTTACGCGAATTCAGTGTACCTAATGCAGCTCGCACATTTATACGCTGCTCGCCGTGCGGTTTATTACGATTTAACAAAAACCGTAATTCGATTCCCACAACAATTCGTGTAGGGTACCTACCGAATGATGTTATTGTGCTGTTGTCGACGTGCCCGTTAATCGACACCGAAGGTATTTTCGACTTTAGGACGCCATAGCATGTGTGACACTTACCGCGAACGTCACTCTCGCAAAAGCGTCCTTATCGACGGTTTTAAATGCACGATGTATGCCTTTATATACGACGACAATGTGCGTGTGCACTCGCAATTGTGCAAAATTCTGTCCTATTCAATAGTCCCTGTCGACGTGGAGTATGTGTTATGTTCACTGTCACTTCGAAGTCTTTGTCTCGTATCAATATTATCGTTTGTCACACGTGTCGGGTTAACTCCAACACGCAGTTCTATTGCAGTGTTAACCAAAAATATTGTTCGTACATTTAGGGACCGGATTTCTAATGAAAAGTGTATTATTTTTTGGGTGCTCTGAGAAAAAATGCATTCCGAGCACATAATTCGTATCATGTAATATAGATACTTCAAAGTTGTAAATATTATTTTGATTTTTTTTGTAATTTTCAGGTGACTTAATTAATTTTTAGAGCATAAACATATAAATATTAAATATATTATATAGTCCGAGCTTTTAGTGTAAATTATAAAATTCAAAATATTATATCAAGAATATTGTTTTCATAATATTTGCTTCGATATAGTTGTTAGGTATTTTGTATTGATGTATAGATGAAAGCAGTAACGTATCTATCTATCTCCAATGATTATCGGAAGTGGTGTCTTACCGGGACTAAAAAAATAATAACCAATCAGTTGGAGATACTTCGCGATCGCATTTATTTCCAGTATACTATTTATTTATTGTGCGTGCCTTACAAGTTTGATATTTAGTTTTGTATTATTGTTAGTTACAAATGTGTTAATAATATCAAAAGTTGAACCGTCGTTTTCCAATTGGTTGATTAAGTGCGCATTTGCGTGCGCCAATAAAATAAAATGTTGATCATTTTTAAAGTGCGTATTTTTGTGTTGGAAAGGCATTTATTTTTTATCTAAAACATTTTATGGTTGTTTTTAATTAATAATAATCATCAGAATTGTTACAAAAGGACCTACCTCCTACTCACTACCTCCTTACAATTACTTACCTGAGTATTAGGTTATGGGTTTATCTCAAAAAATGATATTCACGGCGAATCTGTCTATACGATGACATATTATTATTACTACTGATCAGATCATTTTATATAGATTTGTACAAATAGTGTGCATTTGACGTTGAGCGTCGCGTCGCGTTTGACACGAAATTCGATTCATTACTATAATACTATTATTGATCATGTTGTTTTTAAAATTATCCGTCATAAGTCATATCGAATTCAAAATTATTATAAGAGGTGTTTTAGGAGTTAGTACATTGTCAAGGGGGTCTATTCTCGCTTATATCAACTTGTTAAACGCAACCATTTTATTAATAATTTGTCTTCCCGCGTTTTGACTTATTATACACGTTGTCAAGAGCAAGACAAATTGGTTTTCATTCATCCATTTCCTCGCAGTATATAAACACGGCTCCACCGCGGTATTTAATTCATTTTAATGTAATTCCACGCTTTCGGGTACAGTATAATACATTTAAGTATTATTTTTTTTACTTCATCCTTTTTACGTCCTCACTTAATTATTTGATAATAAACTTATAATTAATCTTGTTTTCGCGAGAAACGTTTATTATTTTTTTAGTTTTAAAATCGGACAACCGTCGTATATACAAAATGTTTTCATATATTTGCACATTTTTGTTTACTCTCGGAAATATAATACCACTTGCAATATAATAATACACGTACGTTAATTGTTTTAATTGTGTACCTCATAATTTTCACTTTGGTCGGCGTACAAAAATAAAAGACATTGTAACAGCATTTCTGAATTTAATATTTTTGGTTTTTTTTTTTATAATTTAAAAAGTATATTAATTATACCTACTAGAGTTTCTAGACTCTGATCAATTATTTATAATAATTAATAGCATTACACAAATAGTAGGTATCTATACCTACTTTGAAAAAAAACATAAGTTTTGGTGGTTTTATTGCGGCTACTTTAAATAGTTTGAAATAATGAAATTTTCAACCAAGTGTATTAAATTATCATTGATAACCGATTATTTAAAACATAGTGGCTGACCTTTTATTTTTACATATTCCTTTTATAGTGTAACGGCCGCGTGGAAATTTCGCCAACCATCATAATTCCGAGCGGCTTGGTATTAATATCAACTGTGGTGTCCCTATAATAAGTTACTACTTAGTACAAGTCGGCAGGATACGTAGGTGTTTAAAAATCGTATATAGGTACTACATTACAACAATGCCACCTCCATTATACATATATATACATACAGAATCGCGATTGAATATCGTGTTAAATTGATATAGCATTATAGTTGTCCTAGACGGAAATAATGAAATCAAAGACCACAATATAATCGTATATAATATACAAGCACGTCAGGCCCCCTTCGATTTTATGTATTCTCATTGCGTTTCCTCATATATATTATAATTTATATTATATTCGTTCACGTATAATATCATCATCGTCGTCGCGTGCGCTTGATAAGAAACCTCTCATTGTTCGCGAAAAACGCATGCACACACACACACACACACACACACACACACACACACACACACACACACACACACACACACACACACACACACACACACACACACACATACAAACGCACTCACATTGTACGTACGAAATCGTACTATACGTACGAAAACGAGGAGGAAAAAAAAAGCTTCACTGCGACAAAAGTACTATAAACGAAAGAGCGCGATGGAGTAAACGCCGGACGGACGGGAATAATTTGGGGTTGGGAGGGTGCAGGGCGCGTGAGAGCTGGGCGGGACTTGGAGGGACTATATATATATATATAATTACTAATTAGGAGGGCATTGTTCGACGCTGTATAAAAAAACACGTCGGTCCTCGCTCCCGTATAATGTATAATATTATTATTATTATAACGCTGCACGCCGCGGGACTGCGACTAGGTCGGACACGCACACAACAGTAGCATAATATTTCGTATTAATATATCGTGTGCCAGGTATAATAATAATAATAATAATAATGTGTGTGCGGGTTCGCCGAGCAAAAAAAATTACCGAAAATCCTTCGGGCGGGGAAATAGGAGATAGTAATAAAGTCGCCGCGTGCACTCATAATAATAATAATAATAATAATAATAATAATAATAATAATATTAATGATAATAATAACGATTGGATACGACCTCGCGGGATCCGACATCGATTGTGTTGTCTATACGCATAAAATCGTCGCCAGCGTGTAACCTTAAAGCCGGTGCTGCAGCTGCATCAGTGGCACAATCGAACACCACGCGCGCTTTGCGTGAAATGGGTTAATCGTCTTTCGAGTGAATTTTTTATATTTCCCATCCCGTTTTACGACAACAATGAGGCCTCCTCTCGGCGGCGAAGTGCTTCGCGCAGTCCATTCCGCGAGATGGTTTTCATTATATTATATCTATTATTATAATATATTTCGTCGTCATTATTATTATTATTATATTGTGATTATTCGTCGTGAGATATTACACGTATTATATTATTATTATTATCCATTATAATAACAACATACTATATGTTATTTTTATTATCATTATTCTTATTATATACGAGTATAGTTCGATCATCGCGAGATGATTGATCGCGAGTGTAGGTCAGTGCGTATTATATATTATATTGTTATTATTGTTATATTGTATAATATTATATATTATATAGAAAAGTGCGAACATGCCATCGACGCGTTTTAAATCCGGTGGTGCCGCATTGAGGTGTGCGGGGTATGTGAGTGGGTGAAGGGGAGGGGTATACTTTGGCACCCCTGCCGTGGTATATATCGCCGTACACACATATTATATATTATACATGTGTGGTGTTTTCCGTACACGCCAAATCGGCCGGTAACAATATGTTTTGTAGTGCCAATATTTATATAAATAATAATAATATATTATATATTGTAACCATGTCAACACCACAAACGAATAAACGATTGTCGCTTATTTGTACTGCACCTATATACTATAGAGTTAAATGTTTAACTCGACTATGGAAATAATATTATGTATCAATATTGTCTTGGGGTGTTGATTAGGGTTCATTAATAACAGCTTAATTTTAAAGTTGTTAGAACTTTGTTTTGCCTATAATTCCAACGTACAAATTGGCCATTTGGGCATTGGCTATATATACATTTAAAGATAGTGATTTATGGATTAAAATTAACGTTGTTTGGGTTAATAGTTTAATAAATGCGTATCTACTTAATGTAGTCAATTACGCTTGACCAGGTATAAGACTATCAAAAACTGTTAATACTACAATATTATTTTGAATAGGTATTAATGTTTTTATTATACATAGGCTCATAGCTTATATACATTTGTGTTTATTGTTTTTATCGAATTTTCAGTTGTTTCAGTTATCATCATCACGACATCGTGCGATTGCAGGGGACTAAATACGTTGTGTCACCTATTAAAACTTCCGTACAATCTATAAGCAGGATCTTAAAACCATTAAGATTGCTATTTGAAACTAATGATTAGTATATTTGCTACCGGAAATGATTCCTAATAGCGAAAGGAAATTATATCATTGCCTAGTATATATTATCATTTCCTAACGATATAAGGCAAAGATGCCATATATTTTTTTGATGTTTTAATTTAATCTGTCTAATTTAAATATTAATTTTATCAAACATAATTATTAATTACCCTGCTATTACCCTAATAAATAATCAATAATCATTAAAAAAATCAAGTGTTGTCAAAATTTTTTTAATTTAATTTGTGTAATTTAAGCCTTTTAAATTTTTACTCATTTTTGTTTTCACATGCCAAACTTCCATGAAATTTACAATTGAAAATTCTAGATGCAGATCTACAAGCACATTTGTTCGTCTTGCATTTTGTCTTACATTGATATGTCTTACAACATATCTTCCACGGCCCGGTTTGCACGTTCTATAGACCCCTGACTTTGACTATGTTTTGGTTGTTCATACATTATTTTAACATCACCTCACATAGTATGTTGTTCATTAATAATTACACTATTAACAAACTCTTTCCCATTATCGGAATGTAGAATTGCTGGCGCTCCAAAAGTTGCATAAATATTCATTAAGTTATATGTTATTTCTTCTGCTTGTTTAGTCTTTAGTGGTTTTAATATAAAACAATTTGTAAAATTTTCCAACCAACCATTTTATCGATATCGGTCATTTCCTCACCTGATATTTTTAGAACACGACACTATTGACAGTAGTGGCAGTATAATGGTTTTTAGCATTTTGCCGTTCCGAGTTAGTTATCGTTCTAAGGCAGGGTTGCATAAACGTTCTGTAATGACTTACAGATCTATAAGTGCTTTAACGGCTTTGTACATACAATTAGGTGTTGCTTGAACGCTCGGTAAAGTTACCGGCTCTGTAAATTATCGGCTATTGGACCTGTAAACTGCAGATAGGTATCCTAGGATTTTGCATCTGTAACTACTTACAGATCAGTAAAATTATTATAATGATAAGAAAAACACATGGTTTACATGGTTTAATTTATTTGGTAACCACGGTTATCAATAATTTAATATTACACAAGCATAGTTTACACAATCGTTAAAACCTTACAGGGTCGGTAAATTACAGAGCCAGTAACAAATGTACATACTGTTCTTTATGCAACCCGGCCTAAGAGTTACATTTTAAAGCTGGTCCCACATGAACTGCAGCATCATAATCATTGGTTCTAGGTCACTTTGTACTAGTGGTGTATATAGAAATAATTTTTGGGGTGGGCTATAGTAGATAGAAACTAGTAAGTGATCTATTACTTAGGCCGGGTTGCATAAAGAGCAGTCTGTAAATTTGTTAGCGGGTCTGTAATTTACCGGCCCAGTAAGGTTTTAATGATTGTGTTAACTATGCTAGTGTTTCATAAAGAAATATTAAATTATTAATAACCGTGGTTACCAAATAAATTAAACCATAATAAACCATGTGTTTTTCTTATCATTATAATAATTTTACCGATTTTGCAAAATCCTATCTGCAGTTTACAGGTCCGATAGCCGATAACTTACAGAGCCGGTAACTTTACCGAGCGTTCAAGCAACACCTAATTTTATTTACAGAGCCGTTAACGCACTTACAGATCTGTAAGTCGTTACAGAACGTTTATGCAACCCGGCCACTGTCTACTATACATACATTTAACAGTTTCTATAAATATATTCGTATTTGTTATTTTTCAACAGGCTATGAAATATTATAACTTATAATAATACCTATAATAAAATATATTGTTGTTCTATTTAAAAATACTGTAATTTCGGAGGGGGGAGCTGCAGCCCACTAGGCCCACCCCCTATATACGCCACTGCTTTGTACGGCCAATCATTGAAAGTGCGAAACTTTTATATACTTACTACTTACCACTTATATTTACAATATATACCTTATATATATAACAGTATAAAGCGATGCGTGATAGCATTGCCTAATAAATTGCGGAAATGATAATATTTCCTTCTGCTGTTAGGAATTGTCATCATTTCCTAGGAATTGTCGTAATTTCCTATATTGTCAACATTTTCGGTAACACGTATAGTATATATTATATATGTTAATTATTACAATTAACCACCATGCATATACATGTGCTCGGAAACTAAAAGTAAAACGTTACCTTAACAATGTACCTGTATACCTAATGAAATTTTGAATGTATTACCAAATTTTCAACATAGCTTAAGTGGTTTTTTTCGTTATTTATATAATATTATTACAAGATTGCATCGAGAATCACACCAACAAAAATAAAAACGGGTCATCATTCCGGGGATCGAATATCGATACATAAATTCGAAAGCTGCAATGATAAATCATGTCGATCGGTCAACGATTCTGAGCGGAACTATACGAAAACGACGAAACGTGTTTAAATGAGGACGATTTAAAAAATGTATTTTCACAGTTGTGCTATTATAAGTAACATACGCTACGTCAAGTTTTATCGGTTTTAATGCGAAGAAAAAACCGCGCTCGTCATACGGCCGATGTGACCGGATTGAGCTGGGCATTCCATCTGTGTATATTATTTTATAAAAATAATTTAGAATCAAATAACAATACGATTGGATCGCATAAAGTACCTATTACTTATATAATATTATTATGTTATGTGACATCGGTTAGCGTTGTAATTATTCCGGTCTCTGGTCTGTTTGTAATAAATCGCATTCGACACGGCGGTCGAAGCAAACAAACAGCGTCAGAGAGGAGCTTACTACTACTCGCCCGACCGTCAGCCCACACCACGGAATCCCGAAAACAATTATATCGGACACTTGAACAATCTAATTATTCCGTTCCACTAAAGGTCTCGTTCAACTAAATTACTTTAATTTAAAACGTCTCGTTAACACCTATTATTCGACGGCGTTTAATGAAGACGACCACGACGACTTGTCCGAGTGTGCCGTTTCCTCCTCGTCCGTTTTTATAATACACGCCGAACAACACGTGTTCAAACGGACGTGTTGGATACGTCTGCCGTCGTTTAAATTAATCGTTTCTATTTCAATGGGTCTAAGGGCCGCCGCCGCCGCGCGATTGTTATTTTTTTCTCTTTCTCTTTTATCTTATATATGACTACGATTGTTCAACGATTAATAATATATTATATGTATATTATTATAATATACCTACACCGTTTTATCAAGACGAATAATGACCAGCGTCGCTGTCTGTGTGTGTGTGCGGCGAAGAGGATGTAAAACTCGCATGACATATGACGTGTTGTCTCTGTGTCTTTCTACAAACGTACAACATAATTTATTATAGCACATATTTGTTCAGTACAATCAATTTTGTTTGGTTTGTTTTAATGATATATTATCGAGTGAATTTTCACGACCTATTATCAAATCACAGGTTACATCATTATCTGTGTATAAAACGTTCGTTTTGTTTACGATATTTTAATTTTTATTCAAGGTTTGAGTTTAGTTTAATTTAATATGAGCATTTTTAAAATGTACATAGGTACTATTATAGGTACCTACTATTACAATACTCGACTAAAAATTAAAGTATCGTAAAAACTGTTGTAGAATCGCCGATGATTTTCGTAGCTTTAATATTCATAATAATATGTCAACTGTGTGTTGAAACACAGTTTCCACAATTTACTCTAATATCAAACAATCTAACGTAAAATTGGTTTTACTGAATATAAATTGTCTATGTTGTACGTTGACTAACATATACCGCGGGTACCACAGTGGTGATGCAGTGCAGCGGGGCTCAATGCTGAGGTGATTTTAGGGACCTCAGATTGATGTACAAGATTTTCTAACTATGTAAACTGATCAATTATAAAAATATTGAATAATGGTTTAGAAAAAAAAGTATTTAAAAAAATTACCAGTGCACCCGTTTATTTTAAATTGCCGCTGAAGTTATGGTCTCAGTTTTATTCCTACGTTCGATCCGAACACACGAGCCATAATGTTTTTAGGTAGTCGAAATGTTTTCTTTTTGAAATCCATCTTCACTTTTATCAAATATCGAAAAAAAAATATGTAATGAATACATCATATTTAGTATACCTATGACTCGTAATTGTTTTACTTATAGATCCTGCACGGCGGGTGTGTGCAGGCGTACTGCAGGCGTTCTCTTATAATAGAAATATTATTATGGGTACCTACTATTATAGCAAGAGTTTACGATATTACGTTTAATATAAATAATAATATGCTCGCGTGTGTATAATGTAATGCGTTGTGTACGCGTGGAAATAAAACGTAGGTACAATCGATTTTTAAGTGCAATCAAATAAACGGCTCGACTGAGAGGAGAGGATGACGTCCATGTATTATATTATTACACACCTATATAATATAATGAACGGCGGCGTTGACGAGGCTGGTGCTACGGGGACGTAGGAACTCTACAATATTCGAAACCCTAATTGCACCAACGTGCTTCACAGTGAAGTCTCATTATCCCGTCTCGCCCGATTACGTCTGTGGACCTTATACGATACGCGTGCGTCTACAATTAAAATATAATAATAATAATTATTATACACCTACTTTATTCCGAACTATGTGTACCTACTATATATATATAATTATATAAAAATACAGGTGTGTGGTATGATGCGTATATAATATACACCGGCTCTTTATCGTATCGATTCTGTATGCGCTAATGTTTTTATATAAAAAGCTAATTATACGGTCGTTGTATAAACGGTAGTATATTTTTTATATTCAGTGCGATAAACCATTATTTTTTTCAATAAAAAAGTTATGGTTCTATGGATATTGAATTAGGATCTTATATTCGCAATAATTTGTCTGTCAGGCTTGTGTATACTTATCGATGGATATTGTCTGAAGTAAACTATCTCATCACTGCAGTCAGACATAAAGGCGGGTTTACGCCTACAATCAGCTTTCGTAACTTTTTCGAATAGTTTTTAAAAGCGTCGGGAAAAACAAAATAAACATTAAGGAAAAACAGATTTTTACGCTAAGACAGTTTTTGACAAATTCGATTTTGATTTCTGTTGTTGCTCTTAAAAAAACCTAACTTGTCCTTAGATACATGCCATTTTCAACAAATATTTAAATATATTACCATTTTTTATGCAGCATATAATTTTAAAATATTTTGACACTTTTTGTGCTATTTATACTTTATGTAGGATGTTTTAAGTTTTTTTTTTTAAAAATCGCTAACTATTGCAAATTATTTTGAGCTAGAAATTCAAAAAAATATTTTTATTTATATCTATGATCTGAAAATTCAATACTTACAAGAATCATCATAAGTTTTCTTACCTTTAACAAAAAAAAAGTTAACCGGAAGGTAAAATTAATTTTTTATGAGCTTCATGAGCTTTATTTTACTTCATTCTATGTTAAATTCAACATTGGGTATTCACCCGGAAATTGACGAATTCTCATCGAATGGTTTTATTATTTTGTTTTAATAAACAAATAGCCAAATACTTGAAGTTTTCACCAAATTTTTATTTTATCATTTTTTATAAATTTTTTTAATGTTCAAAATGTTTTTACTCGTTTAAGTTATTTATAAACATTAAACATTTTTTTACTTTTGAAACGAAGTTTTTTATGGCACGATGCTGGGTTAGCCGGGGAAAAAAGTTCCTTACGAAATACTATAAATTTATTTATAATATATTAAACAGTCATTTTAGCCAAAACATCCAATTTTTATTCCATCATAATGATCGATCTAGTACTGCGATAATACTTTTTAAAACAGATTTGAATTTATTATTATATCTACTTGAGATTGGTCAGTCCACTTTTTCCAATTTCACCTCCCCCCAACCTCTAAAAGCTTAGCTTAAATATTTTGAAATTTCAGAATTTTCAAACGTTAATTATTCGGGATATATTTGGAATTTAAATCAAAAATCTTAAAATGGAACTCCTAAAAGTGCTGGGCGCGTATATCACGCGTATTCCATGCACAACCAGACACTGAAATCTATACTACGGTCCTTACAAAACATACATTTTTGGTTACATCTTATATACATATTATAATCTCCTTGCATGAAGCGTTAACATTTTTATTTCATGAAATTGATTTCGTAGAATAATCTGATTGTTGCATATATTATCCCTGCATATAATACATTACCTTTGTCGTAATTACATTTTTTTGTGCGTCGTGTTTGGTATAGACTAGTTAATAGAAAACGGTATAACACGAGAATTTGAAACAGCCTAATTGCATATTAGGTACACATTTATAATTATTATAATTTATAAATTTATAAATTAACATCAATTTTAATGATAAGAAATCGGAAACTTTTAAAACTTTCCTTATGGGCACATTCAATTTACATATGATAAACAATACAGCAGAATCTACAACGAGAGATGACACCACTATCGATGCAGTATTTTCAAGATATTTGGAAAAAATTACATCACAAATATACGTATCATATTTCAGTTATCACAGGCCTGTAATTTCAATTATTGAATATGATTAATAAAATAGTAATTACAATTTAAATAGTAATACAAATAAATTTCATTTTCATTTATTTTTCACATTTACTTATGGATATTTACTTTTATTTTGAATGGTTCCATTAAAATGTATTTGTAAATTGTAATCAGTAATATTTGTTGGAAAAGAAACTTCGTTTCTATCGGGTGTCCCATGACAGAACTCACTTTTTTTTTTATAAATGTCAATAAAAATTTTCTATTTATATTGAAAATTTGAAAATTGAACACAAAATTCCTCACAATTTGTTTTTATAAGCATTTAATGATCAAGTTTTGACAACACTAACAAAATCTAGAAAATGTGCAAATTATTTTGCAGGTATTAAACAATTTATAAAATGTTCAATTTGTATAGCTAAGGTTTTAAAATTTAATCAAGATTTTTCATATGTATACTTGTAACTATAGTTTATATTGTAACTACAAAATCTAAAAAAATAGTTTTTTCTTTATAGATATTTTAAGTTCAAATTTAATTAATTGATTAGATATTTAAACAAAGAATATTAATTTTAGTAATTTTGTGGCAATTTAAAAATACCATTCATGGGTACTTGAAAGTTGAAACTTTTAAGTACTTATATTATTATATTTTATACTCACATAATGACATTTTTAAATGCAATTTTTTCGGCAACAATTAATTCAACCTATTGTGTTACTAACGCCTAATAGTAAAATATATTACTTTAATAACAATAATATCATAAAATACTTAGTAATACTTATAGTCATATTATTAATATTATAGGCTAACAGACCGTCTTCGCTCAGAATCGTTTTTCGTACACAATGAATTATATCACTGAATTCAAATTCAACCCATTCGTTACAGCTATCCCTTTAATGTCTAGACTCCTACTGTACAGTAAGGTGGTTAGAATTGGCCATTGGGATATGTCACATCTTAATACTAACCACCAAGAGCGGTAACCACTTGCCAACCTTTTTTCAATTTGTCATTCATGTTTCGGCGCTAATTATTTATTAGATTCTCGACGTACATAATTGATATAATATGCATATTTAGACATGTCTAAATCTAAATATAAATGGTTCTGCTCATTATAATTTATGGTTTTAACTTTTAACTCTTGAATCTTGAATAACACATTTAAATATGTCACACTCAGACAATACAATGTAGACAGCACATACGGTCATTTGCCATGTATTATTTTATACGCATTATATATACCTATATTAAAATGTATTATTGTTTGGCTATCCCGGGACCCTGCAAGTGAGAACAATAACGGTGGGCTTCGACTGACTTCATGCGTGTTTGTTTTTCAAAAGTGAAAACAAATTCACTGCTATAATATCAGACTACTCCGATATTGTTTTTGACGTAATATAATATGCCAGGACTCAGGAGTCAGGACAGTGTCAAATTGTCAACATTCCATCCAAAATCGTAAATTGTGCGTCCGTGCTGTCGTTTAATCCATTGTTATACAATTGTCAATTTCCCAATTTCATGTTGTGTTGATATTTCCTATATGTGATCTTAAAAATAATAAAAAACGCGTGTATGACTTTGAACTTTTTGTCGACGCTGACAGTTACAACGTACAACAAGACAATAGGTAAAAATAGTTATCTTATATACAATATCATTCTGAATAACGTGATCCCAATACTTCACAATAAATGAAGTTTTTATTTTATATGAAAATTTGCAGTAAATTTTCCGACTCAACATTATAATATTTCATAGATGAGTAGAAATTTGATGGAATTCTAATATATTAGTGCCTGTACTGAGTATAGGTATTGGTTTAGGTATTCAATAACTAAAAAACATGGTTTGTTATCATTTTTTTTTTGTTTTTAAATTTCATTTTTTATTATTTGTGGCTGTTACGCGTATTAATACTTAACATTTTAATTATTATTTACTATAGTAAATTTAAAAAACAAATTTTCAAAATCGTCTTCATTTAATTATTACTTTTATTAACTGTACCTACGTTATAACAACATTGTACAATTTAACCAATTGTTCACATTCAGAACTTATTTTCGAAACCGATGATTTCCTTAAATATTAATTTTTTGATGTACCACTTAGCCACTATGTGACCGAAATTAAACGAAATTTTTGATAAGAAACATGTATCTATAATATTAAAGGTTCCATGACTTAAAAACTGTATGGGTACTGGGTAGTTATATAAAAAGAAAATAATACCACTGACTATTATATTTTTCGTAAACTATTAATTATTACAATATTGAATAAGTCAAATTTTGTAATTATATAATTCATATTAATTGGTTAAAGATATATTTTTTTTCTATAGTAACTGTAATTCATAGATTAAATACACCAATAAATCATAAATTAATTTGATTTGATTTGAAAGATAGGTACTATAGGCCTCATTTGAATAATTTAGAGTTTGGCATTTTAGAATTTTGAACTTAAAATTTACTAAGAAATTAGTAATTTTAGATACAATTGTTTATGGAGTGGGAGGAGGGGGTGCAGTTGAAGTAAGTAATTTATAAAAATAAACTTAATATTTGATATTACATATGAGTAGAATCACTAAGTAAAAAAAAAAAAAAATATTGGTTTTGATGGTCTTGAGTCAACATATTGACTGATGCATTCTGGTCGTCAATTTTATTGTATAACTTATACTTACAAAACTTATACTTACAAAACATACAAAAACCACATCTCAGTAAATTGTTTGTTTTCTATGGTTACTAAACATTTTTAAAACTATTTAATATATAACTAAATAAACTTTAATAATCGACTATACACATATTATAATGCGAATTAGGTAGATTTGAAGAAAATATAGATACCTACTGATTAGGTCTTAAAATTTTAAAACTCAACCTAACTTCTTATACATTTCACATGCTCATAAAAAAAAAAAAATATTATTAAATAAGAAATAAATAAATACCTATACTTGTGTGTTGTGACATGTGAGTTATGACCAATCAATTTATTCCTATAATACCTATCATAGAGTCCATTGGGCATTTTCGTCAACCTGCCCACCGGAAAAGTTAGGCCCTCATACATTGATCGTCGTAAAGAAATATTCACATCAGCTTTGGTGTGTAGTCGTGTATCTCTGAAACACTTCAAACTATCGACAGCGTGATTATTGAACTTTGGAGAAAGTATAGTGGCATTAAATGATCCGTAATGTGACGGTTTGTGTCCGCTGCTAACGAATTGGATTCCAAAATCCAATTTAAAACTAATTGCGTCCCTAACTTTCATCGTAAGTACACTATATAGTTAATATAAAAGAAATAGTGAATAAACAAATAACTGTGTATTTTAAACATCCTATTTTTGTGTAAAATTGGCTACCTATCTAGAAAACTGTTCGTTAATAATATATAAATGTATAATTTATAATAAACAATAAATATTTTTTTTCTATATCATCAGGGTGTATTGTAAAATAATATTTTGCAGGTAGGTAGTTTGTAATAGGTGAAATATTAAATATATTTAGTATTAAATAATCAGAAAAAACTTGAACTAAAACTACATTCCGTATAGAAATATACATTTTCTCAAAAAAAAAATAATTAAAGCGATAAGAAATACAACTCCGTTATTTCCATGTGTGTAAAATTAAAAATATCAATAAAATGCATTACAACTATTTTTGTTGATATTATACTCACAGAAGAAAAAAAGACCCTGCTCATATGCAAAAGAGAAAGAGAGAGTTTTGCGGTGAGTTGTAAAAGTTGTATGTGATTAATGCTCCGTACCTGAACTTTCAAATGTCGCATCATCGAATATTATAACTGCAATTTTACGGAGTTATTTCAAGTAAAAATACTTGCCTAATGGTCGAAAAAGTTATATAATTATTAACTTTATACTATTTTCATTAACGTTTGCGAATAAGACATTTTCATCTCTGTATTAACCAAAATATTTTGTCATCAAAAAACTGTGTAAATCCATAAGCGTATAGTCGCGGTAGGGACGTAACTCGAGAATTGATAATTTTCCGGCGTGATGTACATTTTTCCAAGTCAAAGTTAAATCGTGAGTTGATAAAGTTTAAGAACGTCTTCAGATAGTTCGTAATAAATAAGTTTTAATGGCTTATCGTTATTATTCGTAAAGTGTGGCGTTGAATTTCTGAATTATTATGCTGGCTGTTGATTTTCATTTTCTGCTCATTTTTTGCCCATTCATTATTTCTGGCGCACGTAGTGATTCGGTTAGGCCGATAATACGTTCACAATATTGTTTCGTTATTTTCATTTGATTTTTTTTTTGATAACTTATAAGCAGTAATTAACTAGAATTCTCATACTTCTTGTAAATTTCCAAGAAACATGGCATAGTATCCAAGCATTTGTTTTATATTATAACTATTACTATACGGTATACTATTATTATAACTATATTGTAACGGGGTTGGGGAACCTGTAATATTTAGATTATTCAGTGAGGGTGTTCAGAGCCCTATGAATTATATTTTAACCGTAACTTGGGAGCTTCAGGAAAGATAGATCGAATATTAAGTTCTAGCTGATATATGTTTTTATTATTACACAATACTCATCAAAATATACATATACAATGCGCATTACTTATTAACTACAAACATATCGAAATACTTACTAACCGTATCATTATTCGGAGTTCGTTGGATTTTGGAAGGCTGTACTGGGTGGCAAACGTTACATATGTTTGATAACGAAGAAATTTGGAACGTTCGTTCTCTAAACAAAGCCGTAAACGTTTGCAAACATTGCAAACGCCATGATCCAGCGTTTGGTCTGTTTAGTTCTAGTTACCAGAACTGTGGTTAATTTTGTTTATACTTTTGTCAACCGTTATCACTATTCATTGTGGTACTATCACGACTTATCACGATTTACTTTTTATGTCATACACCACGACCACGGTTAAACAAAATACCGCACTAAACCAAGTGCTCACGAATTTCTACCTTTTCAATGTTTCAAACGTTCTCCACTATAAGATTTCCTCTTAGTATGTCTCTTATTAATGTTAAAAATAGTATAAGTGTATGTGTACCAGGATAACTATACTGTGTACACCTTCTTCCTTGTTATCACCACATACATATATTTATTTTTATACTTATTTCAGTAGGTATATTATCTTTTAACGGTGTCACATATATGTGATCGGCTACACTATATTATATAATATAATACTAGCTGAATTTCCTGGCATCGCCCGTGTGCAGTTATTACTGTGGAAAATCCTATATATCTATATATTATATATATAAGCCAAATACTACTTGCTCACCCACTCATTCATCGCTATACCTTAAAATATAGTATATACGCTATATAGGTGTATCTCAGTTTAAGACACGTTTTAGTGTACCTCAGTTCACAGACAAATCGGTGTCAGTGTACCTATAGCTTTGTGCAATAATTTGACCTAGATGAGCAACCGTAAGTCGAAGATTGGATTTAGCACTTGGTATATTTTTTAACGTGTTTTAAACTATACTTACTCTCTTAACTTTTCTGACATCTCTAAAAACAATCTCTGAGATTTTCGTCAAATTCAATTCAGTAGTTTTTGAGGAGTATATATAAGCTGCACACATACATTTGGTTTATGATAAAGTTTCTTTATTCGAGGCCATAAACGTTACAATTTGATGTACGCTTGATCTGCCCGAGAAACCAATGGCAACCATTTATGTATATAAAAAAAATAATGCTAATTTCTACTTTTACAATTATAATTTGCAATCAATGACAACATATTTAAGATTCAATTTCTACCGTGAATCTCAAGATCCAAAACATGTATATTGTAATTTTATTGAATTTAGATTTTGACTTTTGATATTTGGTTAAAAAAAAGACAGAAAAAGATTTAATCTTCTTTTATTAAAATATAATAAAATCAAATAAACAAAAAGGTGGGTAAGCGGATGTCGCTCTGCTGTACAGTAGGTTACAAGTGGGTCACTGTATAATGGATAGTATTAAATTTGAATTCAATGATATAATATCACTGTATAAGAAAAACGATTCTGAGCGGAGACGGTTTGTCAGTCTAGGTATTAGACATACCTATTATAGGTGGGTATACTTATCTATAGTATTAAAAAAAAATTGACCTATAATAGGTATTAATAATAAATTCCAAATTAATCATATCACAATATCCATCAGGTAACACGTTATACATCAACAACAAACCGTGGTACTAACATAGATATATAATAGTATACTTTAAAAGTTTCAAGTACCCACAAATAATATTATACAATCATTACAATCACAACAAAATAAATAAAATATTTATTCCAGGTTTTTTAATATGTAATTTCATCCAAATTTGAACTTAAAATGACTAAAAAAATAAACTGTGCTTATGTATTTCTTAGCATTTTTGGCAACAGAATTGAATATTTACGTGGAATCTTGTTTTAATTTTCAATCCTTCGATATAAAAGTTGAACATTTTATAAATTTTTACTACAAA
>NC_042493.1:66785745-66866770 GCF_005508785.2 Acyrthosiphon pisum | reverse complement strand
GACGCGTTTTAATGTCGTAAAAGTTCGTTCGAGAGTTGCTGTAGAAACCCGGTAGTGTAGCTAGTACTTTTAATAAAATATGAATATTTGGAAAAAGTTCAGGATTACAATAATTTAATGCTTCTACAGCTGTATGTGGACGATCTACATCTGTGAAAGCTATCCATTTTATTTTCTACAATTTTAGTTCTGAAGGTAATGTGTCAACATTTATAAAATTTGAATATAAACTAAAAGTTTTGTAAAAAAGCTTAAATTAACGAATGAAGTTGATGCTAATGTAAATGACAACAATTTAAATTTAGAAATTAATATTAAACAATCCACTTCAATAAGTGATAAAAGTTTAAATTTAAAAGTTAAACGTAAATATACTGATGATTATTTATGTTTTGGATTTACGTGGAATGGCAATACTGACTGTCTTTTACCTGTTTGTATTGTTTGTGGTGAAAAGTTAAGCAATGAAGCAATGGTACCCAGTAAATTGAAAAGGCATTTAACAACATAAAATCCGGGTGAGTCATTAAAAACATGACTATATTTTGAACGCCTCCTGAATTAAAATTAAAAAGCTGAATCTGGTATGGTAAAAAGAGTGACTATCCCGATAAAGCTCTTGAAGCATCATTTAAAGTCGCAGAACTGATTGCTAAAAATATGAACTCTCATGTTATTGGCGAAAAATTAATAGGACCGGCCTGTTTAGCTATGGTTGAAACAATATTAGATAATGAATCTAAAGATGTTATATCCAAAGTTCCACTTTCCAACAATACTATTAGCCACCGAATAAATAAAACGGCTGATGATATTAATGACATTGTTTTAGAAAAAATTAAAAATCAAAAATTATTTTCATTACAAATAGACGAGAGGAGTACTGACTGAACTTCTAAAGCTCAATTACTAGGTTTTGGCAGATTTGTTGATAATTCAAATATTGTTGAGCAGTTTTTATTTTGTAAAGAATTAAAGTCAACAACAACAGGGAAGGACATATTTGACGTGGTAAATAATTTTTTTGAAAAATCTGGATTATCATGGAATTATTGTTGTGGTGTGTGCACTGATCCGTCTATGCCAAGAAAATATAAAGGTTTTGTCACTCTCGCTAAAATTAAAAATCCAGCTATGATTATAACACACTGTTTTATTCATCGAGAAGCTCTGGTTGCAAAAACATTAGGAGAAAAAATGTTAAAAATGTTAAATAATGTTATAAAAATTGTGAATTACATTAAATCTCGGCCATTAAAAACAAGGATTTTTGAAACTACTTGAAAGGAAATGGGTTCAGATCATATACATTTATTGCTACACACAGAAGTAAGGTGGCTATCATGAGTTCAAGTGTTTAATCAAGTTATTGAATTGAAAGAAGAGTTAGAATTATTTTTTGAAAAAGAAAATCTCCCAGTATACAAACATTTTTTTCGAAATGAAAACTGGTGTTATATTCTGGCATATACTTGGCTGATATATTTTAAAAACTAAATGATCTTAATGCGTCAATGCAAGGACGTCAGGAAACAATAATTTCTTCAACGAATAAAATCAGAGGGTTTAAAAACAAAGTTGTATTTTGGAAATCTTCAATAATTAAAGGGGATTTTTCAAATTTTCCAACATTTTCAAAATTAACGATGGGGAAATCCAATATTAAAGAACTACAACAACTTATAATTGAACATTTTATATTGCTCGAAGAAAAAATTGAACATTATTTTCCATTATTGAAAACATCTGCAGATTGGGTCGTGTTGCCATTTGATTTTACAGACAATGTGAATGAACTTGATCTTACTAATGATGAAAAGAATGAATTCATTGATATGTACTCTAGTTCTACTATCCGAATATTATTTAATAGTTAGAAAAATAACATAGATTCTTTCTGGTTAAATTTAGCTTCAGAATATCCAGCTATTTCTCAGAAAGCGATACTATTGTTATTACCATTTTCCACATCGTATCTTTGTGAACAGGTATTTTCTGCTCTGAACAATATAAAAACAAGTCGTAGAAATCGTTTGAAAAATGTTGAATCTGATTTGTGTCTTCCTGTTTCAACTGTTTCACCCCGAATAGAGGAATTATGTAAAAAATACCAGTCTACATTAAATTTGTATCATTAAATAATAAATAAAAACAATTTATTATATATCAATATGACATTATGTATATTCATTATTATTTATTTGTGTGCCGTGAAAATTTTTAAAATGATCAAGTGCGCCGTTAGGTAAAAAAGGTTGGGAATCCCTGACCTAAATACTAGAAAGCGGTTGGAAGGGGGTTGTTGGAAGTGACACGTTCCAAAACTCTACATTAGTTAGCCAGACCTCAGGAGTAATTTCGCTAGTTAGGTATTTTCAACTGGTATTGTTATTAGCGCTGAGGCAGTCTTGTCCCTTAAGAGACCCGGGTTCCCATCACCCACCCGCCTGTTCATTTCCGGTCCATTCAATTTTAGTTCGTGATTTGAGAATACCAGCAAGCAGATGGATACATTACAAAAATAGCATTTATATAATAGACCCAGCAACAGGTCATGTCTGTAAAAGCACAGCAATACAAAAATATCTGTAGCAACTCAATCGTTTGCATAAGATATCCGACTATGGTTAACAATGAAAGTCAAGGCCAAAAGCGACAAAACCCAAAAACACAACTAGATAGTGGACATATCAGGGATATGAGCTGGGACCTAGTATTGAACCTCAGAACGAGAATAAAGTCATTGAAGTGTTTCAAGTTCCTTAGCTACGAACTTATTCAATTTAAGTGTCAATTTAATTTCTGATAGATGCTTAATTAATAATTTGTAATACGTGCACTGGAGTGGCTCACAAATCTAGAGATTGCCTAACTTTTTTTTAAATCTTGATTGATTTCTTATATTACAAACAGAAATCAGATAGTCAAAGTTAAACATTTTATGCCACATCCGTTTAATGTTCTATCAGGAGTTTCATAATGTTCACATTTAGCGCCTTTGTTATTTATTTTGTTTATTATTGACTTACATTTTATAAATTCTCATAAACTTCTATTCACCGATGATATGAAACTATTTAGGTTCGTAAGTCCCACTCAGATTCTGTCCTCTAAGAATGACTTAAATACGTTATTAATCTGTTGCAAACAAAACAATTGTTAAACATTGATAAATGTAAAGTTATGTATTTTTCTAAGTCATGTGATCCTGTTCTCCACAACTTTTAATTAAATAATATTTTACTTAATCGTGTGTTTGAAAATACTGATGTAGGTGTTACGTTTCACACTACTTTATCTTTTAATAGACATTATTTAAATATTTCAAAAAATGGCGGCCATCTGGTACAAATGACTGAACAATCGGAAATTGGAAATGTTGATGATGAAGATAAGAAAAGAATGGAAGATTTGGAAAAGCAGATGATGGATATAGATGACATAACCTTTAGTGGCTGGATGCCCGAAACTTGGGAAAACCTAGATGACAACCTGTAAAAAGTAGACGCCTTAGTTACCAGACTTTTCGCGTTCACCTCAACAACGAAGAACGCTCACAAAGAGATAAAAACGATGAGTGCCGAACTAAAAGATCTGATGAAGCATGTCGAACGTCCCATGCAAGAACTGGGCGTTATTGCAGAAAAAACGTACGAGAAAATGAAGAATGTGTTGACATTAAACGCGAGTTTCATCGCTGCAGCAGCCGCAACGGCCTCCACACCAGAGAAAAAGGTCGCGGAAAAGAAGAAGGAGAAAGGTGTTATACAGGAGAAAAGTGATAGTGTCACTGAGAGGAAAAAGAAGAAATCAAAAATGAAACCAGGGAACAAAAAAATCCGCGTTGCCTCTTCCCAAGGCATCACTATATCAGGAAAAGGAGTAAGTACCTATTCCGATATGGTAAAAAGATTAAAGGAAGAAATTGATCTGGAAACATTAGGAGTACAGATCAAAACAATGAAGATGACGAAAGATGATGGAATCTTCATGCTGATCAGCAAAGGGGCCAAGGCAGCAGAAGGAGTAAAAAAGTTAAAACAAGCAGCCGAGGATGCACTGGGTGGTGACGTCGAAGTTAAGGATTCGAGCAAGCCCTGCTTTATTGAGATCCTGGGAATTATCCAAGAAGAGAAGGAAGAAGACGTCGTTCAAGGAGTTTGCCGTTACGGGTCAAAACCAGAAGAAGATGGGAAAGTTGTTCGGAGGAATGCAGAGGGCTCTCGTCTCTGTCTCAGCTACGACAGTTGAGAGAGTCATTGCCGGAGGTCGCATTCTGGTCGGACTGATCTCGTGCGGAGTTCACCTGAAAGGCAACCCTCCAATCAGATGCTTTAGATGTCATGGATACAACCATAAGGCGTTCTCATGCAGAGGCCCTGATAGGAGCAAGCTGTGCATGACGTGCGGTGGGGAAGGCCACTTAGGGAAGCAGTGTCGAAGCGCTCCCAACTGTGTCCTATGCAAGGAGCTGAAGATGCAGCCGGATCACTACCCGGGAAGTGGGAGGTGCACGGCGTATCAGAATACGAGAAGAAAATGAGCAATAATATTAATATTAGATGTTAATGTAAAATATACGCCGAAGGCAAAATTGAGGGGATAGAGCCCCTCGTAATATGTACAATATTCATTTGATGCAGATAACCATTTGTTACTAGTTATTTGTAAGACTGCGTCCAGGGGGATTGTCCCTGTACGCAGTCCCATAAGATTTTATTGTAATTTGTTTCAATAAACGATGTGAGCAGGGAGGCAGTAATGGAAACCCATATTTTTCTCCCCGTTTACGATTCCAAAAAAAAAAAAAAAAGTTTATGTTTGCTAAACATAAAATATATAAATGTAAAATAAAAAAAAGTTTAAATTATCAATTGATTAAATAATAAATAAATAAATATAAGTAAAATAAACATAAACAAGAGTTAGAATAATTAAAAAAATTGGTTATTAAATGTCAAATTTTCCCTTCCCAATGTTTCACCACATGGCCCACAGTGGCCCAAAAATTAAAAAAAATGGAAAAAATGTTGAAAATGATAATTGGAATTAGCTATTTTTAAAAGTTGATTTGTATTCTATATGAGATTGAACATTTAATCTAATAGCTATTAAGTATTAGTTTAAAACCACTTTTAGTGAAAATAACACATCGCTTAATGTTTGCGATAACCAGATATAGTATTTTTCGTAAGCTCACAAAACGTAATACACCGTAATTTATACTTCAAAATATTAGATTTGAAATCTAAAAAAAATTACAAAGTTGAAGCCCTCTATGATTTTATTCGATGTGAAGTGGATTATGTGAAAGAGCAATTATTGGAAAATTATCAAAGTGATTTGAAAAAAATTGCATATCTTTATGAACGAATTCGATAAACGATGGCAAAAATGCAATAGAACAAAAAAATCGGTTTGACACAAATTTTGAAACGTGGCTAAACAAACAATTTATACTTCCTGAAGTTTCAAAAAGTTTACCAAAGTCACATGTAAGATCATGTGAACATCCAGAAAACATAAAATGGAAGATTTATAACTTGCTCATTTCATCAGATCCACTTATTTCGAGTATAAGAAAAATTAGCAATAAAAAGTCAACCACATTATATGATGAAGCAAAACTGCTTGTATGTATTGAAGGAGAAAATGAAGAGGATGCTTACATTAATGAGGAAAATAGTAAAGAAGAATTTATGGATTACGAATAATTAAATTGAGAACAACTAGCATATTATGAACATTTGTATATTAAAACGTAGATAACTGTATAAAAAACTAATTCATAATTAATTAACTGTATAACAATGAAATACAATATTAAATACTTTTTATTGTTTGCTTAAGTCACAATATAATACAAATGGCCATGAAAATATTTTTTTCCAACTTTTTTTTTTTTTGGACCAGTGTGGCATGGTTGCATCTTTTGTCACTTTTATGAGATCCAAAGCAGTGCAATTTGTAGGGCAATTTGGGCATATCAAGAGGTGGCTCATAGTATGTTCGTCTCCGCAGTCACATTTTGTGTCTTCTTGTATTACGCCCCACTCCTTTAGATTGTCTTTTGATCTTTTTATTCCTGTTCGTAGTCTGTTGAGTGTCATCCATGCTGGCCAATCGAGGTTATGTCCTGCAGGGAGGTGTTATAATGGTGAAATTTGATCATCTTGAATATGGCCTATGGTTAATTTCCAGCAATCCATTCGGGCTTGCTCGGGGGTTTTTGTTAATATTTTTGTGAATTTTATGAAGCTCTTTCTTGATTTTTATCTTGACCTGTGTACATCCTTGCCGTGAATGATATGACGACTATCAGTTTCAAGTTTGGTTCTTTCTAAGTCTGAATTAATTGTATGTCGAATGTAAGGAGGTGCGATGCCTGCGATTGGGAAAACTTTGTGGAGAGGTATGCTTTTTAGGCACCCAGTTATTAAGTGGCAGGATTCATTCAGTGCCACGTCAACCTTTTTCGCGTGGGTGGATCTACACCACACAGGGCTTACATACTCTTCTACAGAGATGCACAGTACTAACGCAGACACTCTGAGGATATGGGCATTGGCTCCCCAGTTTGATCCTATAAGTTTTCAAGTAAACTGTCCCTTCTGCTGATTTTTGATTTTACATTTTCGCAGTGTTTTTTATATGTAAGGGATCTGTCTAGGGTAACTCCTAAATGTTTGGGAAACGGTATGTGTTCGATTTCAACACATTTCCATGTTATATTCAATTTTTGGTTGGCTAGTCTGTTGTGTAGATGGAAAGCGCAGACTTGTGTCTTTGAGGGGTTTGGTTTCAGATATGTGTTTATTATCAAGATTATAATAATGTTCATTTATAAACAAAGAATTGAAAAAGTAATATTTTTGCTATTGAGATCTAAATCTACTAATAAAAAGTATTCGAATACATATTTCTGAATACAATTTTTTTAAGTATTCAGAATGTGTATTTGAAATACTTTTTAAAAGTATTTTACCCAAGTCTG
Organism: Acyrthosiphon pisum; assembly: GCF_005508785.2. Classification (NCBI taxonomy): domain Eukaryota; kingdom Metazoa; phylum Arthropoda; class Insecta; order Hemiptera; family Aphididae; genus Acyrthosiphon; species Acyrthosiphon pisum. The sequence continues at coordinate 66,859,776 of NC_042493.1, read as the reverse complement.
TCCTTACGTCTTATTTATCCTTTGATGTACATGTAGAGATGCTATAACGGAAAAATCTAAGGTTCATCGTACCTGCCATTTAATGTTCCATTGTGTTTAAGGTATTGTATTGTACTTTTGTAATCTTTGCTTGAATTTGGTAAATAGTATTATGGAATCCAAATCAAATGTGTCTTATAGTCCGGAGTGCCACCAACCTAGTGTGCAATCGCGTTATACATTTTTATTTTATTTTTTGAATTTTGTTCTATGTTAAAAACATGCACATTATTACATGTATGTTAGGTAAATGTATTTTTTTCTCCATATAAATGTAATAGTTACTCTAGTTGTTTTTTACAGACTGTATCCTTAACCATCGGTGTGTTGTAATTTATTAAATAATTAAATATTATAGTACATACATTTATCATTTTCCTGAGAATTTTCCTTCGAATATCACTAATTTCGGTTCCTCGGATCTTCTTAGTATTCACGTCTCAGAACCATATAAATTGCACATATTTATACATATACATGGAGTACATTTTATTTTTCAGGTTTTTGGAAAATATCCATGATTTAAGAAGTTTTCTAATTCATAGTAATTTTTAGTGACTATTTGTATTATTGCCCATGCCTCAGTCGTTGTGCCTCATTATCCTGAGTAATAATCGATTCGGCCACCTCTAAAATAATAAAATGTTTGTATAGTAACGCGTATATTATGCCTGGGTCACCTGGGTGTTTGGTGTCAATATAATATATTAACGATACACCTAATATTATTATATGTACGGCGATCGTTTTTAGAATATGAACTATATCGTGTTTCGTATAACACGATAACGGATGTCCGTGTAGGCGTGTCGATATTTTTCAGTAACTGCTGTATACATTTACTATATTACTACGCCTGTGCAAATGTACAATGATGTACCTATGTGTATAATAATCAAAAGGGGAACCACCCGACATAATGGCGACGCGAGTGGAATATTATATTATAATATTATATGTGTGACCGAGTCATGTTTATCGAAAAATCAAAAATCGATTCGCACGATCGGCGTCTACGTTTTGACTAGGTACCTACGAGTAGGTTTCATGCACGCTTGAATTTGGTCGCCGTTGCAGGGCGTGATTCGTTTTTATTTCACTTCATACATACAGGGAGCTTCAGAATAACAGCGTTGCAATATACAGCTGGTATCGCAGCTCCACCGGAATTGAATACGAAATGCACATTATTTATTATTATTGTTATTATTATTGTTATTTTTACTATATTATGCATTTGCCCGTATCGCTTAAAATATATACTTTCTCGTAATATTGTACTTTGATTTGTCGCTGTTGCGATTAGACATTTAGACTACGTAGGATCAAACCGAACGCCTTTATTATAATAGGTACATAATTATACGGAGTATACGATACTACGCGACGAGTCCCTATATACATGGTCTTAAAACATAATATTATTCTAATAATAATATATTCGTAGACCAAGTTATTTTATCACTGTGAATTGTCTTTTGGGTTTCCGGAATCGACGAAATTCCATATATTTCCCGATTTGTGTTCATCACGATAGTATAGAGGGTGTCTCGCTGTGACAATCCATAATCCTTCTAATATACTTGCGTTCACTAGCCACGCCTCCTGCGTAAACTTTAAAACTTGTGAGACTAAAAATTAATAATTCATTTCTTAGAAATGTACACAAATTATCATTACCAATCTATTTAAAAAGACTGTACAGTATTTCTATTTCGAGTGCAGGTCAACCAAAAAGGAATTTCAACCATTGTGTTGCCCTCTACAAATACATATTTATACTTATTTATTTTAAAATTGTTGATTCTAGAAAAAATAGCTATGACGAGAACGTACACGGCATTACACCCTGTATATATAGAGTGTATAGTTTCGATGGCGGAAGCATATAATAATAATATTGTACACTAACCACTTTTGCCATTCCCGGGGGTCTTCTCTATACAGACTACGCATTCGCATCCGAATAACCATGTGGCATAATATATTATATACAATATATGTATTACACACATATATATATATATAAGTTGTACCTCACAGCTTATTCAAAATATGTAAGCTTGCACGTAGGAAATATTATACAAATTCCTATGTACAAAATATAATATATATTATAATATAATATTACACATATATATTATACAAAGGTATTGGCTCAGCGGGTAATAGGCATACACGTACAATGTACATATAATAATATAATATATATAATTTCGACCGTCGGACGTACCATATTATATGCAGTACGATTCGAAATGGAATTACCGACAAAATATCGCGTGACCAAAATATCACCACTAAAATATCGCGAAACCGATATATCGCAAGGGAATAATTTCGCCTGTGAATTATCGCATGGAAAAAATACATCGCCAGAATACAATAGAGCAGCAATATAATTTTACTCTTTCATCCCAACTGACACATTTGTTTTTATTTTTATTTCTTGGCATATTTGGATTACCAGCTTTACTCTGATCTATTTTAAGTTCAGTTAAGTCATGTTGGCGTTGCAAACAATTTATACATTTTAAAATTTCAGGATGTTTGACAGAAAATAAATTATCAATTCAATCCTTCAAATGCTTTATAATTATTGTTGGTTTTATTCAAGTCACATTGTATTCCCTCAATGCCTCATATATTATATTTCATCATAGTATAGGAAATAGTCGTCCTCGGTTTTTAGTTCCAAAGTATGTTAGGAAGGGCGAGAGAATCTAATAAGTAATTATGAAAAAAATTGTGATTTAATATTTCCTCATATATACTTACAACTTACATCACTATAACATAATATGTTGGTGGTATAAAATCTAGAGAAGCAAATTATGAACTTTTAAGAATAGTAACTTTTAAAATAGGTATATTCTTTGTACAATTCATACATTACTGGATTTGTTTATATTTTTTTTTCTTAAAAGCTTTCATCAGATAAATGTATTACCATCATTGTTAGATTTTCTAGAAATTATTTTTAAATCTAAAATGATAGACTCTGGTTTGAAACTTCAAACTCTCCAAGTTTCTCTGCGAAAAATTAAATTAAATTTACATTTTTTTTTTAAACTGTACCAATTGAAATTAATCATTTAATGTTCTGTGAATTATAAAAGCTGATTAAAAAATGGCATAGCAGATTTATATGTTCAACTTTATAACATAATTATTATATTTTTTCAGTACTTACAAAATAGTAAAAAGTGATTATATTTTCAGTTTCAGAGTTATGTATGGTATAAAAGTTTTTTTCTTTTTTGTGTTAGTTTATTTATTATTTTTTATATATTATATATATCGTGTGTTCCCCGGAAAGGGTACGGTTTCACATTTCTTACACTATAAATATTTTTCAATAAACTAGACCAATGGATCATAAAATCCTAAGACTTACAATTATTTTTAACTCATATTTTGTGCATGCGTACCTAATAAAAATTTTATTTTAATGGCAACCTATTTTGATGATCATTTTTGGATTGTTCGATTTTTTCAAGTCATTTTGATGTATCAACTCGTATTTTAAACTTAAAATTGGCAAAATTAAAATCATAATTAAAAAAAAAATTATTAAATGGAATTTTTTTTTCAATTATACGTATTTTTCCTTCTAAACACCATGATATGATAAAAATTACTATTATTTAAGTATAATATTATTTACTATTTATGAATAATTATTTTATTACACAATATGAAATTACATTATTTATTATTAAAACATGTACTTTCAGAAAAGACCCATCATTAGTCATTTATTATCAAACTGATTTTTTCATGGGCGAACTAGGACATAGGTATGTGACAGGATGCAAGAACTTGCAACGGCGAACAATAACTTGCAACAGTGTGCAAATACTTACAACAGAGAGCAATTTTATTGTTTGCAATGACGAGAAGGAAATGTAACAGGGTGCCAGAACTTACAATGGCGAGCCAGTAGTTGCATAGAGAGCAAGTGTTTGCATTGGTGAGAAGGACATCAAAATTGCCCCCAGTGGACAAACTGTGTCTCTAAGTTTTTCCTTGGAGACATTTTGATCCATTTATCAAAAAGTATAATTTCATGAGTCCTAAATCAAATTTGCCTCACACCAAAATTGATGAGAGATCAAAAAGTACTCAAGGATCAATTTGAAAATTGATTTGAATTCTCAAACATTTTCCTGGACGGTTTGATCCGCTCATAAAATTTAATTTTTTGATAAAACAAATCAAAATGTCCCCAAGTTTCCTAAAAGGTTCAAAAAATCCCCAAGGATTATAATGTCCCCGGAAGAAAATTTGATCCAGTGGGTACAATTCTATCCACTTAGAACATTTTAGTTTTGTAGAAAACAGATCAAAATATCCCCAAAATTGATCATAATATCCCTGTATCAATATGTCGTGTTACCTATAACAACGAACACATAATACGTTGTACGCATTAACAATGTGTATTATTATTTAGATATTAATATGGAAATATTTTATTACTTAAAGTATGTTTATTTCAATTTTTATTATACACAATACAGTATGTTAAGTTTAAGTTGTTAAAAGTTATTTTAATATTAAAAATAAAAACTGTTTGGAAATTGAATAATATTATTATTTTTAAAATTTTCCGATTTGAAAACAATTTCATAGTTGTTTATTTCTAGTTGAATAATGTTTAAGTTTATAACAAATAGATTTTGATGTTAGTGTACTGTGGAAGATGTGTTGAGAGTGCTTCCCATCAATCATTACCTACATAACTTTGTATTGTTGCTACATTAATTAGAAAATCAGAGCTTTGATAACAAAATCTATATTCAATCAAAATTTTTTTATTAACTGATAGGTTTAGGTATAAGTATAGGTACTTAAATATTTTTATTAAAACTTTTATTTCTATTTGGATTTATTTTAGATTTTACTTAGATTTGTTTTATTCAATCAATCGTTCCCGATTTGATCGTTGGCAAAAAAGTAATCAATTGCAATATTATTGTAAAATATTTCTTTGAATCAAATGAATGATATAAAATAAATGCGAAATCAGTTAGTTAATTGTAACATAATTTTAATTTATAAAAATTGGATAATATAGATAATACTCATGAATCATTATTTCAAAATGTTGTAAAAGCTTATATTTGGGAATTTGACGTTATTAACGATATACGAGTAGGTACTTACTTAGTAATTAGTATATATACCTACCTAGTACCTACTGCCATACTGGTGACATTTTGTCCATGCAATTTTTTTTCTGTCAATTATATTTCTTTGCGATACATTGGTTTCACGATATTTTAGTGTCGATATATGATCATGCGATATTTTGTCTACAAACCCTCAAAATGTACCTTCCCCCTTTGTTTGTTTTTAACGGGTTTCAAACAAAACGCGCAAAAACAATAGTTTTGCATTTTTAAACATTATTTTCGTTTAAATAAAATGAATAACGTATACAAAATCGTCTGCTTTTGAAATATGCCTTTTTTTCTAACTCACTGTTTCTGGCACGCATCCCGACTGCAATATAAATCATAATACTTGTATATAACAATATACTATTAATATTTTATTATAGTGTTATTACAATTACAGCTAATTTACAATTGAAACCTATTTACTCTAAATTGTGAAACCTGAAATATTATGATTTACTTTTGAATTGTGTTGTGACATTTCTAACAAACAATTGGAGAAGATTATAAATTCTATCGTCGAACATCGGAGCGCCCATTAGAAAAATCCTACTTATTAAATATTTACCCGGCGCGAATTGCACGCTGCAGTCGTTATATTCCGTTACGTTTGGATAAAGTGTTGCCACCAGACAATAATTTGGAAATAGAAACGAATCAGTTATTAGATGATAGTAAATAAAAATATAAAATCGTACGAATATGTTGTTGAATTTCTGTGAAATATTACATAATATTTTATAAACCATTTCATAATAATATAATATAATTATATTTTTAGTTACCTGTATAAACTCTTCAAATGTATTCGCTAAAGTTCTAAAAAAACAGTCTTCACAAAAAATTCAGGCTCGTAAGGCTTGGTTATAAAATCGTGTACTTAAATAGAGATACAAATTACGCTCTTTCACAAAGTAAGTACCTGCCTATTTGACAAACACTCACGGGCAAGATTAATTAGTTAAAAGAATAAAATAAATTACTCGGCGTAATATTATTGTACTCGGATAGGTAAAGAAAAATAAACCTTAACAATTAGAAAGAAAAAACAAAATGAGATGGAAATAGAGAAAGGAGAAGGATAATAATTATATAATTTATTTTTCTGCCCATTTATTGTTGAATCTATAAGGTATTAAGGCTTTGACCTATAGTAATACAAGACTTATATAATTTGACAATTACTACAATATTTTTTATTCTATTGTTATCGAAATCAGTATAAAAGAGGAAAATTAATAATCGTAATCGACAATTTATATTAATTGCCAATGTCAAAAAAAAGTTTCAAAATACACTCGGGTATAAAAACATATTATAGACTGCATGTTTACAATTGCGTTTAATGTTTATATATATATTATTCCAAATGATTTGAATAATATACAATTGTATCGTGATAACTCCTATAGTACTAAACTATATTGTCTACCTAGTTATATATATATATATATATATATATATATATATATAATATTATGTCATTATTCACTCTATAGTTGGACTCATTAAAGTATTCAGAGTCAAGCGAAAAGATTGTTCATGGTTTAGGTGATCGTTTAGGTCTGTGCGGTTATATGAGCCTCAAACTTATATTATATCACTATTATATTCTAATATATAAAAGCCCGCCGTGTCCGTCCGTCGGTCGTTGCCGTGGATACACCATTGTTGATTTTATAAGACTATTATTTTACGATATCTTTGAGCCGTGACTCCAATAATAATAATATAGATGTATTGTTGTCTCGACTCTTGAATATATAATATTGTTTTATTGATATTAAATCAATTATATTATCCTCTACTAAAATAGTATTTTGCACATCCATAACGAGGTTTAATATAATAAAATAATATGCGCACACACCTGTATATTATTTCCTACATCATAATAATACTATAAAATATATTTAATTATTTTAATAATATTAAAATCATAATATCTTAGTCCGTGGTAATAATAAAATTATATGATAAGTTTGGAATCTATGATTATGTTGAAATACGTACTGTGATGTTTGATCGATATTATATTACTATATATATTATATCGATCCATATTATGTGATAAATATCTATAAACGTTTTTAAATTATTTTTTTGAGTTTTGGTATTTTTTAGAGGCCCTTTAGACCCCAGGCCGACACTGCCTACATAGCGACTGCAGTAACCAGTAGCAGCCACTGGTCCGTCTCGTGGTAACTCTGCAGATGTGTACATTGTGTGTCGTTTATCGCGCGCGTTTTAGTTTATAATAATATTATATCTGCAGTTGGTACCTACTTATAATCAGCCATCGTAATGATGGTTTCCAATTTTTTAAAAATAATTTTACATTTGGTACCGAAACGTATAAATGTAACGTAAGATATGTATGAAAATGTTTTTAAAAATAGGCAAGTACCTATTATAGTATATATATTATTATATGAATCAAAAAAATGTCTTCTATAATAAATAAGAGTTTTCATAAAGAGTGAGTTAGAGGGTGGAGATCATAGAGTGAAGCAAATACATTTTACCAGCCCCCAGGTATTGACAATTATTGTGTTTTAAGTGTTCCAAACTCCTCGAAATGATTCGGAATCGGAAAAAATATTCTTTAAAAATTCATGTCTATTTCGATACGACCAGAACTAATTAACAGAGCCCTGTTAAAATTAATGCTACTGATTTTTTCGACTGACCTATTCCGTTCTGTTCTGACGTTGTGTGCTGAAACTTTTTGAGAAGTATATTATTTTATATAATACGTAGTTACGCAAAAGCCATAAAAGAACGGCCAATGTATTTTTTGTTTTTTTGACTTAATAAGAAACGTAAATGTTTATACTTTATAATACGTTTAACCTCCGTGATCATTTTTCCGAGCATAAGAGTGCTTTGATACACTATTAACTAATACTATATATTTAAATTTTGATATGTAAATAAAAATATTATTTCATGGATATAAAATGCAACAATTAAATAGGTACTAAAGAACACGTTTACAATAAAAGTGTTTGGAACCGTTTAAATACCAGTTTTAACCAGAACCCTAATAACGCTTAATTTATATTTTAAAAAACAGTAACCGGAACCAGAACCTCTATAATTAAATAGCATAATAGATATACCGGAACCAGAACCGGAAACTAAAAAAACAAAAGATACCGGTCCCTGCTGGTACCTACATATGTATAAACAGTTTATAGATACCGTGCGTGCCGTGGTCCTCTGCCAATTTTTTATTCGCATCTCATCGCATATTATATATACATATATTAAATTATATATACAATATTGTACGATCTAATAAGGTTCTATCCGCGTAGTCCGACGTATTATTATTATTATTATTATTATTATTCTATTGCATATGCGCTGCCCGTTTGTGCACTGCAGGGACATCACCACTGCGGCAGAAACAGCAATATAGGTACAGTCACGGTCGCTAATTAATTTAACGATGGCATATAATACTGTACAGGAATTATGCGAATAATTGGCATTTTGGCACCGTACGGCCGAGAGCGGGTGAGTAAGTGAGAGAGACCGAAACAATTACGCGTCGGTTTCCGTGTGGTGCGAATTCGCAATCAGTAAATTACGGATAAGCGGCGGCGACGGTAGGTATATATGATATAATATATATATATAGCTGTGTATACTTGTGGAGGTGAGTTATATATTATTGTGGTATATATATATATATATATACAAAAACAACAATATCCTATTAATGCATATATATTATATATTTATATAACCATATAATATAATATTTTATATATATATATAGTTTAATTAGCGTTTAACTTTTATCGGTGGCGGGCGAAGAGTGATACCGTTTGCCACCGTGAAATCACGTAAAATTATACGCACACACCTTTCACGCGTACTTAAGCTCGACTTTTAAACGTCGGTCACGTATACGAATTTAAAATGGAAATTACGATGATTTTACGGCCGCAACACGCCGCCGCAGTTTTCTTCCGGCGTCGGCTACACGAGCATCCATATAACAATATTATACAACGTAATGGGGGCAGGAGAGGGGTGTTTTATACATTTATATTGTATTTATACGACGACGACTAGAACATAATAATATTATGTAATAATATCGTCGAATGCGATACGTTTATAATGTTAAATGTATATATATGTATATTAATATGTTCGAATATAAGTATATACGTTGCCGCGCAAACGCGTACGCAATATTATATTATTATTATTATTATCGTTTCGCGACGATTATATATTATTATTGTCGTCGGCGTCGGATCGGCGACGGCGACGAACGCGGTTCGAATAATGTACAATAATATATAATATTTTCGCCGCTCGAGTGACACGTCCCGAAAATTCTCGTTCCTCCGCCCACCCGCAACCAAATAAACGAATTCAATAGATTTTTCTATACATATTTTCGATTTGAAATCTGTTTTCCAGGCTACGGTCGCGTGACGCTGTTTAATTTGTTCGGATCCGCTTTGTGTCCCGCCGCGGCTCCAGCGTCCGCACGATATTGGTTTTCCACGGTGCTTGAGAAAATGTTATCATACAGCGGCATCCTCGGACCACTCGTAAACGTTTTAAGTTATATGCCTGTGTATATATATATATATATATATTATAGTGGCTACCAGTGGTGTATTTAGACAAAAGTGTACGGACGGGTGGCGGTGGGGTGTCTCGGGGATTAAAACGCCCTTCTATGACCAAATAAAAAAAAGATCACTTTAATGCCACGTATGTGGTAGGTACCTATATCGATTGTACAACTTAGGTGCCCATAATATGATATATGAGACCTGCTGCGTAATAAATAATAATACCTATATATGTAATATATTTATATAACGTTTTTCCACACCAATAAATCGTTAAAATAAAAAACTCGCAAGGTATATACTTATTACACCTACCTATCGATATAACGAAATGTTTGTGCAGGTTATCGAAAAAAATATTTTTTTCTATAATTTAATGATTGATTTTTTTACAAAAAACAATACATTTTCAGGGCACAATATCCTTATCCCTCCTAATAAGTGCGAAGTATTGAGTTCAATTGTAAAACAGGCAATAAGTTGTTCAATAATCAATATAAAAATCTCAAATAAACTTAACAGATGTTTTCTAATCAAAATTATGCTAACTAGATAAACGTTTGAAAAATAAAATAAAATGGGTTTTTGATAAGAGATTGTGAATAAAAATCATACACTTACTTTTTTATTTGAGTACAGATTTTTAATTATATGTTTGGCTGTAGTTATTTTGATATACACCAAAAGTAGTGCAGTTTTTGTTAGTTTTGGTCTGAAATTGAAGACTCTGAATATTCATAACTAATCAGTAGGTATTTTTCTATAATATTTCAGTATTTAAAAAAATATTGAATGGGTACAAATATAACCTTTTGTGATATACTGTTGCACCTATTATATTTTATTTTATTTAAATGAGATTAATATGTTACACATTTTTTAATAATTTAAAAGCCAAAATGTATGTAACTATTTATTGTTTAAGACAATCTGTTTACCACATTTATTTTTGTTTTAATTAAACATTATTATGTTATAATTGTTTTAACAATTTAAAAGTAAAAAAATTATGTTACTATTTAAGGTAATCTGTTTACCAAAGTTATATTTTGTTTTATCTAAAGGTATAATTATTATATTTTATAAGTTTTATAACAATACAAAAGTAAAAAAAATATGTATGTAACATTAGTCCCTAGTGCTGTTACAATTATATCCTGTATCGGGTACAGTTGTAACATTTTTTTTTCTATATTTATATTTATTTAACAACATATGAAAATAAAAATTCAATACACACATATTTTTAAAGGTAACAACTTACTTTACTAATTGAAAGTGTGAACAAACCAAACAATTTTGAATTTTGGTAGAAATAAATAGTTGTATGAAAACTGTTACAATGTACCCAGTGTTCTCTACAGTAGATATATAGATATAATAATCATGGTGTTGGTATGCACGATGTATCCAAATGAAAATTTGATATTACAGATCCATAATGACAACAATTCCACAAACACTATGATTTATTGTTATGGAAATGCGTTGATACATGACTCCTAGGACTTAGAAATGTCTGTGAAACTTGTGAGTATAAAACTATGTATACTATTAATTTTTTGGATTTTATTTTATTTTTTTTAATATTATATTGTACTTAATTTTTAAAATGTTAAAACTATACATAATATAAAATATAATATAGTAAATTATATTAATCAGAGTAATCATATAGTAATCATATTTATCAAGATTTAAACACTTTTTAAAATAAAATGTTTTTATGCAAAACGTATTTTTGTCGGTACCTACAGTTTCGGTCTTCGGTCATTATATAGATTTTATATTATATTTCAGTTAATGGCAAGATACGTGTACACAATGACGACGTAAATATTTTGTAATAATATTAGAACACGTGTACAAGAATTGCACACATTTCTCGTACGAACAATGCTTTGGTTGCAATTGTAAATTATTTAAAACGAAAACTATACATTACACCCCTTCCCCACTAGTAACTCTATAATTATCATAATACTGCTCAGGAACAGGCCTCGCCTGAATCAACGAAACACCCCATGTATTCGCGAACAGAGGGATGACTCCGAGAAATTGATATTATAATACGTACTTATTACATAATGCACTCGTCGATGCAGTTCGAATGCGGTGGCATCGTGTACCCATAATAGTTCGAGCAGAAGAGCGACTTTTAACGGACCACGTGTGTATTGCGATGTCCTTTTTCAATTATTCTACACCATAAAACATGTAGTTTAAGCGTATCGCGACAGGTACACGTCGAAAACTGTCGAGAACGACATAAATTCCGTCGGGTGGGCTTGCATTATAATGCCGCGGCCGTCGTTTAACGCGTCGTTTTTATTCTTTATACGATTGTATACAGCGTCCGTGCATGTGTATTTGGTACGATCGCACGTGTACTCTATTTGTCTCGTATCGTATATGGTGTCGGCACACGGTGTATTGTACACAAGTCCAAACGAAAATAATAATAATAATAACGATAATAATGATACGTTTATATTATTACCTATTATTATGATATCTATCGTAGGCATGGTGTGATTGCGAGCGAGTTTCTCGATGACGGAAAAGATGTTTTGGTTTATATTTCCTATATACCTACCTAGTATAATATAATATATGATATTATTATACATTGTACATTTGTACAATCTACCGCGAGCCATCTCCCCTCGTTGCCGAAACGATAGTAATAATAGTATTACTAGTTGATATCATAATATATAGGTACTGCAGATGACGAGTGACGAGAGGACAACACAAAACGCGGTCCAATAACGTATTTTATACTTTTCAAATTTCGATCTTATTACACGACAACGGCGACGAGCTGGAAATGTAATATATACTCGTACCTATACTATACGCAGTACCTATAGCATAATATTATAATACAAAGTCTATGCCGCCGCCGCTCACTATTATTATATTATGATCGGCATTTATTATATTATTATTATTACACCCTATATGTTCATATATATACATATACAATACTGTGGTCCTACGACTCGTATATTATCGTTATATTATAATACAGCCATAGAAACTATAATATTGCAGTGTATTACCTAACCTAACCTAGTGGCGCGTATACGTATATAGTTGAGTATGAGGGTATAAGTCAGTTCGTTGTCGTCTATTTTTTTTCGATTTTTCCTATATCCGTGGAGTGTTAACGTTTCAACGCATCCCTGATTATTTTAATAAATTGTTCCATCATGTATTCGAGAAGGCCGACGCGATTATAATATTATCATATTATTATTTTTATTATTATTATTTTAACCATGCCGATTGTCGATAGTTAAAAAACGCATCTATATTACAAGCCCCTGAACTTCCGTATTATATATATTATTTTATAATACGTACAGGAATTCGAAAATAAGTAATTTAATTATTATGGTTTAACGCGCTGTGACATATTTAACGCGATTTAGGTTTTGTTTGATTTCGATAACACTAGACGGTGTTTGAATAAATTAGTTAAAAAAAACTGATATGTTTTTTGTTCATCATTTGTGCGATTATAGTTTAAGGTTCATATACGTGGTAACATATAATCTTTCTATTATCTTTAAATATTAGACTAATTTTGCGTTAGCGTTATACTATTGTAATAAATAATATAATTGTAGCATGTAACAGCGTGTTGCGTGTAACGGATTCAATATTTCTACGGTAATTCTATTTACGTTTACTGTACCTACGTATAAATATATTCATCTTCCGGCCGTTTGAATTAACTAAACCCTACAGATACTAAAAGAGCCCGCCAACAACAAAAAAAAACTCTACGGGGAGAAAACTGTTCTAGAAATAACAGAATAAGTCAGTAAACCGGCAACCCAAAGTCTGTTGATATATATATACTTACTTATTTTATTATACTTACCGTAACGCTCAGGATTTCGCCAGCTAAACGACCAGTGCAGCAGTTCGTTGGCGTTTCACGACCGTCGATCCAGTAATCGATCGCGACGCTTAAGTTTTACTGCCTTGTATACTCACAACTTATAATAGTATTTAATATTTATTACGTAAGATTTTAGTTCTATATTATTATTATATCATGTACGACGAAGGGTGTTACGCTCTGAGTTTCGTCCGTCAAAAACAGTATAAATACATTATATTATATATATTGTGCAGTATAGATTGCTCGCGCCATAAAATCTAATCGTAAAGTGTTTTTCACTTGTCGTTTTATAGCGAGTACAAAAATAAAGATAAAAATAACGAAACACAAATTCACTCGAAACTCGATTGCGTCTCCAAAGGAAAAATTATTTATCACGAGGCTGGATTTAAATTTGAGGGCTGACTATGCGAGCATATATATACGATTTAAACAAAGGTACTATAATATCAAAATGTTACTTAAGTACAATTAATGATTTAAGAATAATTAGTGCATTAGTGATGATAACATTACTAAACATTTTTATTTTTTAGACATTTTAATAATTCGTCTGTACTCCAATATATTATTAGTATTTACAGTTTAACAAACTAGTCGTCTGCTTCAACTTTTGGATGGAGGTCGAAGAATTTGGAAAATTATCTTTACGCTATCGGTGTCAAACAGCCTTAGATATTTTATTTTATTTTAAAACAGTACAGGACGGAGCCCAGTGAATCAAGAAATAGGCAATATATAATAAAACTATTATACCTATAATAATTCAAAGTTTAAAAATTCAAAAAGAAAAACGACCTCATTTGAAAGTCGCATAAGACGCGTAAAGGAAAAGTGATAATTGTGTGATAGTGTGATAATTAGTTAATAGTCGGTAGAGAAAAAGCTGCAGAAAACATAGTATAAAAGTATATAGTAAAGAAAACTGGTTTTCGTTTGGCGATTGGAAACTCTAAAAATGAATACGGGAATGAGAAATCAATGTACAGGAGAATCAACCTCATCTACCAGAAGTTTATTTATACAGAAGATATACAGAAGCGACACACCCCATATACACAAATATAATATATAATATTCTATAATGTATGGGTATTGTGTATATTATATCCAAATACAACGATAAGTCTTTTGATAGTATATTATTATTATATAGTTTCGTTAGTTTCGTGTAGTTCGTTATCCGTGTATGGCGTGCATCTACCTACGTTGATTTTGGATTTGATGTTATATAATATTATTATTCCACTCCGTTCCAGCGGATATATCAACGTCACTTTAATATTATAAAAAAAAAAACGATTTTTATACATCCGACCGTTTTTGACGTTATAATAAATATATATATATATAATATATATATATATATTATGTACAGTATAGGTACACACGTCATTATTATTTTTATTCTATGTAGGTACTAAAGTCTCTCGACGGCGCCGCCTCCGCCGGTTGAGTGAAATGCATTGAACCGAATTTGTTCACCATTATTTCTGGCGTCGAGTCCGCTTCGTATAATATTTGTTGAAAATTATCGTCGCCGTAATAATAAAATCCAAACACACAAAATCAATATAACAATTTGGACATAATGAGCATTTGAGCGCTTGTCGGTGGAATATTATTATAATATAAAATGTACCGCAAATACGTAGGTAGGTATATACTATATAGTAGGTATACTATAATATTATACGACATAATATAACCTATACGAACGCTCTGCAGCCGTGTCAAACTCTTACGTTTTGTTGATCTTATAAAACAAACCCATACAATATACACTCGCGCCACAATCGAAATGTGAATTATATTATTAATGAGGTTTATAATGCATTTATATAGGCGTTATGTTATTATTATTTGCATAACACCGTCTCATAATAAACAAATAGCAATAGTATACGTCGATGGTAGATGGTACCGTCCTAAACTCTCTATGTAGTTGTTCGATTTATTTACAGATCGTTAAATTTATTTATATATATATATAGGTAACAATGATCGTTGGTGGTCGACATATATATTTTAATATGTATAATATATATTGTAGCTCCGTCTGTGGTGGGTAATTAAGACAATTGCTGGTGGGGTGGAACAACCCCCTTAGCGGCTCGTGGTTTTCGTGGTGTAAATTTATATCGATATAGGTACTTGATATGACGTGTCAACCAAATTACAAGTGTTAATAAAAATAATATATAACTACACTCACATGTTATAATAATCTTATTCATAATGTTTGAAATGTAATATTTTATATTAATATTTCATTAAATAAAAATAAAAATATATGAAAAAGATAGACTTTATGTGCTAAGGATAATTCCTTAATAATATGATTTAATATTAAGTTTAGTAAAATATTATAGTGACTCAAACAATTTTTTAAAACTCATAAATTGTTAAATAGACTAATATAAACTACTATAAATTTCAAATCATCATAGTCCCATTACATATTATATCCAATTGAAACTTATTATTTCCCTCTATGGTTCGTGGACCTCTATTAATCCTTACTAGTTAGTACTATTTGTTAAATATATCAATTCTCAGAAATTATACTCGTTCAAAATTCAAAATACCTATACATCACCATTTTCAATAAAATCATCACCTTAGTAATTTACAATTAAATGATGCCTCCCATTTGAAAAGAAGTTGTTTGTATCGTTACACGATACTTATTAAACAACATAAAATCTAAGTATTTAAAAATAAAGTGCTCTATATGGTGAAAAGCCTTGTATGATGGAGTCCCATCGTGTTTTCATCGTTGAGCCTTACTATAGTTTAATATATACTATATTATAACATTATATTATTTTATTGAGAATACTTTATCGTATTAATTCTGACATTCTTTATTACATTTCTAATTGCTAAAATTATATTTTTTAAATTTTATTAAGAGGAAACTACACAGACATTTATCTCCGTCTTACAAGTGCGTAACATAACAAATTGTACTCTCAGCAGATCCCGTTTAAAAGTTAGAGTGAATTATAAAATTTAAAGGTAAGATAATTATCTAGGGCAGGGATGGCAAACCTTTTGAACACTGCGCGCCCAAAATTACCTTTTTTTTTTTAGAGCGTGCCATGAAAAAAATCATATTTTGTTATATTACAGGAATGGCAAACCTTTTGAACACTGCGTGCCCAAAATTACCTTTTTTTTTTTAGAGCATGCCATAAAAAAAATTATATTACATAATAGTAAAAATTTTCGCGTGCCCACAAAATCTTTTCGCGTGCCATGGATTTGCCATCCCTGATCTAGGGCATCTCACAGGCTTTTAATTATATTTTAATTTTAAAGCGAGTTATGATTGTTTTAAAATTGTAAATAGTTAGTCGTATATTTTAAAGTTCTCATAACTCAATTCAAAATTAAAATATAATAAGACACCTACGAGATGCCATAGATAAAAATCTTACCTTTAAATTGTATAAGAAGTCAATTGACTCTAACTTTTAAACTAACGGAGTTAAACGTGATTTGCTGAGCGTAAAATGTGGTATGTTACGCACTTGCAAGACAGAGGCAACAAATGTCCGTGTAGTGTCTTCTTAATCAAAAATAGTAATTATTTGAATAAATAAAGAACTTAAAACTTAATAAAATGTATCATTTAATTATTATAAAAATAATTATAATATATTTTCAATAATTTTTGGTTATAGTTGTGTATCCATCTAATCAATTTCTGTCAAACTTAGTTTTTGAAAATAAAAAAATGAAAATATTGTAACAGTGTTATGTATTTCAAAATGTTCAACAAAAATAGTTTAAACATTTTGCAAGGGAGTTTAGAATCTCTGTTATTTGATTTACAACAAAATAGCCGAGAGCGCGATTGAAACGGCTATGACGCCGTGAATTTTCCCATACTTTCCCCCAACACTCATGTAGTTTTGTCCCGCTTAAAACATATTAATAAACATTATAATAAACACTCTATTGCGGCAATCGGTATGGGAATTATTTACGAATTTACATTTTGTTTTTAAATACCTACAACAAAAATAAAATATGTACATTATATAAATCAATATTTAAATTCTTTACGGGACGCGTGGTACATTCCAGATTTATTTGTTTTCTCCGATTATTTTACGCGTTACAAAAATATAATATCATTATAATAGCATAAATCGCGTTCCGCTCTCTAGTTCGCGGGATCGGTTACACTGCAGACGCATCACATAATTATGATATATATAATAATATAATACCTATGCGTGAATAAAAATCACAGAATAATACTCACTTTGTATTCTGTGATTTTTATCGCTCGTGGTTTTCAAATCGTTTATCGTATGTATATGCGCCATATACCTAGCGGTTAAAAATGCGAGATGTAGACGTATTATACATAGACGATTTAAAAGCAATGCGTGTACAAGAAGTGATATATGCACTTCGGAATGCATTATACAATATATCGTTGAAATGTACACTAATATATTATAAAAAATATTAAATATTCGCAGCTATGCGCGATTAAAAGAAAAAAAAAGAGACCGATGACAATATATTTTAACGGGTCCAATGGTCCATACAATATTACGTCGTAATATATAATGCATATGGCGGTGTAGATATTCAAATTCTATGCGTTTATAATAATATAATATACATAGTTTGTATATCATATTATTATACACTCACGACTTACCTAATCCTTGACGACTGACATCCGATAAGTATATACGGAATTATAAAATACGAGTTTCTGCTGCCGAGTATCAAACTTAACGCGTATAGGTGCGGTATAAATATATCAACTTGACGCCTGACGGTACCTATCTATATACGCGAGCGGCGTCCTATATATTATTATTATAAAATGCGCCAGTGCGGCCCACCGTGCGTTTTCCGATCGTTTTTCTCATATTCTGAACTAACACAGGAGAACGGAAAACCGGGAAATCACGGTGTGCCACGTAAGTGCAGTGCAAGCGTGTTCACGTTGTGCGATCCGGGTGATATATCACACCCTCCCCCTCACAAATCTATTAGGTCCCAAGCGAAAGCGATGAATGTATTGGTTTAACAACTATGTGTTTATTTTATTACTTTTTTTCTTTTTATTAGGGGACAGTTAAGTTTCTCCGACCGCTTGACACGCGCTGTTTTATTTCTGCGCATCCCAGAAATAAATCGTAAAATATATCATTTCGTATAGTATATTAATGGTCTATAATATAATAATATAGAAAAAAAAAGAAAAATGAAGAAAATATGTATATAGGGTATAACTAAAACTATCATCGCGATTAAGTATATAATAATCTGTAATATACAGATTCGGGTGGCGATATACGCGCAGACAATGGCGGCAAATTCGTTCTCGAGCGGGCCGTCGTGAATTTATTATTAAATCGTTTAGCGAAAGTACCCACAAAATTATGCGATTCACATCGTCTCGGGGCCGCGGCACCGAATCCCACAGTGCGATATAAATTTTAAATCAAAACAAACGCACTCAAAACATTAAAATATATTATTATATACACAGTATCTACGATTCACTGAACAATGACCATGCTCACCCCTCATTTTCTATCCTCCAATAATCCATTATTTTTACAATCATTTAATGCATATATAGCGTACGTATATATACTTATAATTACACTACTTATAGTTTGCCATAATATTATATTTAAAAAATAAATAAATCGATCAAGACGTGACACGATTTCGATCCACGTACCTATTAAATTTATCGTATTTTTCAAACAAACGAAGAAAAATTGCTCGCGTTGACTGAAAAAATATTTGAGCAAACGTATGTCACACGGCATTCATTATGGCTTATCTACTGTGTCGTATATGGCGAAAAACCTACAGGCAAAAACGCCACTGATTTACACAAGAAAGACAATGTACAAAACACTGATGTTGGGTATCTAAATAATAATATTATGCAACTTCATTCATGCGCAAAATATCGTTTAAAAAAAAATTATGAATTGACAATATAAATATAGTTTTATAAATAACATTACCCACGTATACAATTACATTTAATGAACAGTTGTTAACCTTATGTATACGCTGTTCTTCTGTTAATAATTTAATAATAAAAAAAATGTATAACTGTAGAAAATTTTTTATTAAAGTGATGATAAAATTCAGTGAGGGTATTTAAAAAAAAAACATAATAATGTGCTTAATAATCTGTTTTTATACTTGTAAACGAATATTACGAATTCCAAGGTTTTTTTTATATTTATATTTATATAGCTATACAGTCGGTTGAAAAGTTTTATGTAAAATTACGTTTAAACTTTGAAAATGGGGTCGGTGTGAATGGGGAAACATTCTTCTTCCTTATTGTTTATTTTTTTTTCAACCCATCTCACCCTAATCTTTTTCGACTTTAAATTTCGTTTAACTTTAAACACGAAAACAAAGTGGTTTTTTAACACCCCTACCTTTAGTCGTCATTATAATGATACTAATTTAAACGGTCAAATTAGTTACACTAATTTCGAAAGACTATAAATGATAATGATTTATTGCTTGGCATTTTACATGCGAAATAATGTTTTTGATAACCGCGTGAACAACAAATTACCGATCAGACACATTTTCTTCACCAACGTACTTATTTATGCTAGATATATTAATTAGAGTTACTTATATTAGAATCGCATCAGTACATAATTAAACTTTATAATGTTATTTAATAATGTGATTCGTTATATCTTATAATTTGCACTCTTTCATTTTCAAAAAGTGTACTACTCAGCTTATATAATTTTAAACGCGTTTTAAAATGTCAACTTCACTTAAACATCGTATATTATATACCTAAGAGTGCCTACTAGCAGGTACTTAGAGTTCTTAATTCCTAATTAAAATTATAAGGTATAAAGAAGTCAAATGTAAAGCCAACTTATAGCCTGCATAATAATATTATATCGATTGTACAACCACGCAACTAAGAAATATGTATACGATAGTATATATAGCTGCGTAGTTTGAAACACGAACGTAAATTTTACTCTCTCACTCTCTGTATTTATATATATATATATACCTATGTAGGTATTTGGCTTAAACGATATTATTGTCGGGTAAGCGTGATTGACGGTAGCGCCAACCGTAATCTAAACAATAATAGGCGTGATAACGATAAGGGTGCCGCAACGACTGTTTGAATATATTATATGTATAGGTACCTATAACATATATATATATACACAATAATACATTTATAGTTAACCCGCGACGACGGCGACCGATCATTCACCGATGCTTGAATCGCCGTGCATTGCGTGAGTCGTGACGGCTGACAAATTTAACCAGTCAGTATTAACTTAAAATGTATGACTGCCTTTTAATTTTGCATAAATGGAATAAAAAGAACATTACCGTACGCATTTTTGTCATAAAACCTCAACTCCATGGTGTCTACCCGCTCCAACACACTCTATATATTTATATATAAATAGTATTTAATTACTATATTTCTGTATTATATACCTACATTGCAACCCTCGAAGCAGCGGCGAAACCATTGACATATAAATAAATGGACTTTAGAGAGAAATCATGAAACCGACATTGATGAGAGAGATAAAAGCAGTTGGGGGTAAAAATGGAGGAATTAATTGAATACTCAAATTATTCCATGATATAATTTATGACATTATCAAATATCAATGATGGTTATCACAAATTATCAGTTTTATAATCTATAAATTACAGTGATTTCATGGCATAAATGAAATATAATTGTTATTTCGTTCATGATTGCCCCCAACTGTATCTATCTCACTCATTCAATGTACATTTCTGTTTCTGATAGGTGCAGAGGGATGAGGAAAGCGCAGTCCATTTATTTATATGTCTTTGGACGTAACGGACGGGGGACAATTATGCAAGCCAAACCGATAGATTTTTATTTACAAAATGATTCAAAAAGTATGCACCCCCATTTTCCCTTTCAATAATCAATATAATATATTCAAATAATTCTGACTTTTGGAATTTTTAAGTACCTGTACCTACTTAAGTTTTTATTCCTAAAAGATGGTTTTACTAAAATATAAAATAGATTTAATGCGTTAAATCTTGGACCTATTTATTAGTCTTAGACAATTTTTACAAATTATAATATATTGATCGATTACCTCATATTATCAGTATAATTTTCAAATCATCATAGACCCTATACTATTCTAAACTCAACTTAAATGTTCTATTATCCAGTGGTTTTATGTTAGTTTTTCTTAATTATTAATTAAAAAACTGGAAATGTTCTTCTTTCGACTCACAAAAGTACCAGCTAGATTTAATTTTCTACCCAAAACCACCCTCTCCTCCCGGTTCCAGTGTTGAAAGTTTTTCTATGTCAAAAAGACACTCAAAATAAAGTAAATAATGCATCATTGTATAACCAATGCGTCCGTCCAGAAATGTAAAAATATAAAAATATGTTTTATATCTCATAAAATATGTAAAACCAAAAGTTTCCATTTACCTACACTACTCGTCCTACAATAAATGAATCAATTATATATAAGTACTCACACAACTGTGGGAGAATGAGAACACGAAAAGCACTTAATGAAATAACAACACAAAATCACTTTTATATTATATAAGTACATCGATAAAACCAATTAATGAGATTATTACTGTCTTCGGAAGTTAATTAACTCAATACTGTAAGGTTCTAAGACACAATAATACTCTATAGTGACTCGAAAGGTCACTCACTTCGGCCGTGAAGCTAGTCTAAAAAAAGAGACTTAGACAATAGAAAACGTTCTTTTAAACATTATTTTTATACCTTTTCATGTCCTATATTATGTACGATAAAATGTTGGGGGTACGCTCGATACACGTATATATAAAAGAAAATTCAACAGATTTATAAACTTGATGTTTAAAGATAAATATGCACGTATTAAGTTAGTAAATAATGCAACAATTATTAATTAAATATTTTTAATAAAATGTTTAAAAATTAAAAAAAATACACAATTGACGTGTCATATAGCTCAATAATCATGTTATTTCAGGCGGCAAATTAATGAGTTATATGGTTAGGTACTTCGAATAATATGTTAAAAAATAATATTATGTCAAAAATTCTACATGATCATTGTGTGGTCATGATGATGATATGAATTAAAAGCAAAATGTATTTTTTGCACATAATTTTTGGGACAACAGTTATCACAATAAATAGTTTAACGCCCTAACCTAATCTAAATATAATCTGTTTTCATTTCAATAACAGTTGATTGGTATCACTGTTAATTATTATTATTCCCGATAGTTTCCAAAACGTGTGAAATACATAATATTATGCTAATAATTTTTGTAAATGTCAAGGTAAGGTTGATGGTCTATAGAGGGCTGAGACCCCCCTACAGATCAGTGATACTGTAAGCACTTTTTTCGATATTTAATTTATTCATTGCGGTATCAGGAAGCTTCAATGGCATTGTCACTGCATTTTTAATAAAGATGTAAAGTTCCTCCCCCTAATCTATTCTACCAAATCCAGTAAATCACTTGTGCTAACCTACAATATGAATCGGGTCTTAAATCAGGTGATTAATAATATGATATTTAATCTAGATATCACTTAGAGGTACCTGATGTTTGTGGTTGTTAATCGATAACCATAAAGTAATATACACCACTGCATACTTCTATATATATAATAATCATTTTGTCCGTGGTTGTAATCTTTAAATATTATTTTTTATCATTTTTAAGAATATTATTTTGCCATAATGTTTGTGGACTGGGAAATATAGAGTCCCAGTGTAGTGATTACTTTTATGCATTGACGAAAAGAAACTAGCTGATCTAAGTAAAGTTTAAAATATTGTAATATAAAGAATAATTCTCCAACGAGACCAGCACGATACAATTATACTAAAACGCTTTAAACTGCGGACAAATTGATTTTGAAGTAGGTACGCTTATCTGACTTTCCAGACTACATACGTAGGTACAAAAAATATCTCCAGCTGCACTTTAAAATAAGGCTTGGTACAAACCAATGTGCCTCATGCTTTTATGCTTTTCAATATTTATATCAATCCACTCAGCAGAAGTACAACTCTGGATGATACGCATCTCCATTAGAACAATGTACAAAATACAAATCATGTATAGCATAGAATAATACATTATGATCTATATCAGTGATATTATTCATCTTTTGAGTAGGTAACCGTATTATTAATAATGATTAATGTGTACCTACCTTTGAAATATAAAAATATAAATCCTAGAGCATTTTATATTACTTTTATTTTAAAACGAAATACAATAATAATATAACACTCTAGTTTACAAATACAAAACAAAAACAGAAGGAGAAGAAAATTATTATTAAATTTTATTCGTTGAACAATGTTATTACACGTTTTGAATATATCTCATTATTTGGGTGTTGGTGTTGACCAGTTGTCCTCAATCGCTGTTTTTAGCCTCATTTGCTCTTACATATTATTACATACAAGATTATAATACCAACCTGTAAAATAGAGGAGACGTGTGTCCTCATATAGTCCTAAAAATAATCCTGGTATAAATAATCAAATTTAATTAATTAAAAAAAAAAAAAAACTAATACAAATCGAAAATATCACATGGCCATAAATAGCGTAACTTTCCGGTGAATTTTTTTTTATAAAGATAGAAAAACTTGCTGGGAATCTTCTATTAAAATTTCTAATGTTAGCTATGAAAAGAAAACTTTAAATGAATTTCTAGCCGAAAATAATTTGCAAATTTCCAAGAATTTTGTCATGAGATGTATTATAAATCTTCTTACAGAAGTTCAAAAAAGTACATACATAAATTGCTATAAGCATAATGAACACGAAATAAAAAATATCACCAATCACTCATGCCAAAAAAACCGAAATCAAAGATTTTATAAACAAAAAAAAAAAAAATAAATATGTAGAATTGGATATATAGATCGATCTATATTCGAGATAGACGTTGTAAAATATATTAGTCATTATTACAAAACATATTATTTTAATTTGTTTGATATTCAATAGGTAATGAATTAAAAAAAAATTAACAATAATAATATGTTATAGGTTATAGACAGTGCTCGTCGGTGCTCCTATGGGGGATTAGGTCTCGCAGCTGATGAACATTTTTGCGTTGGGATGCGTTGCTGACAAGTTGGTACACACTGCGCGACCTATTCTTGGGTTTTCATTCGCATAATATTATTATTATATCGTATGTCTATTATAATGTCCGGCAAACGTTTTGGCCCACGTACCACAACACTTCGGCATAGGGTTCACTTATATATTCCGATATTACGCGTCGTATAGTCATTGGTCGACCTTTTACTCTCTTATCCGATGCCGCAGCGAAGACACTTTTACAATCGAAAACACATGTGGTCCTATTTGGTCACACTTGAATAAAACGAAATCAATTTTCTTCGCTTAAAAAATGTGAAACATGCAGGGGAGTAAAGCAAAACGGGTCACTGTAGGTTTTGCTCATAATATGTATTACTTTCTCTCGAATTCGAAATAAACATAATAATATATTATACTATACCTAATATTATATGAATTGAAATGAAAGCTGCAAACTTTTTAAGCATAAGTTATGTACTGCTTCATATTGAACAGTTTTAAAAATGACGTTATACTCATGACGTTCATCAATTTATATTTTAACGTTTTAAAATGGGCAGTGAAAAAACTTATTCATAAATGTATTTTCATCCCTCTTTTTTGACACGACCATACTTACGGAGCACTGTTATTTCTATAATCGTACAACTTTATCGATTTCACATGATTGTAAATTCTTGGGAAATATTAATTTTGTTTATTATATGTTGTTGTTTTTGAAACCCTTATATTTTAACAGTTTGATTGCACCCGAGCACTTTTCAGGATTGATATAGTTTTGCTTCTAAGACTAAATGTCCTGTTAAATACGTATAGTAAGTCATCACTCTTTCAAAAGACTCGTATCTACAATTAGTGTTTTTTTTTTTTCATAAACGATTTTTTTTTTTTTTTATATCATTTAGGTAGTATTCTTACTGTTTAATTATTTTCTTGCTCGACGCGATGGCAATCATAATATTTTTATCAAAATATAAAATTTGTTACAACATATAGTATAAAAACGAACTCATTATTTTACAAAATCTAAAGCAAATGGAAGTCCACTCAAAATTGTTTACCTTAAAGGTAACGATTTATCCTTGGTAGGAATAGCATAACCGAGAGGTGAGTGTAACGATAAATTAGCAACAGTTACTGCAATAGTATATCCTGTCAGTACTTTTTTCGTGAATATATTTTAAAACTTTGGTTGATTATTATAATTTTTTTAGAGCATGAAAATAGTGTAAAATATAAGAAACTTAATAAGTATAAAAAAAAATCAGAGGAAACTAGGAACGTCAGAAAGAACTATAGAACAACTTAACAAGATATAGTATAATATTAATAATATTGCATAAATCTCATAAAATATTTAAATATGTATAATTAAAAAAAAATTATAATTATAACGAACATTTTTGTAACATCCTTATTTTTTGAAAGGAAGAACCTAATTAATTTTTTTTATAGAAAAAAAAATGTGAATTATTTCAATTAAACTTATGTTGTTTCAAATGGATACTAAATAAATATATACAAAACATAAGTATATATTATGTTTTAAATTTTATCAGATAAAAAATTGTTAACCCTTTCAGACCCAGATTTAATCGGATGAAGATAGCCAATTTTAGTAAAAAGCTTTTGTCCTTAGATTTTTATCAATATAAATTTTCTGCAATAATAATTGTTTTTGGTTTTTACCTTTTATCAGAAAGAATATTAATAAAAACAAAAAAAAATTTTTCTATGTTCTGTAGAACAAAAATACGCATATTTGGGTGTTGAATACACTGTTTTATGTGTAAAATTGATTACAGTAGATAAGGATAAACAAAACAAAGTATGTCCTCTGGGAAGGACATAGGGTCTGAAAGGACCTGAAGGCATGACAATTAAATACCCATTTTTATATTGTCGGTACATAGAAAATAATAAAAGAAACATTTTGTCCAGAATTAAAAATTTAAATTGTTAGTTGTTCCTAAGACAATTTAGATTATAGAATATAGTGAAAACAAAGTCGATAAAATAGAAAATATTATGATTAATATATTTAATAGTGATTATAGTTTATAGAAATATAAAATCTATGTTAACTGTTAAGTATTAAAGAACTTTGCACAACACGCAAATTCATAATGTCGCATAACATAATCAATTCAAAATTCCTGTTTATAGAATTTCAAATCTTAACAGAACTGTTTTAAGATATTTGTATTTACACACTTGTACGACTGACTACATGTATTATGTATATTATGCAGGTAATATGTATAATATTAGTAAAACACACTATTATTAACATTCATATATACATTTCAACTAGGAATCGTTAAAATGTATATTATTATCAACCTACAATATTATTTATTGATGTTTTAAAACTACTACGAATTCAAATGTTTCAACAAGTGTTATGACTTATGAAGAATCTAAACAAAGCGTTAGTGTATAAATATAGTATAATAAAATATAATATATATTATATATTATATAACTTTATAAGTATAAAATGTATCGCACAATTTAATGTATTAACTTTACTCTACATATTTCGATTAGTAATTAGGTAGAATTTATAATAACATTCTTTATTAGAATCAGAATATATATATATATACTATTTTAATATTCTTCTTCTTCTTAGACTTATAGTTATCCATTTAGAAGGATCATTGCTACTTCTAGAATGCCTTTCCACCTTTCTCTATCCAATGCCGCTCCTCTAGTAATGGATTGACTTTTTTTAAGTCTTTTTCTATCGTATCATTTCATCTCTATCAAGGTCTATAGGTATTATCTATATTATATACTATATTCAAGCATTTTGAAATTAATAATTTGCAACGTCAAAATCAATAAAATTGTCAGAAAAATGTACTTATAAAAATGACCAAAGCATATATATATATATATAATATTTTATAGAACTTGAAATTTTCAACGTTAACTGTTAAGTGTTAACAAATAATGGGATTGGTTATATATTATATTATAATAGTTGAAAAATCGCACAGTAAAATTTACTAGAACCACGGTATAAGATGTCTCCAGTTGGTGATATAAAATCTACTAAGGAATAGGTATTTTAAGTAATTGTAATTATTCTTTATAGTAATTGCTATAAACATCTAATAATAAATGTATCATTATTTATTCAAATCTATTTTTGTACTCCCCATTAAAAAGCAAATTAATTTAAAGATAAAATTATGATATAAAAAACGTCACGAATAAATTTCAACTCTTGACAAAACCTAGTTAGCTACTATTATTCTAACTGTAATTAGTAAAATGGAATGTTTATATTTCTAATTTCAACGAAGAATGACTAGCCAAGATTATAATCTATAAAATGGGAAACACATACTTTGAAGATCCAAAAAATAAATATCGAGTTGATAAACGAAGCGGCATTTTTATTTAGATCTATCTAGACACTATTGAGATTTTTGAGAGTTAATTTGATTAAATTCACCAGTACATTTTGAAAAAAAACTAAAATTGAATACAAGGTCAAAATATGTATACATTATACTTTATTATGTATACACAGCATTATATAATATTTTATTCATTATATTTCATTACAAATTTGAATATTCATTAGGTTAATTGAAATTTTACTGTTATAGAATTTTTTAACATTACTATTATTAATTCTTTCTCTTCATATATCTTTTATGATTATCGGGAAATACGTATTTTGTTTTATACCTACTTAAGAACAATAATCGCGAATGACGGTACATAACTTGTCCTAAAGTTCGAGCTATGAATCTGATGTTTTGAATCATCGATCGACAAGCAATAAATCTGATATATTAACATACCACAAGAAAACGTAACATTTATTTATCGAAATGATAAAATTAAAGTGGTTGGTAAACTAAGATTAAAAAAATGTGCATTTTTAAAACATTGCAACATTTGAAATTTAATACTATTTTATACGCAACTACAGTTAACTGCTTGATAATTTTGAGTTGCTCTAGTAAAATAAAAACAGTATATAAAGCACATAAAACCAACAAGGAACCAAATCCCCAGTGAACGCTACTGTCCTAATATATATATATATATATATATTATTGTCCAAGTAGGGATCGAATTTTTCTATTTATATTGGTGTATATAATATTTTAAGGAGACTGTATTTTCGTCTCTCACTATTAATATTAACAAGCAATTTGCTCATAGAGGGGAAAATTAACGAACATAACGAACGTATAATGCCTATATATATAAGCTAAAATAACTATTTACGGCCGTGGTGTCCATCGACCATCGCGGTGGAAAACAGCTGCCGTTTATGAGATGATCGTATATAATAATATTATATAATATTGGAGGAGGTAAAAATACGTTATTAAAAGAGAAACAAAAAAGATATAATAATAAAAAAAAATATGACTATAAATAAATTAACAGAGATAATAAACATGAACAAAAAACTGACAATGTGACAAAAATTCATTTTATAAAAAACTTAGGTTTCCTTCGTAGTTCGTGTTATTGATATTTTTTATTTTTTATCACCAACTTAAATTAATTTTATTATATAATTAATAATATATATATATATATATTAAAATATTTATAGTTTTAAAATTCGGTTAGCGCCAAACACTCAACGGCGCTTAATATAAAGAGTTTCATGTAGGTTTGCCAGAAAAACTTGATCAAATAAAACGCAGTGTCAAATTAATTTTATTCTTTTGGACATGTCTGGAGAACTAAAACATGCTTCTGTACGGTCTACACAGCACGACCATTGTAGAAGTGTGAACGTTTAATTGTTTGTTATCTTTTCTTAAATGAATACGGAATTCGTTCGGTGGTGCGTAATTTAGGTAGAAATACACACACACATATATATATATATATATATATATATATAAATATAAATGAAATTCAATACGCATTCTAAACTTGATGAGAATGGTAGGAAATATTGAAAATTCACGAAAATTAATGAAGTACTAATTATTAATTTTGTTTTTTTTTAAATAATCTTTAAAATAAATTTACTATATGTATTAAAAAAAACATCGAGTAAACAGTTGGAATTTGTGGGAATTTCAATGATTGGATGCTGTGATGGAAGTAGACAATACTTCATCCTGATTGGGTTAGATTTTTTATTTCAAGTAGGAGCAGTTGCCTATACTATTATACACTTTTGGTCTTTTTGTATTTTACACAAAACTGGTGCAGTAAAATAATTATTAATTATTAATTTTAATTAGGTAGTGTAATGATTTATATACTTAAAATAACTAGAAAAAAAATATTTGTAAGTTAAAAACTTAAAAAAAAAGTAACATGTTACATACCTGGGATAAAATGATAGAAGTTATTCAATGTACGTCTCTATATTATGTTAGACCTTGTCCAATCATTAATTATAATAGATACTAAATTAATCCATATTGAAGATAAATATTTAACTAAAATGTACAATCTATACAGAATGTTACTATGTCACAATGGTATCTACTTGATAATAAAATGTGCACACTAAATTTACCGGAAGGTAATCTTAGTCATTTATAACTAGATCACATTTGTACAAAACAATCTAAAAAAATCTTTGAATAAACATAAGATAATTAAATGTATACATACACTAAACAAATAAAAATATAATAAAAATATAATCCAGCTTCAGTAAGTATCTAACATTATGTCATTATAACAGTTTATACCGTAACAGTTGGCCCCAAGCGCTTTTGAACGACTTTAGCTATAACGCAATAGTTATTTTGTATACGAAGATAATTCCAATGAAATATTATTCTGTACTAGATAAACAATGTAATTAAATAAAAAATACTTCCCTAAAAGAATAACTGTAAAAAAAACTTTTTCGATACAACAAGTTTCATTATATTAAACGCATTTAATTTTTTTCAAACTATTTAATAAAATACGTTTGATATTAAACTGGTTTATCAATGAAAGTATGCACATGGTCGAAGAAAATAATTTTGCACAATTATTTTGGTGTTACCAACTGCCTATTACAAATAATTGTTACCGCTTGCCACTTTGCCCCGTGTAACACTATACTCCATGCTTCCCTACATTTCAAATTAAATGGTGATTATTGATACTGATATTAAATCAATTTAGAAAATTAATAGTTTATTTATGACAGTAGATAGAAGAGAAATTAATGGGTTGTCAAGGATTTCAATTCATTAAGAACGGTTGAGAGTTTTAGGGACAAGTTGGCAAAATTGGCAGAAGAAGGTAAGTGTCTATAGTGTTTGTATCGACTGCTTGCACATATTTGGAAGTGGGTAATAAGTTTGATATGAAGTGAACAAGCATTCAGTACATCGATGGAAATAACTTAAGTTTTTAGGCAAACATAGATTTTATGACATTAAATCTTATATTTTTGAGATGATTATTTGAATTGATGACCAAACTTTATAATAATCATCTTTCAAAAATGTGTCTGTTTCGGAGAAAATCACGCATTTTTTTCCTGCCAGAAAGCTGCAAGCATTTCTTCCAAATGTACCCTATACGATGGAGGACATCCTATGAACTACGGAATCCAATCATTATCTCATAAAACTATCAAGGTCGTAAAATTATGTCAACTCAAATACTATGTGTATACCCTTAAATGTAACTACAAATCAAACTTTACCCCTCTAAATCGTTCGCACAATGAATTAGTACAAAAATTAAGTAGTAATTAGAAGGGGTATATATTGTATAATAATATGTAGTACCTACATAGTACATGTAGATACAACAAAAGAATCAATATAGACTCACGATAAAAATTATAATTAACCGTAAGCACAAAAATATACTTGGTTTTAAGATTATCTGGATTTCAGCATTCTTGCAAAAAGAGTAGAAGTCCAGTTAAATTGCACTATGTGACTCGTATCAGATATACCTACTCTAAATACAACCCATATACTAATCGGCTGGCAATATCATCGCTCCACCTTGTTTGAGACGTGAAGGAGTTTAAGAAAAATTTAGAGTGGACTCAAAGAATACGTTGAGCTGTCAATTCACTGCCATATAAGATACTAATCATATACCAGTCTTTAATTCGTGGAAACCTGTTTGGTGTATAACAGAAAAAAAACCTATACAAGCTCAGAAATGAAAATTACAGAATGCGAATAAAAACCAAACACTATCGTTAATACAGATTTCTAGCGAGAAAAGTTTGTGTAAGTCTATTATAAAAAGTCTATTTAACTTCCAAGTTTCAAGTGTTATACAAGTAATAATACAATGTAGGTATGACATGATAATTAATTTATGTATTTCTTTCAAGTCACAATTATGGTACGTTTTTAATGATCAGTTGGCTAATCTATATAATATAATATGAGTTATACCTTATACATATTATATAATCCTTATATGTATATATAAAAAAACAGGCTAAATTTATGTACCAATTTTCTGACGTTACAATTTAATTTTTTTTCACAGAGTTGTTCTAAATAAATTCCTGAGTGTTGCCACGTCACCTGATTTTTCATTTTTTTTTTTGTCTAAGAGGGGGATGATGTATAGTAATTTTTATCACGCGTCCACCGAAAGTTTAGTTTAGTTCGATGACGGTTGAAGCGTTGGAAAGCTACCTTTTTCCGTCCTGCGGGTGGTGAAGTGGGAATCCCCATGGTGCCGGGCGGTAAAGTGGAAATCCCCAAAAGTGCTGGAAGCGCATACCACGCGTATCCCCTGGCACAAATAGACCTTGAAATCTATACCACGATCCTTATAAGACATAAGCTTTTGGTTACATCTTATATTCATATTATAACCTTCATGCATGACGCTTAAAATAAATAAAACGAAATCGTTTCTTTCGTGAAATATTGTTTTCGTAAAATAATGTGGTTGTTATTTTTTTAAGTTAACACAATTTTTAGTTATAAAAAAAATATCTGAGACTCAGTAAATTAACTTACATCTCAACACTAAAGATGTGATTGTGATACAGGTGTTACTAAAAGAATACATTCTATATGTATTTTGGAAACCTCATTTTTATAGTCTAAAGAAGGGTACACGGGTTTCGCTACCCCACCAAACATTTTTGTGTCGGTAGGTTCATCTAATTTGAATAAAAAAATTCTATTTGAATAATTCTTACAAGAGTATAAAATATCTAAAAAAATCAGTTGTATAAAAAAAAGCTACGTCAAATAAAATAAAATAAAACTAGGACAACACTTGCATATAAATGCGTATTTTGAGTTACTTTTTGTTTTTAGGGAATTATATTTCTTCCATTTCATACTTTTTGAGATATATTTTAAGTGAATTAATAATTTTATCAATTTTAATTTTATTCCCCACTGACATTTTTAAATAACACAACTAAAACATACATTTATTTTTAATTATTTCCATATAGCATGGTTTTTGACTGGCAGGCACCGGTTTTTCCTAGAACTCTAATAGTTGAATACATTTTAATTAAATGTAATACTTAAATTAGTAACACATGGGACAAATAAAATTATAAAACTAATTCAAAATAATTAATTCAGTTAAATAAAATTCAAAAAATAAATATAATACTTATTCTTGTTTTTATTTTCTAATTCACATATTATTTGATACATTTTTAAGTCATAGTGGCACATGCACAAACTTCGTTGTAGTACTGTACTTACATCGAATTAATTATAAATGATAACGTAAATAATTTGCCGTTGGAAAGTATTAAATATTCTAATGTCGCTTTAAACCAACTTATAATATACTTACAATATACCAACTTATAATATAATCATGTTTTTATCATACATTATAATAATATATCCTTACGAAAAAATATTTCACGAATTTGTTTAAAACATTTTGATTATTTTCTATAATTGTACCATACATGTATGTTGTAACTGAAGTAGATATACCGAAACCTTCCGAGGGGCTTGATTACGTTCTATAAGCTCCCCCCCCAAGTCCCCCCAATATCCACCAATGGAGTTGTGAGGGTGCTAGAGTGCCATAGCACCTCCCTTGGCAAGTTGTTTTCTGGAAAACAAATAAGTTTCAAAACATGTATTTTTCAGTAGGGTGTGGAAATTTCTAAATAAAATTGGTACTAAAAAAAAAATTGGTAAGTTATTTTTCCTACCCAGCATCCGTTTTTAATTATTATTTTTGAAACATACGTATTTCAACAAGTTAATAACGATGGTAAAAAAAGGATTTGGGGGAATCATCATTTTGGAAGTATTATATATTTATATCCTTGAACACTTCCAAAGTTTGTGATTTTGTGTTTATACGTATGCATACAAAACTGTACTTTACTGCCTCGCGCAGCGGCTATAACGAATTTTGATATATTTTTACGTATTTTAACGAGTTAAAAATGATGTAGAAATCACAATCAGCGAGTTATCTCATTTCGACATACAACCCATTAAATTAGGGTATATAAAAAAAATAATAAATTTCTGACTTCATCAAAATATTATTTATATACACATCGCAATGAGTATTATGACTATCTTGTTTTAACGCACCTATATGTAGTTAGCATGCGAAAACGATGGTGAAGTTAGAATCAGACTTAGCTTTCAAGTATACCTGATATATATTTATATTATTTTCATATACACCCAGCGTAGTCACTTGCTCACTGCGGTCACTCGTCCAATTAAAATCAGAAACATCCCTTGGTTTGTTATGTAAAACTGCCTTGGATGGGTCTTGAGCTTAAAATAGCTAAAACTTCAGAACTAAGTTTGACCACCAATTATGATTTCACCATCGTTTACAGCAGGCTTAACTACATACATTGAATCAAAAAAATTGAAAAAAGGGTGTCCGGTAAAACAGAAATATACCACTGATTTCACCATCATTATCTTAACTCGTTAAAATGCGTAAAAAAATCGTAAGGTATAAGCATTAAGCACTGGACGTGACAGTAAAATACATTGTTTTGCGTTTGGGTGTAAACGTAATCGAAAACTTTGGAAGGATATAATGTCCAAAATAATAATTTCGTTATATAATAACGTTATATTTGACAAAAAACGATTGAAATTTGTAAACGTAATTATAACGAAAACCGATAATCAAAAATAATTAAATGCAGGTCCATGTCCCCAGCACCCCCCATTTCGAATTCCTGGTCCAAACCCGGGGCGATCGTTTGTGCTTCGTTAGTGCACGTTAGTGCTTTATATCCCGTCGTTAGCGCTTCATCCCTTCCAAAGTTATTCGCATTTCGTACAGGGGGGTATCGGGGACATGCCTGCACCCCTCATTCCGAATTTCGGGTCCAAACCCGGGGCGATCGTTTGTGTTTCGTTAGTGCACGTTAGTGCTTTTTATCCCGTCGTTAGTGCTTTATTTGTTCCAAATTTATTAAATGCCGCAAAACAAAACATACGATTGCCAAAATATATAATACATCATTAAACAAAACATAACACAAAACGTAATTTATAGAATATTATTAAACGAAAAATAACGAAATAATAATTTAAAATCCATCTATTTAAAAGTTATATTGATTTCCTAGAAATATTTTTCATGCGCGATTCATTTTTGTCTTGGCAAACAATCTAAGAATTGACTATATACCGCATCCGGACATTGTTTTTTAGTTTAACATTATTTTAAATAATGATAAACGAAAAACTTGTACAATGTTTTAATTCTAAATAACGATATAAACGCAAAAATTGTGTAAGTACTGGTTAGGTTAGGTTAGGTAACCTAACCAGTAATTGTAAATAACATTAAACAGATTTTTTTTCAAATGCAAACCCTGGTTTTTGGCACCATTATTCTTAACTTGTTGATATACGTATCTATGTTTTAAAACAAAACATGCAGGGTAGGTAAAGTGAACTTATGCCATATTAAATAATGTTGTTTTTAAAGTTGAAATATTAAGCATATTCATTTTGAGGATTAAAAAAAAGTCTAGCATCAGTATGGAGTATACAGAATATGGGACCTTAACCTTGGCATCCCCTATAAAAAATCCTAGATCTGCCATGGCTTCAAACGATCATAAAAATTATTTTGACTTTCCGGTTAACTCTTTTTTTTTGTTAAATGTAGAAAAAATTAAGAAGAATCTTGTATGAAAATTTCAAATCTTAGATAGAAATAGAAAACATTTTATCAATTTCTAAGTTTTAATTCGAAATAATTTGCCAATTTTCGTGTTTTTGATGAATTTTGTCAAAATGTTGACTTCAGATGCTCATAAAAAATTATTGTGGAGTTATGCTCAACTTTTTTTTTTAATTTCCACTAACATCAACTTTTGAGGAACGTTGTATTATATTTTCAAGTTTTTTAAGTGACCGAAAAATGGTGTATCAATCATCAAAAATACTTTAACAAAAACTAATATAATTCTAAATTGTTTTATGCCTATTGCCTATGAATATTGAATATAGCTCAAAAGTAGTCTCATATCGAAAATGTTCTAGACCATAGAAATTGCTAATATAAACATTCAGCAAATATTTCATCTATGTTCCGTTATTTTTTTTTAGAGTTAAATTAAAAAGCAAAATCAATTTTTTTCCCAAAACTGGTTTTGCGTAAAAATCTCAGTTTTTCCTTAATATTTTGCTTGTTTTTCCTGACGCTTTTATGACTATAAGCATTTTTACTTTAGACCCGACAAAGTAACATCTAGATTCACTTTCCTACCAGAAAAGATGCTTTTGAAGAAAATTGAAACTTAAAAGTTGACGAAAGACACACAAAAAATAACTTTATTGTAAAACCAATACATTATTCATCGCTCCGCTCTGAATCTAAAATGTCTGTATATTATAGGTACATAGAAAATAATATTATAGATAGTGGCATTAATTTTCAAGTACCTAGTAGGTTAGGTTATGAATACTATTTTTTGAATTACAACAAAATAGCTAATATTGATAGACGATAAAGCCTAACTAATATTAAGGATTACTAAATATATTTTATGATATCATTGCTATTAAGAATTTGTTGTACGTTTAGCAATACAGTTGGTTGAATTAATTTTTTCCTGAAATGTTACGTTTTAAAATATCGTTGTGTTACACAATATAAAAATTTACTTTAAAAGTTTCGAGTACCCACGATACACGAATAATATTTATAAATTACAACCAAATACTTAACTAACATCGTTATTCTTTGTTTAAATTTGAATTTAAAATAGCAATAAAAAAAAACTGTGTTCATATAATTTTTAGAATATTTGGCTGTAATATAAGCTACTTACGTGGAACCTTATTTTAAGTTTTAAATCCTTGGCTATATAAATTGAATGTTATATATATTTTTAGCTACAAAATAATTTGTAAATTTTCAATTTGATTCAAAGTTCGAACCGTTATTGTTCTCACTTGCAGGGCCCGGTATGGCCAAACAATAATATAAAATATAGATTTGTAATGTATATAATAATTTAATAAATGACAAATTACCATGTATGCTACCTATATTGTATTATCTCAGTGTGACATATTTTAATGTATTATTCTGATTCAAGAGTCAAGGCCATAATTATATAATACGCAGGACCATTTATATTTAGACATGTCTAAATATGCATATTATATCAATTATTTATGTCGAGAATCTTATAAATAATTAGTGCCAAAAAATGAATGGCAATAAATTGAAAAAAGATGGGCTGGTGGGTACCGGTCAGACAGTCCGCTCTGCTGTACAGTATAGGAGTCTAGACTCTAAAGGGGTCGCTTTAACGGACGGGTTAAATTTGAATTTAATGATATAAATCATTATGTATGCCAAAAATGTTTCTGAGAGAAGACGATCTTTAAGCCTATAATATTACCAAGTATATTTTATATTTTTATAATTTTATGATATTATTGTAATTAAAGTTTTTAATTTTACTATTAGTAACTATAGTAAGTAGGTAGTATTTTATGTAGTAACACGGTAGGTTGAAAATTAATTTTTGCCAAAAAGATTGCATTTGAAATCTTCATTGTGTGTATACATTATAATAAGACATTTGGTGAACGTTTCAAGTATTTATGGTTATTCGAATTTGAATTACAACAAAATAAGAAAATCGTTCGATGAAAATGTGTTAATTTACGGCTGAAAATCTAATTTTAAAATTTCAACTTATTAGTTATTATTGACGAATTTTGTCAAAATCCTAACGTCAGATGTTCATAAAAAATTATTGTAGATTTAAGGTAAATTTTTTTTTAATTTCCATTAACAACGACTTATGAGTATTATTAAGCCTTATAATTATTTTGACCGAGCTAAACATTTGTATGAATAAATATTTTAAAAAACTTATAAAAATCGAAATTTTCTTATGCATATAAATAGCTCAAAAAGAGTCAGATTAATTTGAAAATGTAATGGTGTGTAGAAAATGGTCAAACAACAGTTTTTTACCTGCACCAAAAAAATTATATATTGATTTTGTCAAAAAGTTATTTTGCGCAAAAATCCTCGTTCTTTCTTAATTTTTTTTTGTTTTTTTCAACGCTTTTGATAATTCCTGGGAATTTTTCATTTTTACCTCTCTAAATTACCAACTAAATACACTTTTCCACCAGAAAAGATACTGAAGTTGAAAATCGAATTATTTACTTATAGATTATACTGTATACACATAAAAACCACACATCATTATTAAATCAATATATTCATTTGTGATTGGTCCACTCAGAATCTTAAAATTAATAATTAAAATGATAAAAATAGTAAAAATACAACTGTTTTCAAAAATTATGTTATAGTACAACTTAAAATCATGAATAAAAATCGAACATACACCTTACAGTTATAGAGTTATTATTATAATGTTATAGTAAAGACATTTATTTTAGCAGTCATATTATAACAAAAAATACTTAACAATACAATCACAAAAGTGGGAGTTGTTAATTTATTTGCATTTAACTTGACCCAACATTTTTAAAGCACTGATCCACAAAAATGTTTACAAAATATTAGTTGTACCTAACTTGTATCATTTATAATTGATACTTATTAGTTATTAATATCATAATATGTACCTACAAGTAATGTAAAAGTTGATATTTTGTCAAATAAAATTTGTTTTTATAATATGCAAATTTTAGGATACATAAGTATATAACTATATAATCTAGGTATAGTGATTTCAATATTTGAGTTTATTTAACGATGGTGCTACTCAAATTGTCTACAAAACCAATGTATCCATAATCCATTAAATGCATATACAATTTTAAAAGATTGTTACAGTTGAAAACAGCGTTTAGAAAAGTGTAGATGTCTTTTTAGTTGTTCCCAAAGAAAGAGACAAATGTAGCAAAGGCTATTTTGAATATGAATCGTTTTTATGAGAATGATTTTCAATATAATATATTCTAGCATCGGTTTACTGGACTGGAAACGAAGTTTAGAATTCCCTGCAGACCTGTCGCTTTTCAACCCTCCGGTAAAGTTAATAAAACTAGATTTTGTAACATTTAACGGAACCATATATATAATATATCTATTCTTTATAGCTATATATATATATATATTTCAATTTCAGGCTAGCGTGGGCAAATGACACTTGAACAAATATTTTGTAATAGTTAATATCGACCTAAAGTGTTGTAAATGTAATTGTTGTGTTTTATGTTAAAATAATTTAAAGGGCTTTACATATTTATTTATCCATACCTTCTATTCGCTTATAAATTATAATACGACTGATACTCAGCGTTTACTGTTTATTATATGTCGATTAATACCTATATACCTTTAGGCTTTAATAACTGTTTATGATTATTTATATGCTATATACTATCATTAAATAATATAATTGATTTTGTTAGATCTATCAAATTTGATTTGATAGCTATTATTTAAAGAACCTATATAAAGTACCTGTCGCATAGCATTTTAGCATTATATTATATTATTATATTCACTGCTGCAAAAGTGTCAAAACGCTGAAAAAGAGTTTAGAGTTAGTAGAGGCACTCGTATTTTATATCACGAGTGTTTGAACTGTGAAATAAATCGTTAAGGGTAAAAAAAAATATATACAAAACGATCAATCTACCACGTGTACATAATTTCAATGAAATCCGGCGCAACTACTTAACACCGACCGATGTGGTGACCCGTACAATAATATATGCATCGGCGGATTGACCCACTGTTTTACGATTCTATACTGCAGCAGCACCGCAGACGCACCAGACGTATAAGCGGAGGTTTCGATTGTCCCGATGGTTGAACCAAAATTATGTAGTAAGCCTGTATAATATATAACTTT
The DNA here is from genome assembly GCF_005508785.2 of Acyrthosiphon pisum. NCBI lineage: Eukaryota > Metazoa > Arthropoda > Insecta > Hemiptera > Aphididae > Acyrthosiphon > Acyrthosiphon pisum. The sequence continues at coordinate 66,819,607 of NC_042493.1, read as the reverse complement.
TGTCTGTTGGGTATATTTGATTGTATATTTTATACACGGGTACTAAAAAATTGCATTTAAGGTTATATTACACCGCGATCAGGTACCGGTACACTATAAAATGCGCATTGTTTTGTATATCAAACAGTTAGGTATGTGAAATATGTATATTATGACTTATAATGTACCAAGCGTAGCATAAGCATAGGTTTTTAATTATATTGGAAATAATGATAATAAAGTAAATGCCTGCAAACAAATTATCGTCAGGATGTAATATTTCCACTTTTATTTTATTTTCGTTGTTATTTGACCATTGAAACCACTCAATAGGTAGTCAATAATGATCTGAAATTATTAAATTTTTAATTAGTTATATTATTATATACCTATTCATAAATTATTATGCATTAATACTTGCGATATTAATATTTGTAACTTGCCTCTGGAAAATTTTAAGTTCGCCACGTCACTGAAGGGAAGAAAAATAAGAACAACGAATAATTTGGTGGTGGCAAACAGTGCGATATCCTCGCCCTCGCAAGCCTTTCGGACCGATACGGTTTGCATTTTCAGGACGTCCGTTTACGTAGTTAACAAACATACAGGTACCTGCCATACCTCCTGCATCGCCTCTACGCGCATAAAATAATTAAATAATGTAATAAAATAATAATATGCGGTTTGATCGGAATCATTATTTTTGGTTATCGTTAAAGCCACTATACTCGTTAACTGTGTATTAAAAGCATAATAATATTTGTATATACGTACAAGTACTCTGTACTATAGTATGCCATGCGTATATAAATATACATCGCATGTCTGCGAACCTCGGGCGCGCGTCCCGAGTTTTATTCCTGCAGGGGAGGCTGCAGATAAAAATAATGAATGCGAAATACATACAACGAATGAACCTTCAGGCCTAGATCGATTTAAGTGCAGTCGAACACGTTTTGCGTGTATACTGGATAATATACAACCGGGGCGAGCCAGATGCGAACTTGAAAAGTGGTTTTCACGCACTGGTCGTACCGCTCGATACATTACACATAAATTGTTTTATGATCGCGTCGTGGGGTACAATACCGTAAAAATCATGTCTCGACGCGATTCGATCAAACACGTTTTAGAAATAACTTTTGGGGAAAATTGTGCTATAAAAATATAATCGTCGTCAAAACATAATACGCGATCCCGCTAGGCAGACCATACCGTTAAATACAAAATATACACGGAGTAATCACGGATTAGCAGAACAACCCACAACGTGGCCCATATTTTACAAATATTTAGTGCAGACGTGCAGTCCACACTAAAATAATTTAACTGTATAAATCGTTTTACGTTTATGAAGTATTATAATTTTTGTTTTTATTAATTGATAAATATTGATATCAATAATATTAACAATAGTTAATACGGTAAAAAAAAAGTATTCGGTCTGTGAGTAATTTTCAAAGTTAATAATCGGTCATTTCCAAACTCCTAGCGAGGGTCGTGGGGGTTACAAAGACGGTATAGCTTGGCGGACGTTTGTTTCTTGACAATATCGTTCGTCTGTCGTTAGGATAATATCATAATAGGCAAAATATAATATCGAATGTAAATAAGCGAGGACCTGCAAGGACGTAACCCGCGGTGTGTTTACGAAACTCGTCGCGATGACCGACCCCGACCGCGATCGTGATCGAAATACGATATTACAATATCTATTATAAATAGGGGAACTACTGCAAGTGGGGTCGTGCGTGCAGCCGTCGTCGTCGTAATTTTAAGCAATAAAACAGCCCCGAGGCGAGCTCGTACTCGCGTCGGTCATTCGGTCGTGACTGATGATTAAAGTCGTCGTCGCTCCCGCTAAATAATTGTATAACTCGTCAGAGAATCATTCGTATCGTCTCGTTTTATTATTAATATTATTACGCTTTGGCGTTATCGTCGCGATCGCCGCGCAGTATACATCCACAGTCGCACACGGTCACTGATTGTGCCGCGCGTTGCACTCGTCCGAGTGGTTTTTATTACCTATATACCTGCAGTACGCGGCTGCGGTGTAAGACGTACCTATAATAATACATAGTAACGAGGAATATTAATATTCTTTTACCGAATATTTTATAATATTATGTCCGACGACCGAAACGTGGCATAATACACACTGGCACATGATAATATAATATATACACGACAACGCACGAGAGTCGTCGACCGGCGCGGCAGCAATGGTTATCGGCTTCTCGATCGTTTTCGGTCGCCTAAACTTTAACCGCGCTGCAGGTGCAGCACACACGTAAATAAGTCGTATAGGTATATAATGCCCACATAATATATAATATTATATGTGTAATATAAATATAATATAATGTGTATATGCGCACATAATATTATTATTATTATTATTGTGATATGGGTATATGCGATGTTCTCCGAGCGTATATTTCACTCGGGTCCGAACCGGTTTCCGCTATAAATTATAACACACTCAGCGTATAATGTTATAGGTATACGCACCGAAACTTCCACGAATAACTGAATAAAATCGGACATCAATCTTCAACTTTTTTTTCTTTACTTACGATTTACGAATAAGTATTGTAAATGTGCCTATATTTATTATTTTTTTCACCCAATCATCATCTGTCGCGCGGTTCGACGGGCGGGTGGTTTTGATTTCACCGATCTAATACATGCACGGGAAATATTAACGTAAAATATAATGTACGGTCGTATGAAAAATCGCTTGGCGGCGCTGACGAAACTGCATTTTTATCGGAAAAAAAATCCGTTTGGGTTTTGTACGACATAAACGCTTGTCGTCGACGCGTAGAGTTCAGATAGTCGACGATAATATTATTATTGTGTGTTATTCGTTCCACACGTCAATGTGTCGTGTTGCACCCGCCCATATATATCATTATTATACCTATGATAGAAATAGTAAAATATAATAATATAATACTGCAATATTATTATTATACCTGTTCAGTTATCGTGCCCGTCGCATTTTTCGCGCAACGACACGCACAATATTATAAAACGTCGTTACGAGATTTTTTTTTTGCACACGGTTCCGGGCACCTCTCGGATATAATATTGTTATACATAGTATGCATAATGCGCTCGCGTTGTAAGTTTTCGATAATATTGCGTAATTAACTTTGAACGCGCACACAATATGCGTCCGACGTAACGTCCTGCGTGCACGCCGGTATACATATTATACCTACCGTATATAATATATTATTATTATATGGGTACACGTACTATTATTATTATTGTAACTATTACTATAGGTGAATGTGTGTAGCTTCTATTATAATATTATGTTATTTGCGGCGGCGGCGGCGTACAGCGTACATTATTATTATGAACACGGTATACGATATACGTATATAATATTATAACGTACACGACGACAGAGGGCGACGATTTTCGTCTTCGTGCTCGCATGATATTATTATATTATATTCTATATTATGCGCGCGTATACAGTGCCCAAACCGAAGCGGGACGAGGGACACGGGCGGAAATATCATTATTATAATATTATATTATACCGCCGGGCGCACCGTCGCGTCGTCGTCGCGCCAATCAAACGCAAAGCGATTTCCGTCGTCGGCGCGTACACCGAGAATACATTATAATATTAAATAAGTCTAAAGGCGGGACGACCGACCACTGACGAACGGAATCGCGTTCGCTACGATCACGGTTAAAGCGCTGCCGTGCAGTATATATTATTATAATATTTTAACATGGGTGAGAAATAATAATAATAATAATGAAAATAGTAATAATGCTATACAGATAATAATATTATGATATGCGGTGTGCGTGTGCGCGCGCGCATATCTCATCGGATAATCAAAAACAATAACAATGCAACAAGTGGCGGTCGTGGCCCGGCGGCGGCGGTGGCGGCGTTTCGTCGATAGAATAGTACTACCTATATAAGACAATCGGAGGGATTGCGCGCGTTGAGTGTGGTCGGTTGGCGAGTGGGAGTGAAGGAGTAAATGAAAATATCGCGGGCCACAGCACACGCGGTTCGCATGCATTAATAACAATATTATTATTATTATTGTTATTATGACGATCAGCCCGTCGCCGCTGCCGTTTCGTCAGGTGAGCGCGCTCGTAAAATCGACGACGCCCGCGGCGAACGAACCTAGAAATATTATTTTTTATTTTTATTCTTCATAATATAATATATTATTATTATATTTTTTTCCCTCATCGCGCACACAAATTCTGTCCCGCGGCCTGCGACGAATAACAAAAACCAAACAAACGCGCCGCTTTCTCTCCACTACCCCGCCGACCCGGCGACCGACACACACACACGCACGCACTCACACACACACACACACACACACACACACACACACACACACACACACACACACACACACACACACACACACACACACACACACGCACGCACACACACACACGCACACACGCACACGTGAGCGTGGATCGCCGCCGCCACAGCCGCCCGTCGACGACGACGAGCGCACACACATTATCATATGCCCGCGCGCGCAGACACTCACGCGGCCCTGCCACTTTCCGCCCGTCCACCGGTTCGTTTGAATATCCGCCGACACCGAGAAAATTACGCGTCGACGGGTTATATTATATATATATTTTTTATCTCCGTACGTATTCCATTTTATTTCTCTCTCTGTCGCCGTCGCCGCCGCCGTCCTTTCTATTTAATATATATGTATAATGTATATAATATATGTACACTACGGCGACGCTCCTCAGTATATAATATAATATTATTATTATTATTATTATTATTACTATTATATACGTACGACGAGCCGCCGCCGTACTCGGGTCTTTCTCGCTTACACACCCTTTTCTCGCTCTCTCCACACCGCGCCGACGACGACGACGACGTCGCAGCGCGCTTCTCTCGTTATATTATATATTATTTTTCATACGCGTTATTTTTTTTTCATATTATTATATAACGTACACTGGCAGAGGAACGCGATCTGTCTCGACGGCGCGCACCGCCACCGCCACCTCGGTACACTGCACCGGCTGCCGCCCGCCACTCGTATTACTGCCGCGGGCAGTAGTGCTATATAATAAAATAATAATATGTATTATGTATTTATGGTGCGCCGGGATATTCTAAGACGACCATCTGAATATCTGATGACGTTTGAGCGATGGTTAGTTATGGTTACCAGGTGCAGGTAGCGTGGAATATTATATTTTAATCTAAATGTGCCAATGGTCATTTTCGTCAACACGAAAAATGCAAAAGTCTATATTGGCGATTGAGTGTGATAAGCTGCAACGGGGACGCTTTGTATCATTTATATGTTATATTTCCAGTGACCCGTTATAGGTCCACCCCGCCGGCCTGAAAATTGATAAGCTTTCAAACGCCAATACCAGTTTCGTTTAAAATTGTACAGGGGAAACAGATATTTCGGGCTGCTTAATTTACTAGTTTTCAATTTTACCCTTACTGGCATATTATTGATTTGAATTATAAATTATAATATCAAATATGACAGTTTAAAATAATGTTTGATTTGGATAAGTTTTAAAATAAATTGTATCTATATATTATAAGAATTAGGTAAAGTATATTATAGTTCCAATATACGAGTATATACTGCGAGTTTTGGCAGTTTGTTACCAAATTATTAAACCATTATTTTATTATTATGTTAATTTTACTGCAACAAATAAGCCATACATTAAAGTGATTAAACCCAAATTTTAATTTTTGATTAGTATTGACAAAAGAAATAAACTCATTTAAACTGTAAATATTAATGCTTGTAAAAAGTTTTCAAAATACGTACTATGTAATTTATAATTTAGTATTTACAACAGAACAAGACATTCTAAGTTATAATAAAATTTATATTAATAATTTATATACTACAATCAGATAAAAACTATACGATATTTGTAGCTTTGCATAAAGTAATTGAGGATATTTTTTTTGAGCTTACACTATTGCGTGAAACACACGACATTTTTAGTGCATTAATAAAAAGAATAAAAATATATTTGTATAAAATAATTGTATAAAAAATTGAACTTTCATTACTCCATGTATACATCAAGCGACGCGCTAAGATTTACAATATTTAATTATTTTACAATTATAATCGTATATGTAGTTTTATTCCAAGGCCGATTTCGTGTCGTAAAATAATAATAATTGTTTCAATATTTATAATATAGACATATTATTATGTACTGTTAATGCAGCCTTAAATATTTTTTCCATGCAGACGTTGATCCTATTAAATGTATATTACATTATACAGTATACACATTACAGAAAACCGTCGGCGATAAAGATGTCCAAATGTCGTATATAGGAATAAGGACGATAAGAGATTTAAAAATGTATTAAAATCCGTTTCAACCCATCTTGGGACCTGACCTCGGAGTGGCCCCCGAAGGGCACCCTCGTTACAGTCGCACTCGTAGCGACCGACGCTTCTGGCATTTCGGTAGCGTCCAAAGTTGCGCCGCGTACAATAAATGTATACTGCACAATGTATATGCGTGTGCGCGCGTGGCATAATATAGGAGATCCCTTGGTCCCGATCCCGACGATGGTCACCGCCGACAATCCTCGCCCTGCCTCGCGCTCTTTATCTTCCATTTTTTCCCTCTCTCGTTTCACTGTCGCCTCGGGGACCTTTCGACCCGTTCCTCGCGCCACCCACCACCCACACCATCGGCAACGGGTCCGTCAGTCGCCCGTCCGCCGTGTCGCACCTTATTATACTCTGCTTCGTCGCCACTCCAAAAAACTCCACACACACACACACACACACACACACACGTCTACGTCGTCATCGTCGTAAAACGACGATACGCCGACGGACCCCGCCTTTTCCACAGAACGCTCACGCACACGTACGCGGGTGCGCGCGCGCGCTTGAGAGCCGCTAAACAATGCAACGCGACGATATCGAACGCGGCCGCTACGCCGTAGAGGTTTTTTTATGCTTTTTATTTTTTTTTCTTTCTTTTTTTAGGCCCGGACGAACGGACTCGCGCGATAGACGACGCGACGGTGCCAGTGGGGGTGACGCGACCGTTGGCGGTTGTGTGGGCACGACGGGACGGAGCGGTAGCGTGGCGGCGGCGATCCGCACCGCACCGCCAGCCATCACATACGAATGCGCACCGCGGCTGTACCGCTGCCACTGACGTCCTATAGTGAGAGAGTGTGCGTGGCGTGTGTGTGTGTGTGTGTGTGTGGGTCGCGGTGGTCGGTGCCGAGTACGGGAAAAATAAAGTAAGAAGAAATAATAAAGAGAAAAAAAAGAAACGACGACGATAAAACGCGCGGCGGCTGTTTGGACGAGAGTGTGTGTGAGTGTGAGTGCTCTGCAGGACACGTACGACACACGCACACACACGAAAACATAAAAATAAAATAAAAATGGCTTAGTCGTCACCGACGACGGTAATAATAATAATAATAATAGTCGTAGTTGTAGTCGTAGTAGTAGCAGTAGCAGTAGTCGTAGTATTCGTAGTAGTATTCGTAGTATCCGTAGTAGTAGTAGAAGTAGCAGCAATTATAGTAGTGCTCTGTAAGGAGGAATTCAATTTTTTCCCTCCTATCTGCTCATTTTTATTTTATATTTTCGCTCGCCGTCCAAAATATTCCGAAATATATATATTATTATTATTATTATTATTATTATTATATCGCCTTGTCGTAGTTATGCGCACCGTATCGTTTTCTACTATATACCATATCGTATATAATATACAAACGACGACGACGACGACACAATAATAATAATAGTAATAATCATATTATATTATACACGTATAGCATAGCATATTATGTCGTGTGTGGGGGGCCCCGTCGACGTCTTTGTGTTTGTTGGCCCGAAAAAAAAATATTATATATATACCACGGCTACGTCCGCCGACGCCGCCACCGCGAACGTAATATCGCGTTTCCGATCGCTTATTATTATTACACACGCGCGGCCGTAGTTGCAGTACAACACCGCGCGGAATATACCAACAACAACTGTCGTCGTTTTTATTGGTTATAGACGCGAGTACGCGACCAACGCGCCAACCGTCGTAGCATCGGCGTCGACGTTTTACGCGTTATATCAGTATTATTATTATCATCATTATTATTTTATCTCATTATTTTAACGCTCGGTCGTATGGAATAATAATAATAATAATAAATTATCGACGCGGTACCTATTGACTCGTCCGCTTCCCCTCTGCGCCGTCATCCGTCGCATACGGTCGACGATGCAGCCGCCGCCGCCGCCGGAGCTAGGTCTACTTTTTCCATTAATTAACACTGTCCGCGAGCGTGTCACGCGAAGCGACGCTCTTTCAGCGTCATCTCGTTTTTTGCAGAAACGCGTTTCACCAAACGCCGCTCCGGCGCAATATTGCGCGCACGCACACATCCGCGCACGGCAATAATGATAAAAATAATTTTACGACGTCCACGCGATATTATACGAATTTATACGAAGTGGCTTTATTGCGACCAAACGAAATAAAAACGTTAGACATATTGACTCGACTGGTGTAATAAATATCATATTAAAATATTATTATCAACCGTTTTCCCGCGATCGTGTTATTATTATTATATTATACGCGCCGCACGGACGACGACGGGGCAAATACCGTCTGTCTGCGTCGTCAACTGTGGCCGAGTATTATTAGTGTTATTGGCTGCCCATAATAATATAATATTATTTTGCGCAGCGTAAGATATTTTAATGTCGTTCCGTTTTCGAAACGATCCGTTCGCGTCCGTTTCGCGGAGCACGTTCTTCGCCCGGCAGTTTGCCTGTCGCGTAGCCTTAATCGACCGCGACCACGTCCGTCCCGATATAGGCCCACCGCGTTCGGCGAAGACATATTATTATTAACTACGACGTGGCTGCAGTTTATTGCAACACTCTTATATTAATATTATTGTCGTATATTGTAGACAGTCGTCGCTGTAATATTATTTTATGTAAACATATTACATGTAAAAATCAACGTAGCAATTTAGATATTAATATAGGTCAATGAAGCAAGATGTGCTGAGGCAGCAAAAACTATTTTACTACATAACACTGCCGTACGCGCAAGGACAGGGAGTCCCCGTTGTCACTGAGTGAGTCGGTGAGAACGGGCTACGGCGGTCTGAATCCGCAAAGTGTTTAATTTATGTTTGTTTTAAAATTCAATAAAAGTGTTTCCGACCATTAAAACCCGAGTTGAATTTTATTTCTAAGTCTTCTTTGTCCTTACCTTTGAACATTGGAACAGTGCTCAGACCCACACACCTATAGTCAATGAAGTTTATAGTAAACTGAACAGTGCTCTGGTTGTGGCGTCCTAATAGTTATTCCAAAATTAGGGAACGGACGTAAGATCGACAAAACGCGTACCATCGTACCTCAAAAGCTAACAGTGCATCAATCTGAATTTATTCTAGAGATAGTCATTAGCTTAGAGTGTACGGAGGTAAGGCATATAGTTGGTTCATCGCGTATTATCCTATACGGGTGATACCACATTATAATATATGATTATGGACGAAAAAGAAGAAAAACCACTCTGGCCTGGGTGAAAAACAAAATATAGTGTTCACGTTGACCTAATTCGCATTTGTCATAATAACACTGAAAATGCGATTTTGTAGTTATTATAAATGCATCGTTTCTATTGTAACTAGAGTTCAAAACTTTCATGAAATTTTTAATTTTTATGTGGAAAATGTTATAGAAATATTGTTTATATTACACATTATACAAATTATCAGAGGTTGCATTTGAAAAAAAAATTCCGTTTTATGTTAATTACAATTAAAACGTTACACAATTTTTGCGTTTATTGTTATTTAAAATTGTGTTTAAATGTTAAATTGAATTAAATAATAATAAGTAATAACTAATGTGGGTAGGTAATGGCCCAGATACGGAATATAATATAATCGATTCTCAGATTGTTTGCATGAAATAAATGTTTCTACGAAAACTATACACCTTTTAAATAAATAGATCTCAAAATATTTCGTTTTGCCTCATTTTTCGTTTAATGATATTCTATAAATCAAGTTTTTCGTTATGTTTGGTTTAAAGATAAAATATTTTGTTAATCGTTTTTTTTGTTTTGCGGTATTTAATTATTTTTGATTATCACTTTCTGTTATAATTACGTTTACAAATTTAAATAGTTTTTTTGTCAAATTAACGTTATAATCATAACGCTATTATAACGTTTGCAAGTACTGCAAATTACATGATAATTATCTATCTTATTTTATATAATATCATCTCTACATCGTGATTGAGAATTTAATATTAATAATGACTAATCAGGAATGTTATCAGTCTGACCATCTAATATTGTTTTTATGAAAAATACCAAAAAACACAAAATTAATAAAATACATTTTTCAATATTTCATTGAAATATTTAAAGGAGTGTGAAAGTTTCAAGTTTGAAATATTTCAAAATAAATATTTCGTGTTAACTATTTCATATTCATAACCCTAATTATAATTTATGATAGTTTTCATATCAATCGGATAATTATTTTTTCATAAAATAGCTGTTGAATCCGACGTAATCGGCTGTTTGACAGTAAATAATTTATAATACGTCTTTTGTCACCTCCGAAAAGTTGTTGTCGTTTTTGATGATTTACATTTCATTTTCACATTAGGCATTAATAAATAAAAACAATTTATTATACTATTATATTATATTTATATTCTAAATTTACAATGAACATCTGATTACATAACATGTGTATAGCCTAATTCAATACGTAAATAAATGCCCAACTATACACTGAGTTTTTGGTCGACTTTTGGGCTTTTACCTCAATCAACCACCATTGAAATATTTCCATTTTATTAACGTTTCACGTCGTCCCACAGTGTTGCTTGTTAAATTTATTTCTCATTCGCCAATATTATATACCCGTGGATTATTTTTTTTTTGTTATTTAAGGAGTAAAATGTAGGCAACTCGATCGACGTTTCAGAACATTCACTTATTTCATTTCCGTACTAATTTGTGTGTGATATCACGGGGAAAACTTTTCCAAACCAAATTCAATTTGAACTATTTTATTTTTGTCATACGACAATATTTTACTGGAAGTAACTAAGTTATATTCTGTTCAACAATATATCAAGTGTTTTGAGATTGGTAGGTACTTACCAATATTGCATTTCGTAATATTTAGGTCTAAGTTTAGTGCCTATGTAGTATATATTGTGTTTGAGATACTATTTAGAGTTTTATTTATAGCAAAAGTGAAATCAATAATTTATTTAATCATCGTTTGTTTGTACTTTTGTTACATATGAATCGTAGATTATTTCTTTGAACTATCACTTGTGGACACAGGCGGATAAAAATTATATTTTATATTCTATATTGTGTTTAATTCAATATTATTTCAAGGTTCATTTAAATGAAAAATATTAGCTAACATTATTCATACGTATAATATTATAACAATTTATCATTGTGACTAAGACATCTACGTCAATACGTTTTAACGTTGGAAAGTTGGAGAGTACAAATAATTTAATCATTGTATTTATAATGCTTAAATGGTTTTAATTAAGTTTAACTTTAAGTGAATATTAATTATTTATTATCGATAGCATAATACAATTTTATATTTGACTGGTTACAATACAGTTATATTGACAAGGTTCACAATACCAAATACGCTTTTAAAATACTACAATTTATTTTTTAATTAGTTTTATAAATCTTTATTTAACACTTGTATTGATTTAATACAATTTTGGGCAAAATGTGTTCATATAATATTAAATCGTACAATTCGATCCGGAGTATTTAATCATATAAAAATTAAAAATATTTAAATGCTGTCGACATTTTTGATGTATAATATAAACCTAATAGGCTAATATTACCTATGCAGTATAATTTTAAGCATTTTGATATTGTACAAATTTATACTCGTATATTTGTATTTGAGCTATGTATGTCTGACGCAAACTCAGTTTTATATCCAATAATGTTCATGAATATGGTTATTTACATTTTTCAACTTTCATTCGACATTTTTCACGATTTCTTTTTAAAAACTATGTAACAGAAGATTTAGGTAAGTACTGCTAAATTACAATTTGTGTTCAATTTTCAATCTATAAAAAGGTGCTGCAAGAAACTTTCGGACCTTTTTTTTTACTTCATCGTAAAAGCACATCATTCAATCATTGTATAACCGTACATTCCATACACTTTAGCTCCGTTCAAATTGTAAAAAATAACGTTTTATAAGTGATCACTAATCAGTGTCACAGAAAAATGTTAGTTATGTATAGATATGATGACTATATAATATGTCTATAGTTGTACAAAAATGTACAGTAAATGAAGCTGAATAATTTTGGCTTTTAAAAATGCAAAGAACGGATAAACATATGACTAACTGAAACGATGAATTTTTCACAGTATAGTTAGTGGATTCTTACGATGATTGTTGAATCATGTTTGTGCACATTTATTATTTAAATCGTAACCGGTAATATTGTCTGATATAATAATGTAATATACAGTCAAGTGTTAAAGATCATTAAAAACCAGCTAACAAAATAAAGTCAGCTGTACACAGTACACGTTTTAAGTTCTTATTTTATTATCTTATTCGCTCTATTTTATAATACGTGCAGGAGTATGATATTCTTAAAATATAATATACATATAACAGTGTTTCTCAGACTATAAGAATAGGCTATAATATGCCACGAGCACTCGTCTATGTATTACGTTTTTATTATTTAGAAGGGTATTCACTGAAAAAGTTTCGGTCTGCAAAAAAAAAAAAAAACAAAAAAGAAATGAACATCCATCTATGATATGTCTTGCTACTGATGTCGAGAACAATGCGCAAAGTATGACGCCTGAGTTGACTTTGATAACATCCCTTTGATCGCAATATTTTTACACGCATTTTTTCACTTGCTATATATTATCATCGAGTTTATGATATATATTGTATTATTTACACTCAATGCTATTGTATACTTTATATGAACGATTATGGCCTAGGAAAATCCTATTATTTATTGCATATCACTGAAAATGACCATTAATAAAATACAGCAGGTACCAATGTATAAATGTATAATATACATAAATTTATTATAATTTATTATTATGTAATTATTACAGCTATAGTATAGTTCTTCAAACTTTTAGAATACTTGTTGTAAAAATAAAATATTTTTACTATACAATAACTATATTGTATAGTGTATACTCTATAGTAGTACCTACTACTTATATGGCATAGACATTCATACTATAATATTATAGGTAGGTATTTGAATGACCTATCATTTGAGTCAGAAACTATTACATACATAACACAAGCGTGATAGCGTTTAACATTAAAAAAAAACCAATAAATTCATGAAAAATAAACAGTTTCTTTGAAAAAAATTCAATACATAAAAACGAAATAAAAATTCGACTGAGCGTATGAAACACAATATACTTATACATTTAATATGTGAAGTAAATTAAATAATGGGAAATAATTTATGATGGCGAGTATACCTATAATATAATATTAGTAATATAAAAACCATACAAATTTTTTTTTTCATAACTGACGATAATATTCGTTAAATCAGGTCAGTATATCTATACCTATATCTAAACTGAAAACAGATTTTCAGTCAGAAAATATAATTTTAACTCAAAGCATTTTAGTCAAAACGAGAGAGATTTGACGACAATATTATATTATGATATTATATATAGAATTATACGAAGATACTCATAACATTTCAGGCATATAATTGAATAGATAGATAGGTAGATACAGTTGACCGGCCGATAATATTGTAGTGAAACAATACTGATAACGTTAAACGTAATTCGTGGAATCGGGAAAGGTTTTGACCATGGGATTTGCGAGAACTGCGTAATATTGCTGCAAGTGAGGTTAGCGTTGAAACGAACAACATCGATCCAAAAACCCTGCCCTGAGGATGGCAGATGAAAGGCCCTTAAAACGTTAATGATCAAATCAAGGTTTCCGGAGTGTTTACCGCAAACTCTATAAATACTGATAGTATCATACGTACATTTTAACGAGTCTATATAAAAAAAAACTACCAATATGATCTGCGTGTGTTGGTAACAGCAGAAAATAATATAGCTATAATCAAAAATACAATTTGGGCTGTTCAACAATATGATGCTAATAAAATATTCAATATCAGATATTCAGCATTGCGTAGTTGACGATGGTGGTGAGGTGTAAACCGTAATAGAATTGGAACGATTACTACCCTAACTACGAAATAAAACAAAATATTATTTTATTTAGACATGCGACGTCCTATGTAGGCCAAAATGTAGGTTCTCATGTTCAAAATATCATTTAAAAATAAGTGTTTAATTTTACCAATAATTGGTTATCGTTTTTGTAGAATTTATATATAATTTTAACTTTTTTTTATAAATATTAAAACTTATTAATATAATCTATTATATTCGTAAATAATAATATGGATATAATGTAGGAAAAAAATCGAATAATATTTACAGAGTATGAGCTTATTACTGAAATGTGTTGGAGAGTTCTGTGGAAAAAACATCTTATAGGAATAGGAATATCCAAATATGTTTAAAAAGTTTAACTTAAATTTAATTTCTACAACATTAACATTTGTTTTCTATTATTAAATTAATTTATCACATTCGGTTCCTTTGGCGAATAATCAATATAATATAATATATATTTATTTATTTAGCTATACATATCTTTTAGATTTATACTAGGTATGCCATACATTTACACATTCAATTTCAGTATCTTTACTGTTGGGTAAGTGAATAATGTTGGTACATTCAGGGGTCAAAATTTAAAATTCGCAGTAGTTTTAAAAAACGCCAGGAAAAATAAAAAAAATTAAGGAAAACAGGAATTTTTTTTGAGTGAGATTTTAGTTCTTGGTGTAACTCTAAAAAAAAAAATTACCAACGATGCATGAAGTATTCACCGAATGGTTTATTCATTTTCTATTCGCCATATAATTTTCAAAATAGTTTGACTTATGTTGAGATATTTTTAGTCATGAAATGTTCGTATTTATTAGTATTATTAAATTTCATGTCGAAAAAATAATTTTTGCTTGCTTAAGTTTCAATCCTTAGCTTTCAAAATTGAATACTATATATACATTGTTTACAAAATAATTTTCAAATTTTTAATTTGATCAATTTTAACGAATGTTTCTTCCCCCACCCACAAAAAGAAATGATTTTTTTCACAAATTTTTTTATTTCCACTATCAACTATTTATGAGGAACTTTGAATTAAATTTTTAAAAACGAGATTCTACGTAATCAGTTCATATTGTAGGTAACCATAAAAATCGAATTAATATGTAAACACAATTTTTTTTTATAGTAATTTCAAGTTCAAATTTAGATGACATTATATATTTACGTAAATATAAACGTAGATTAACTATTTTAGTTGCGTTGTTGTAATTTAAAAATATTATTCCTGGGTACTAGAAAATTGAAACTTTTAAAATATAATATTATTATATTATTTTATAGACACAAATACACAATGTCATAATGACATTTTCACCTTCGACAAAAATTAATGTAACATATCTACTGAACTACTAATTAATAGTATAAAATAAACTCTTTTATCATTATAATATCATAAAATATATTTAGTTATAATATAGGCTGATATAGACCGTCTTTGTTCAGAATCGTTTTTCGTATACGATTTTATATCATTGAATTAAAATCGAACACGTCCATTACAGTGCCTTTTCTAGACAGTAGACACATAATAGTTCACCACCAGTATAGCAGAATGTTGCTCACTTACCCGCTTTTTTTCTATTGCAGTGTTTATAATTATATCCAATTGAATAAGAATTTGCCTGGTTCATTGGAATATTGGATCATCATCAGAAGTTATAACAGCGATGAAGTTACCATAAAATCGTTAGAAATTAGTACATTATAAATAGGCCATTAGTCACGAATCCAAAAAACTTTAACAGTGGTGTGCTCAATTAAAAAATACATTTTGTACAAATTTTTATATTTAGCTTTCCAATAACAAACATTTTTTTTTGAATATCAATGTTCAAAAAGTACTAACATAAAAAATATTCTATTGAATATTTTATTATTAATTCAAAATTACCTTTTATTAATTATACATAATGTAGTTGTATGACAAATTTAGAATAAGTTAAAAAAAATGACAGTAGTTAAAAATAAACATTATTAGTTAGATCTTATTGGTACTACATTTTAATCACTTACATATTATACAAAAAATATAATTTTTATGTGTGTGTATTACTAGATTCTTCAACAACTTTATCTGGAATATTATTACTTTGAACTTTTTCAATTGAGCTAATAGATGATCATCATAATAAAATGTGCGTACAATATAATTTGACAGATGAATAAGTATTTAAGGAACAAATTAATTTTATTGATAGCTTAGAGGGCGTGCTCGAGCACTAAATCTTCTCAAATACACGCGTGTAGTAGTCAAATTATTTATGTGTATACAAAAACTGACATAAAGGGATTTATCGTTGTCGGACCTTTGATGTAAAACCGAAAACAGGTATCGAATTCTAACGAGATAGTATAATATAACTGTATCAAAGTTTGAAATACGTTTTAAAGTTTCAAAATTTCAAATGATAATATATACATAAGTATTATCATCTCATTCTTATTACCCTATTCTGTCTGTCCATATTTTTTTCAGCCTTCTTCTCTATCTTACCTTCTACATTCATTTTTATAGCCACTTTCACTATCACCTTTCTTCATAATATAACCGAACCTATTCTCTACTATTTTAGTTACAATGGGTGCCACTCCTATAGTACCAAATGAATTAATTTCTTATTCTATCTTCTATAATCACTTCACACAATAATGTTTTTATCACTACTACACTTACTATCTGTTTGTTTTATTGTTCACAGCCCAACATTTTCATCCATACAATATAACTGGACTCATAACTGCTATATACAATCTACCATTTAATCTCAACGGCATCCTCTTGTCACAGTTCTGGTCAGCGTCGTCATGTTGATGTAAATTCGTGGCTATCAACTGGTTCATCAGAAGACTGAAGCTATTATGTTGAAGAAAAAGTGGGGTATCATTCTCAACTACACGGTATCTTTTAAAAAAACATGTAGAAACTTTGAAAAAAATGGAAAAAATTGCCTTCGACGCCCATGACTCTGTTCTAATTCTAATTAGCACCAACAGAACCGTCTCCGACGTGGCAATGCCGCTGTTGGTGGACATGCCACCTGTTGAGCTACTTGGTGTCGAGAGTGCCAGGATCAAAGTCAGGATCGCTCAGGACATCCCTTCTGGTATTCCCCTCACCCGTGCCATAAGATTAAGATAGATGAGCGGAAAATAACCATCACTGAATGGCATAGGTGATGAAGGGATTCCACTTAAGCTCCCTTTACTCGTCAGTTAATACCATGTTTTATCCAGTGGTCAGGCAGAATGCTATCTATATTATATGGACAGAGCTGCCACCCTACGTTGCATGAATTTGTCCTGTATAGCTGACACGGCGATTATACTATGTCCCACTTCCTGAAAAACGAAGGCCTAAGAAATGATAATTTCTTACGCTTAGGTTATACCTTATCTGCGATGGATTTGTCGGACATTTACTGTGGTTGAAGACCTACTGGTATATCGGAGACCTACCAGCCATCCACAATGAAAGTGTTGATATACTCGATAAAGCAGTTCAGGATCTTCTATAAAATGTTAATGGAGATCCTGACTCTAAAAGAAATATAGGAGAGGTCCAGACAGACTGTGGATGGAAAGAACGAGAATCCAGAATGGCGGGCTTTGTGTGGCTTGAGAAACGGATCACTCAGAACGGGCCTTCAGTATTTTGACAAATATGTCAAAAGGGTTGATCGGGGCCATTCTTCTATCTAATAAACAATCAATGTGAAACAAATTTAATAATGACTAAGGAGAATGTGGCTCACGGATAATATTACATTTGAAAGCTAAAAAACGTATGAAACGATTTTCAACATTCTCTAAGCAGTGAATTTAATATTTAATGTAAGGAGACCAAACCACAGAATTATACAGAATTTTGCCCGGACTAAAGAAGTAAATAATGTTTTTAAAGCAACGGGATCAGAGAAGTCTTAACAGTTTCTTATAGTAAATCCTAATACCATAGAGGACTTACTAGTAATATAATATAATAAGTGTTTATTGAACGAGAGAGTAGAGTCGAATATTATACCTAGATCACTGATATTATTAACGCGTGATAATGGAGACTTATTTATGTGGTAATAATGTAGAAGTGTAACCCGATACCTAGAAAATGTTGTTAATTTGCATTTTTCAATGTTTAGTCGTAATCTATTAACTGTACACCAGTTGGACAGAATATTCAAATCTATTTGTAAAAGTGATGCATCATAAGATGAATGAACTATTCTGAATAATTTCAAATCGTCAGCAAAAAGAAGTTTTCTTGAATTGAGGAAGTTTATATCATTTATAAATAATAAAAATAACAATGGAGCCAAATGAGAGCCTTAGGACAAACTAGACGGAACATCAAATGGGTTAGAAATAAAAAATTTTATATTTTACGATTTTTGTTCTGTTTGATATGTAGGACGAGATCCAATAATGTAAAAAAATAACGAATACCAATTTTATATAGTTTAGATAAGAGTAACGTATTATTTACCTTTTCAAAAGCCTTTGAAAAGTCAGTATAATATATAACATCAACTTGAGAGCCAGATGCGAAGGCATTTAAAATAATTTTCTGGAATACTAAATGGTTAGGAGTCGTTGTTTTACCACTCATGAAACCATGCTGGTCATTATAGATACTTATGAAGAAAGCAACGGTGTTATTTTTTTTTGTTGATATTATTGATTCGAACATTTTAGATATAAAAGAAAGAAGACAAATAGGGTGATAATTTGATAAACTAGTTACATCACCACTCTTAGAAATAGGCATAACAGAACTTGACCTCTAGAGAGTTGGAAACAAACCGGTTGACAAAGAAAGATTGAATAAACATAACAAAGGAACTGTTAATACAAATTTATAATTTATAAGGAAAATACTCGGTATTATATCAGGACCTGGGTTTGATTTATAGGTAATCATATCGAATTCATTAAGAACGTCAGTGGTATTTAAGATAATGGAACATAAATTTAACTGAGACCTGTGGAGATCGTGGTAGGCTCATGTGAGGCTGAGGCTGTTATTGTTACATCATAAACATTTGAAAAATATTTAGAAAATCTATGAACTATATTTTTTTTACCGCTTATAAGTTGATTATTATACGTCATCGAAGTTGGAATAGAGTTATCTGAACGTTTAATTTTTATAAATTACCAGAATTTTTTTGGATTTGATTTTAATGAATTCTGCGTATCTACTATCTATAATATATTAAGTATAATTTAATTTAGAATGAAACTTACTCTTAGCTCACAGGTTAGAAAATATATTATAATTAGCTTGTGAAGGAGGTGATTTGTATAATTTGTGAGCTATTTTCTTTTTAAAAACTAAGTTCCTCAATGTAGGACTAAGCCAAACTGGGTATTTGCATCAATAATTTTAAATATGAGGTTGTAAACAATGGACACAACATTGTTTATACATTCATTTTTAAATAAAATAGGCCAATCTATGGTGGCTATTTTCGAATTGATAATATTATAATTACAGAATTACAACATGAAAAATTGTATACCGATTCATTCTAATAAAGTTTTAGATAAAACGATTATGTCATAATCGACCAAAGCACATTACGCTTGAAACCACCAAGTTTGGTATTAACACCGCGTAAATTTTGGTAGTAAAATGTTAAGTTTTTTAATTTATAACATGGTTCCCGCCGTTTTTTTAGACCAATGGTACATTATTAACATATTTAATAAATATATATGTTTTACCAGTTGATTTTCTAAAATTTAACTCGTCCAGTAATGATTTTAGATGTTTGCGTTGGAGTAGTGCACAATCCGTAGAGAAACTAACATGTTTAAAATTATCAGATTTACGTAATTTGCTTTTGTTTTCCAATAAATTAAAAACATCGTGTTGGTTAGGTAACGTAATCCGAATAGGTAGACATCGAGTTAAGACCTGGCCCAAACGCAGTAAGTTTAAAGGAATAATATCAGTGTCAATATGACGAAACACTTCAAGTATAGTTTGCATATCGTTTGAACTGGAATCAAAAGGTAACTCAGGTACATTAAAAAAAATTAGATTACAACTTCTTGCTTGTCTATCAAGTATTTCAGAAAATATATTTTCCGGAGTAGATTCGATAATACTAGCTCGTAATCAACTAATATGATAACATCTCCATATTTTGGTTAAAATTAGTTATTGATTGCACATTATCAACAAAAAAAACTGTGTCGTTTGGACATCATCTTGTCGTCAACAAGATATCTCCAAGTATTTAATTACGGGGCAACAACAATATATGTCCAAGCAATATTGCATTACGGTACAACAACAAGACATGTCCAAATAAGTTTTTATTGCTTCCTTAATTTATTATTAAAATTTAAGCATTATCCATAAGTGCATATATTGTATGTACCCTAAAACTAAAATCTACTAATTTTCAAAAAATTCTAAATTTTTTTTTTCTGGAATTTACGTTTTTTTGTCTGTTGAACAATTTCAAAAAAGGATATGTCTATACATACGAATGTATGTTTTTACTTATTCATTGGATTTTAGTACGGTTAGGTTTGGTTAGGATTTTGTATTAATTGATTATATTAATCCGTGGTAGATTGAAATAAATAAAAACGACAAACTTGGTATAACTTTGATATTTTAGAGTTAAATTACACACTTACATACAAAGAGCATGGGGTCCACGGTCTACCGCAGATAGATTGCCTACCTGATAATATACTACTGTGAATCTCGTGGACAACACCGTTTGAGATTTCTATACATTAAAATATAATATAATTAACACTTAAAAAGACATTGCGTCCACAACGTGTTACACCCAAAAAGAGTTGAACAATCAGAATTTTTTTTCCCGGGTAACGGAAAAGTTAAGATAAGTTTTGAACACCATACACCGAATATTAAATAACGAATTGAACAAAGTTTGAGTCATATAGAGTTGGTACATTTAACGGGCAACGAAGTGCACGGGATTAGATAGTAATCTTATAACTGTATAATAATAATATCAATATTTTTATATACATTATACATAGTATAATTTATAGATTAAATATTTAGAAACTACAGAACCAATTGACACCTGCAAATTGTACATACATATTCCTTGAAACTCGGAGTGTGAAGATTCGTTTTCCAATCCCTATAAGTAACATGGTGGCTGAAAATTGATTATCGTCCTGGCTTACGACAATCGAAAATGTTTGGTTTATAAATTGGGTTGCCATTGGTTACAGAAATAAAAGATTTACACCAGTCGTGGGCTCTATCTTTGTCTGAACTCTTTCAAACATTCACAAATATTTTGGAACGTAATTTGAAGTATTTGGAATCTATTTTTCTGAATTCGGAACTTCACACTTTTCTCAGAAAGTATAATTTTATAATTAATAATAAAACAATAAAAAAATGTAAATCTTAATAATAAGAATTGGGAATTTAAATGTATGGATGTATTTAATTGAGGTATAAACAAAATTAACAGTATATCATTGAAAAAATATATTATTATATAGGTACTTATATATTATTATTTATTATGGAGAATTACATTTTCAAAATATTTAGACTATTTTTATGCTATTCAAAGCAGGGACTGAAACCTTTTCGTTACCTATACTGAGTTTATTATTATTTACTATACACAATGATATTAGATTTACTTTAAGTCATCTTTAGAATGAACATATATTCACACCATTCTATAGATATATTCTATATATTTATATACTGACGTTTTATATAAGTTAATGATAGCTTGTAATAATATAAATTATATTATAATACTAATTATAAATTATTATATTATAATACACACAAATTATTTTTGGCAAATATGGGTTCAATCTATCAAATTACTAGTAAATAATAGATAAATATTATATACATTTCTATAGTAATAGAAATATATAAGTATGTGGGTTTATCGGGCTTTATATAACAAAATATCCTTAGAAATAAAGGCTTGAAAATGTCAATTAATATACATTACGATTAATGGGTATTTAGATAATAATTCAATTATTCAGATTGGAATGAAACAGTATTTACTCATTGTATTATATAGTACATATTATTGTTCTTTTAAACAAACTTTGTTTCATTATAATATACCAACTTATTATTACCTGATTTGTTAATACATCAAATGGGTATTCACGTTCGCACCTCCCTTGTCTTTTTATTATATTTTGTCCGGCCATTAAACATTTTCATCGGGAAAAGTAAAATATGGTTAACTAAGTTGTCAATTAGTTTATAGTTTGAGGCTGTTTGTAGTTTGAGGCGATTACATGAGGCCTGCAGCTAATGCAAATATTTAACAATATCCCATTATCTTTTATACATGTATAATTTTATGAACCTATAAACAACTTACTACACTATTACCAATCGTGACGGCGAATAATAATAATAAAAAAAGGTCTCTCGACAATTTTTTGTCAACGCCCTTGTCTATACTTTGTGTACACACGTATAACGTATTATTAGGTACCTATATCTAATAAACGTGTACCTATAGTATAATAATATTAATATATAGATGGTGCACACACGTACAGCGACCCATTTCAAGTAAAATACAATTTCATCATGATAATATTATTATTGTTTTTGCCACTGAAGTTTAGTCAAGTGGACTGAGTATTTTCCTAACGGGTTTCTACTTTTTACCTTATAGTTTATGAGCACCAATCATTCGTTCGATGTCAAATCTGTCCGTGTTTAATCGTGCAGAACCAACTATTTTTTTTTCACCTGCGAGACTATTTAGTTTTTTTTTCATTCTCCACTATATAGGTACTGTGTGGTAGTTTACTCCCAGTAGGACATTTTACGAGCGCTGTAAATGTCGAACACGTTATTTGCTTTACGAATTATATACTAGATATTATTCTGTAGGTAATAGGTATATAGGTAGTAGGTTCTATAGGTAGATAATCAGTAACCAACCAAATCCCGAATAATAATTGCCAACCGGACCGTCGAAATTCATGGTTGATGTCAACCGCGATTGATGTATGTTACTACTACACTACTTATATTTTACGCAATGATAAAACTAAAAATCAAATATTTGGCAGAGTTGGCTAATTATATATTTAGCGAGATCAGAGAGAAAACATTTTTGTAATTTTAAACGCGTACTCATTTCATGTACCTACGTGAAAATGAACTACATCAAAGAAAATTATTATAATATTATATTTATTAAACAAATTATAAGAACACAAACCATTTTTTGTAATGTTAAATTCACACGTCAGTACATGAATATAAAATTATATACGAAAGAAAATAATGTAACAATTTCACAGGTTTTTATGGTTCAAAATTATGTCATTTATTCTAAAATAACAGAGTTTTAAAGCAAATTTTATTACACGAAAAGGGATACGTAAAAGTTTTTCAACGACCCATTCGCTGCTGAAAAAACTGGCAACCAATCAGCTCAACAAGTATGAAAGTTACGAATGGGGCCTGGTCGTATTTTCATAAGCTATTTTCCAGTTATTTTCGAAAGTGCCACGTTGCCAAAATAAATACTTGGGTTGTAAAATACAACAAGAGCAGTCGACTTATACCACTCTAAATAGGTACCGAAAACGAACCCGCGTAATATTATGTGCGGTCGGTATATAGACATAAACCAGGAGTAAATGTCAAAAGGCCCACTGTAATAGTCAATTAGAATAATTTAATGCAATAACTATAAACGTATATAAAATATTAATTAAGTGGCTTTCAGAACGATATACCCGCGAATGTATAGCCATAAACACAATATTTATATTTCAAAATAGTATAGCATATCATAATATGCATACAATCATTTGTTTTAAAGAAAATTGACAGCTTTATACCGTGTTTTCCGCGTCTGATATCTATAATAATAATAATTATACGAGTATGTATAATATTAATAACATTAATAATTATGAATTACTTACCTATACAAAACACACTAATATCAGTCGAAAACTAAGCGCGATCAGATCTATTCAAATGATTATATTTTTATACTCGAAACGAAAATCTCATTACGATATTACGTTAGGAATGCACGATTCGCCATTTCACCATAAACGATATTTTGCAAATAAACGCGAGTCATACGACAACATTACAACATCACAACTTTATAATTTATATGTATATACCATATACCTAATACCTATATTATTAGATCACGTATAGAAGGTTGAGGTAATTATTGTACGGTTTATAGCGCGTACCTATATCTATATATTCGCTGAAAATTATGGTCGTAATATTTTACAATGATTAAAATTTTTATTCAATTAGTTAGTAAGTTCGCAAGAATATTTGATTGGTATATACAAGTATAATATGTTATATGTATAATAATTATATATTTTTTATGTATAGTAGGCGAGCGGGGATGTACAAATAGGTACAACATATAAACTCTCTGTATATTATATTATTAATTATTATGTTCATCAGAGAGGTTTGTGATACAGTCTTTCGGTGATCGATGTATATTATAATTAATTTCATATCCCTAAGCAGAATATTGTTTGGAGTACTTTGATACATAAAAATCGAATTTCAAACGAGATTGTATCATAGTTAATTAGTTATAACTTATAACTAGGTATACGTAGATATTTAAATTGTAGATGAGTGGAAGTAGTATCACACATTCACACTGCATGCAGTAACACGCAGTGCCTAAAATATATAATTTTTTTTTTTAAAAATGTTGTTTTGGGCTGACATTTAATTAGGTACCTATGTAAAATTAATATTATTAAAAAATTTTAAACTTTATGAAATATTTTGTGTTAACACTTAAATAGATCACCTTATATTATGATACTGCAGGATTCGGGAACCGTGTGGGTATAATAGGTAGGTACATATTATTATTTTTTATATGTTATTAATTATTTAATCATTAGAATTAATATACTTATATGCCTACACCATATAGCTTATATGAACTAACATGTGACATTATATCTGGTGCTCAGGTTAGTAAATGTTTTTGATTTCTAGTCGAAAACGTTTTCGATATACTAGATATACTTACCTGCATGTTACGGATATAGGTATATACATAGAGGGTAGTTCTGTTCTTTTAACTGTAAAAATTCAATGGAAAAGTTTATGAAATAATCATTCCTTATAATAACTTATTTAAAAACGCTATATAAAACAATATTTTTGAAACAGTCTTACTATTTTTAGCGTTGTCTTTGGTTATGTTGTTTGCTTCTTTGAATACATATTTTATTTTATATCTCAAGGCAAAATATTTTACAGAGGATTATGTTTTATAAAAATTGAATTTTGATGGAGTACCAAGTTAATTAGGAAAGGAGATTGCAACATGTATATCGTACAATGCTTCTCCTGTTAATGATGAACGTTAGTTTAAAGTTTAATTCATCCGAGTAGCTGAGAACGCGAATTCGTATAAATACTTTGCACGTTTCTCAAGACGTTGATTATGACTTGCGTTCTATTATGCACCCACCGTCAGGTTCTATATTTTGATATTATACTTATATATATAAATTATTGAGAACAATTGTATGAATCCTGATTCGTGATTTTAATTAGTCCAAAACTAGTCAACCACATTAAATTGTATAAGAGTCTGTAACTTTTTTTATGAAATTTGCATGAAGTCGTTTGACAGCGTGATGTTCGTTACCGTAAATGATGGAAGTTATATTAAGGCTTTTAGGGGTAAAATTATACCCGGTGATTCACCACCATTTTTTCCTTTAATGATGAATTTATTCAAATTTGGTTTTTTGGAATTTTAGGAATAATATCAAAGGATATATTTTCAAATACTTGGAATTTTCATATTATTAAATTAGTGTCCTGTTATGACAACAATTTAATTTTTTTTCAAATGAGAATCACACTTTATTTCTATAAATATTTTTAATCAGATGAATTTTTTGAAAATGTTGATGTGGTTTGGATGTGACCCGTTACTATTTTTACTATTATTATTTAGATCGCGCTATAATATTGTTTTTTGTTGGATATAAATATTATTAATATTATATCGAAATAAAAATTCAAATACGTAATATATTTGAGTTATTCAATTATGTATACTTAAGACAATATGTTCATAATAATTGATTTGGAAGATGTTGGGCATATTTTGGTGATTTAAAAATGTTAATAATTTATCAACATTTTATACTTAATTTGTAAAAATTGTCTGCTTATAATAAATGCTTCTAATTACACTTAAATTCCATTTTATATTTTTAAGGTCTATCATTCTAAAGGCCGTTCTTACAATATCCGGTTAGCGTTAACCGACACTTTACCGGACATTGTAAAAACGGTCTTTAGTATATGCGTTTTATATACATAAAAATCATATGGTTAACAATCTACAGTCAATTAGCCATTAGGTTGATCATCATTTGAAAAAAAGAAGTATATATGTGTATGAGTGCATAAAACATTCTTTAAATGGCATAAACAATTGCAATAATTGATAACTAAATTAAATAATTAATATTGTGTTAAGCCACATTACAGTTAGTTCGGATCGACCATTTATATACAAACGTTTTTTTATTATAAATAAATAAATAAAATAAACGTAGGAGATATTTAAATTATATATGGATTGCAAAAATCAAACTTGAAGAAAGTGATTATGAATGAAAAACCAAGTGAAAAAACTAAAAAACTAAAAAACCAACTCTCCTACTATACAGTAGGTGTCAAGTATACCTATTGTCATTTAGCAAGCAACTAAAATGGATACGTCCAGTTTGAAATCAACGATACATCGTTTAATACAATGGAAAATGGTGCTGAGCAAAGCCCATTCTGTCAGCTTATAATTCTAAGGATATTTTGTTATATATGTATATTTCTATAAGTAATTAATTTTTCTATTATTGATACGTTAGGTTGACCTTAAGTGGTTTTCGCCAGAAGTTCTCCAACTTGGAGTCTGATTGGTTTATAATATTATGACGATGGGTAGTAAATAATAGTATTATTCAAATATCAATATACTTCACAATTTCATATTTCTATGATACCGATATTCAATGTAAATATTGAAATGTTTCACCTTTTCGTAATTTTACTAACACATTTACACCAGGCAAATAAAATATTAAAACATAATAAAAACAATATTTAAATGAAAAATGTTCGATTTTAATGCAATTTTGAATTTTGTTATCAGAAACTATTATTGATTAAAATAATTGCCATATTAATCGTTGTAAAAATAGTTTATTAATATTAATAAATTATTGTTTTTTATTTATTTTGTTATGTAAAAATGAAAATATTAAATAGGTTTAATCAGGCTCTTTAGTTGTTTGCTTTAGCTTAGATTTGACTTTTTTGCTGGATTGCGTGCACACAACGTTACTACGTAACTTAGACTATTCATATATTATGCAGTAAACAATAAAATTGATAAAATATAAATCATGCAATTGTATATATTTAATATTTAACAAGTAACAGGCATCTCATCAGGCATCACTTTGATTCTGACCGCGTTTTTAGTTGTTCATTATAATTTTTTGTGTCTGACATCACCTTATAGGCAGTAAAAGTGCTTTGATTTCTTCTTTAGGATCTTATCTAAAAAGAAAGTAAATCTAGTTGATACTTCGGAGAGGTCAAAAGTAAAAAAAAATGTTCGATTGTTCAAAAAACTTGAAAATATTATAATACAAGGTTTCTTATAAATTGTTAGCATGATCTCGAATCTCGATCATTACAGACAATTATTTAAGTGAATATTTGCCACTAATCACCTTATCGATATTATTGGCTACTATTTTATAACAGTTGCAATACATGAAAAAGCTCGACTATGATTGATAGATAAATTTTGCAAACCTTATGGGTCAAATTTTATTTACTGCACATCCGTCCAGTGGCGTATATAGGTACGAATTATATTCACTATGGGCCAATTTATCGTTATCACTAGATAAGCATAGAACGACTAACATAGCCATAATTATACATTTTTTAGGGAGCTGGTGGGAGTGGTTATAATTATGACATTACATACAGTACAAATAAAAATTGCGCGATTCAATTTTATAATTACTATGTAAAATTAATTATTTGGTTCTTTTTTTAAAAATATGGACAGTGTCATTTATATATTTTACTGTTCTCTTACTATGAATTTAACATCAAAGTCAATAAGTCATCAAAGCAAGAAATGACAAAATAACATTTTATTGTTGATTCCTCAAAAACGATTTTAATCAACCGGCTAACTTATAATCATGGTGAAAAACTGTAAACAGTGTAAATATATGTGCAATGCTTTAATTGAACCTGCAATTTCACTATGGGCCCTGGCCTAGGGGGCCTCCCCCCCTATATACGCCACTGCATCCGTCTATAGTGTATGTGTTTGTAGCCAGAGTCATACAGTGTGTACATCAATATAATATCATATCTTATTATTATGCACAGTGGAAACATATTATGGATAAAAACAGTAATAATCATAATGTAGGTGTCATAATAAAAATACATATCGGTACGCGGTCGTCGTGCGGAAGGAGTGTAGAACGCGTGTCGTCGTCGTCGTCGTCGTCGTAGGTAGATGCAACGTCGTAACGAAATTGAATATCATATCAAAAACGACGGGTGAATAATTTAGCGGCGATGCGCTCTTCGGAGGCGTCATAATTTATTGTTAATTTACGTAACGCATTTAAACACCTTATCTATAACGTCGTAACAGACGGCCTCGCGCGCTATAATATTATTCGCACATTACATATAGCGCACAGTACATAATATTATTATTAACATTATATGTTATTATATACACTTCGTGTCCGTCGCGCGATGTCTGGTCACATGGTATTGCGCTACATTTACCAATTACCATACTGCAAGTAGCAGGCAGGTAGTTAGGTAAGAGGTAGTTGCAGCCTTGGAGGTTAGGTACATATACATCCAGTGCGTATGCGTATCCGTAATGTTATTATTACGGCACGGCGTGTCGCATAATATATTATACATGCATCGTACTTGCGTTTAAAATAATAATTTAAGTGTTATATTATACGGGACCAGATTCAAACGAGTACTAACGAGTAACGAGTGTGTTTTTACAACCTCATTTCTACAAAAAATGTTACCTAATAATAAAGCATAATAGTTACTTATTAGTATTGTAGTCATACTTAGTTAGACCCTACTAAACCAAGATAGAAAAAGACTGGTAAACTGGCAGTTGGGAAATGTGCATATATAGGCTGAAAGATGTGTACAAGGTGGAAACGATCGTCGCGCAATCAAAAGTTCTCACGGATACACGGTGGCGGCGGTGACAACAGAAAGCATTATGGCACGTGCGGCTTGATTATTGGAGTATATTCAAGCTTATCCTCGAGGTGCAATATCATCGAGAATATACTCACGCTTGCTGCCATCCCGAGAAATGAGTTTTACACTTGGCAGAACTTAGTCTGTATATATAGTAGCATTGTAAACGACAAATCCATATGACATCTTCAGCTGGGTTGGATTAAAATCGTTGAGTAATTTTTTCCACTCGAAGTGGAAAGATTCATGACGAAGTATTTCGGCTTTATAGGTAGTTGACGGCCACCGTTGATTGCTTACCCTTAACAAGTATATAATTAGTGTCTTACTGCAAGCTAGAACGGGATAAGGTATCTGAAGTGAAGTTTGAACCGGATAAGAGCATACCATGAGTACAGATTGATAGATCTCGTCTGATGGAGCGCAGTGCCAACGTTCAACCGTTTGACTGTGGGAAAGTTGAGTTCATGCTCTCGTATAGTGTTTGTTGTGATTAGCGGAATACCAAAGCTCGCGATTTAGGAGAACTTGAGTGATTTAGTGACCGTATCAGTAGAAATATATTGCAATGGGGTAGTTTCAGTCAATTCGGTGTACCAATCCATGGTGGTTTAACTGTATCTGAGTCGATGCATATATGTTTCAAACGGACTGTTATAATACCAATCACCATGTGGCGACAAGTAGATCTATCAGAATTTCAAGATGACGCCTTAACGGACATATAGGCGAATAATGCGAGATAAACCTCAACTGCTTGCGCATTCCGCCGACGATGTTTTTTCATTAGAAGCCAAGGGGTCCTTCCCTGGATGCTATTCCTAATCTAAAAATATAAAAGATAAGTTGTAGAACGAATACATTTATCTTTTTCGTTCAAAATCTAAAATATGGTTGATTCACCAGTTTATCAACAAATGGAAAGAAACAATAAAGAATGAATTCACGTAAACTGACAACCAACTAGATGAAAAATAAATGATACTATAACATCCTTTGTTTTGTGGGCGCGTCACTATATAATTGGGCTATACCACCCTATATTCGACTATATTACGACTATACTCGGTGACTAAGGCGACTATATTTGGTGACCAAGTTGAGTAGTTTGGTGACCAAGGCGAATCATTTGGTGACTATTCAACCATTTCACATTTGACTGTGAGTGAGTTGAGTTCATATTGCCGTTTTCTCCCTCGGTAAAAAAAAATAATAATAATAGTCGTCTCGGTTGCCTAATTATTCGTCAAATGTAGTCATCTCGGTCGCCCAATATAGTCACCTCAGTCGCCAAATTAGTCGCCATATTATGTAGTCTTGGTTGCCAAATTAGTCGCTTGGATCACAAAATATAACGGACCGGAGTCACTAATTTGGCGATCGAGGCGACTAAGTTTGGTGACTAATTTTTTGATGCGAGTATTTGACATTTTTCTGGGAATAAATAAACGCTACCGGTTAATGTCAATGCTTTTAGCAATCACTATAAATTACCGCTGTATAATGCAATTTATATTAAGTGGTAAATCGTCATGATAACTTCGGATAGAATGATGTTGATCACATTTATACTTCATATTTTTAGTACCAGCAGTTAGAGCCTTTCCTAGAATGTTCTGTACTAACTACAAATAGGTATACATTTCAGTATTATCCATCGATATTTAATTTATGTTGACATTATCAGAATTTCAAGTACTTTAATTTCACCCACAAAAGGTCTTCAATCTTCATTATTAGCATCTTATAAATAATTTAATAGTCATTGTCTCTCATGATTTCCAGATAGGATTTAAATATAACTAAACTTGTTGACAAACGCACTATAAACCTGAAAAATAATAAAACTATATTATCACGCGTAGGGTAAAATTGTGTGAACACGAAGTTTGTCAATATCTAATGATGGTTGCAATTTACAAGCATATACGACAATGGAAACTCGACAATAAAACTTATCAGTAGCTGATAAGCTGTTTTTAGGGAGCTAGAAAAATATACGAACCTTTCAGTTTAATGATATTGATAATACCAGCGGTTTAAAAACAGTTGGTGATATATTTTTACCCCATGCGTGTAAGGGTTAATGCTGTTTAATTTGTTTTGCGTGTACGTGTTTTTACAGCTGAAAATGATCGGTATAATGTCCTCTTAACAAGTAACGGTGAGATCGGATAGTAATTATATCTATATGGTATAGTTAATCTTGTGTATACTATTGGGATATTACTAAATACAGTATAGTTGTAGTGTCTATATTAAATTCATATACTGCTATATATGTATTTGTATTGTAAAATGTGATACATGTATTAAAATGAAATAAACACATTTTTCATGAATGTGAACAACAATATTATATTTTTAAGCTTATTATAATAAAACATTATTTTATAAAATTACTTTTGTAAAAAATGCTATGTGTGGATCTGACCTCCACATCATCCCTCCCTCTCATATACATTTCCCATAAAGTGTTAAATAGAATTGATACAGAGCTATCTGTAGATATAATCACAGCCTAGCAACTTTGATTAGAGACGTTCTCAAAACATATTCACCGTGCTAAATACTTTATACATACAGCTATTATTGAAAACCACTTTCTTTATTTTAGTGAGTGCAAGACTGCAAAATACAATAAATTTTGTAATAACTGTGTCTATAAAATATAAACAGAATTACTAGCTGTATAACCTAACTTAACCCGTGAAAAATGAAAAATATAAAATATACCTAGTACTATATATATTATAGATGTATCTTGATTTTAGTGTTCTTACCTCAGTTCACGGTCCAACCAGCGTCAGTAAACTAAGCTTTGGGAACTAATTCCACTGAGATGGATAATTTGCCTGAGGTGGATTGGATATATTATTTGGTATATTTTCGAACGTGGTTCATACACTTTTCTAATATTTCTTGGAAAAATTCGAGATTTTCATCAAGATCGGTCGAGTTTGAGTCTATAAGCTACTAACATATATTCAACTGTCAACTTTCATAATTGTGTTTAGATATAATTTCTTTATTCGAGACTATAAACGTGACAGTAAAATGCCATATTTAAGCTCATCTGCCCAAATAAGGAATGGCAACCATTTAAATACAAACATTTTTTCGATATCCAAATTGAAACTGAAAATCCTTGTGTGAGAACCTCTTTAAAATGTGAATTTTGGAATTAGTGCACCTCTAAACCAAATATATTATTATTTTTTAGATTCTGAGTGGAACGGTGAATGTATTGATTTTACAATGATGTGTGTTTTTTTTTTTTTTTATTCATTTTTTTTTGTGTCTGTTATCACCTTTTAGGACAGTAAAAGTGCTTGGATTTTCTTCAACAGTCTTCTGATAGGAAAGTGAATCTAGTTGGTACTTTGGGGGGGTCAAAAGTAAAATTTTTCCAATAGTTTTCAAAAGCGCCGTGAAAAACAAAAGAAAAATTAAGGAAAAACGGGAATTTTTACGCAAAATCTGTTTTCAAGAAAATTGATTTTGGTTTTTGGTGTAACTTTAAAACGAATGACTGTAGATTCATTCAAATATTTTGATTTGTTTTGAGCTGTTTACGGACAATTCCAGTTTCCAATTTAATTAGTTTTTTTTTCTATGAATGTCAATAAAACTTTATTTATTGAGTAAAAATACTTGAAAATGTAATACAAGGCTCCTACTATATTGTTACAATGACATTTGAAAAATATTAAAAATCCTTAGTCACAGTTTTTTTTTATTAGCATTTAAAGTTCAAAAATTGACAAAATATGGAAAAATCACGAAAATTAGCAAATTATTTTGAGTTAATAATTCGTAAAAATTTTTCTTTTTAGAACTAAGATTTTAAAATGTAATACAAGATTCCTTATAGGTTAATCTACCTTTATCAAAAAAAAAAATGTCTATAAGAAACACAAATAAAATTTTTATGAGCGTTTGAAATTCATATTTTTACAACATTTGATATTCACTCGATTTCTTACGTAACGATTTTCTTATTTTATTGTAATTAAAAAACGAATGACTGTAGATACTTGAAAATTTCACTAAATGTTTATATTAGAATTTTCTATACACGATAAAAATTTGAAAATAACTTGACTCTTTTTGAGCTGCTTACGGCATTGTCATTTTTCAATTTTTTAATTTTTTTTTTCTATAAATATCAATAAAATTTTATTTGTTTGGTAAAAATGCGTGAAAATTTAATGC
>NC_042493.1:66772791-66782302 GCF_005508785.2 Acyrthosiphon pisum | reverse complement strand
GGGTAAGTTACTTTACTCGTACTCAAATAAAATTGTAATGAAATAACTTTACTATTCAAATAGAAAAGCAACTCATTACTTTCTCGTTACAAAAATAAATTTTTTTTTTTAATTTCTTGGCAATTATCTTTTGCAGGCAAATTGAACAAGCAAATTCATTATGAAACCTGAATAGTTAATAGGATCATATAAAATGTAGTCTTCCACACAACATATATTCATAGGAAACCTTTTTAAGGAACAATAAATTTAATTAACTGTTCTCGTGATTTACGGTGCAATTAGACATTTCAAATATCAAAACCATTGAAAACTGAATTGTGCCGAGTTAAAATTAAATATATATACATATTAGATTGGTAAACATAATAATACCCACATTATACTTACATATATTTTTTTTCAATTCGCAATATGTAGGTAGGTACTTAATAATTCGAAACTGTAACGCGTTATTCTATAGACATTACTTTTCAAAAGTAATTTCCATTACATTTTCGTTACTTGGAAATAATTATAATGAAATTACGTAACGCGTTACTTTAGGTACGTTACTACCCAACACTGAGTTTGACCTACACTTGTAACGGTTATCAAAGAATGTAGACTTATAGCGGGAGACTTATTATATTATACTGCAGTTATTGATTGTTTGAACTAAATTTAGTTTACATCAGCAACGGCCGTCGGACAAAGCTGAAATAGAGATTGTGCGGTCAAAGCAAAAGTATCTAGTCTGCGGGAATGAAAACCGCGTTTAAAATACATATAACCAAGTTTATAATGAATATATTGCGGTCATAGCTCACGCATTTGGAACCAAAACGGAAGTGACAAAAAACGCGACTCTGCCACGAAACGCCAAGACGCATTCTGCTCAGTGCTGACTGCTAGATGTTTGGATATGATGACTGATGAGAAGGTACCAAGCCACCGAGTTTTAAGAATTTAACCGTTAAATGGGTTAGAAGCTAGACACATTAATTTTGGTACTTTTCTACCAATATTTAGTCAAACTCAATAAGACACACTCCGGTAAGTCTGGGTAAGTTAATAATAATTTTTAGTTGAGTTAAGCCTAGTTGATAGATAACATTCTAAAAAGCTTAAAGTTTATAGTTATCTTAAGTTTTTTTTTAACTCAGTTAAGTTGAAAGTTATATGGAAACTTACAATTAACTTAAGTTAAGTTATTTATTTATTTTTTATAATATATAAAATATAGCCAGTAATATGGTTTAAAATAATAAAACCTAAATGTTTATGCAATATGCATCATAAATTATAACTGTATTATTTGTTTATTTATAAATTAACGTAACTTAGATTTGATTAAAAGTTACTTGTTATTTATTTAGCTTATAATATAAAAAAAAATCAGTTAAGTTAAAATAAACTCATTACTCAACTTTAACTTTTTAACTCGTTCATGCCAAAGCTTGAGACGTAGTTACTAGCTGGATCTATTCTGGGGTGCCCGAATTTATGGGAACGGGTAATTGATAAATATCTATGCGTATACCTCTATTAATAGGTATATCCTAATCAATGATACATTTAAATATACATTTTTTATTCTTAGATTTTTGCATCCCCCTTCTATTTTTTTCCAAATCAAGCTCTGATCCTTGCTTGGCACTTTTATACTTTATCGTTGACACTGGTGGTGGCTTGTGGTGTTCGATTTTGTGAACCGTATTGTTGACTGCAATATAACGATATAATAATTATAATATAATGGGCACGCGTGGCAAGAGTCAAACGGTCTGTCGGGACATATTATAATATGTATGTTGAAGTCAAACGAAAAATAACGTGATATTAACGGCCTCGCGTCCCGTACAATATAATATATAATATTATGATAGGCCGTAATACAACGCACATATTGTATGCGTATTATGACGTACCTTCGTAATGCATTATAATTATTACAATACGTGTTCGTCTCGACGTTTGGTCACATTGCGCCATTTACGCCGTACGCAATACCTATGTAATTTAATGATATATATAGCACCTATATGTCATATATTATATACGTGCATGTGTGTGTGTGTGTGTATTATATTATATTATTACGGCACCTCATCGTGCATATCATTACGATATCGGATGTGGGGGACATCAAGGGGCAAGGGGAGGAGGCGGACCAGAGACGTCGTCGAGCGCACAGTATATATAATATGGGATACCGCACAGGGCGTGTGTTAGTGAGCGTAAATGTGCTTTTGTGTGTAAGTATATATTATTATTATTATTATTATTATGTGCTTGCGTGTGAGCGGCTGATATAGATATTGGAACAATATATATCGGCCCGGACAAAGGTCGGTTTTGGGGAATGTCGAGTCTTATATATATATATATATACACATGTGTGTGTGTGGGTGGATGTATGTGTGTACGCTGACGTGAGTGTGTGCGTGTGCGGTTACGCAAAATGTCAGCGGGAGCGAAAGCCGACCCTATTGTTGACATCGGATCTGCCGGAGCTATCGTGGTGAGGGGGAGCGGTGGGGGCACCTAACCCTGGATTTCCTCTACATTATACATATAGCTAGTATAATATTATTATTATTATTATTATTGTTATTACTATTATACCGTTTCGGAGGAGACGTTATCGTGAAATTGCCAGCGCTTTCCGATATCAATTATTGTCATTATAATTTTATATTTGTCATTTCCACGGAGTCGTGCAGACGCTATTGCAGCAGGGCGCGGTGCGAAACGTTTTCCGTCTCTTTTGACGCGTTACAATAATAATACTTATATAAATTATATATAATAATATAATATTCAGCGTACATACGTGCAGCCGTCCGGTGTACAAGTGGGTCGTATGACACCTATCATGTCAACGCAGTGTCATAATTCCGCGGAAATTGCTTATACATACTACAAAGGTTATAATATTATTATATACTTATAATTTATGAACGAGGCGCATGCTTGGTGTACGTCAGTGTTTCTCAACCTTTTTGATATTGCCTGCGCAGACAATCCAGAAAAAAAATTCTAATTCTAAATTGTTTTACTGCAGTTATAGCCCTACGTATTAGTATGATAATTATCATAATTGCATATTTTATAAATATTATAACACATGATTGTGTTAATTAAAAAGAATTTCGTAACCCAAAATTCGACGCATCCGATTTGGGTCCCAAGTAGTAAGTGCTAATCATCACACTAGGTGGGTACTGGATTATTTTAGGTATTACACTAGTTGGGCCCCTAATGTATTTTTCTGAATACTACACTATACCAAACTTTTCCTTTCCATTTTAACAGAGTTAGGACTGTCCATGATCCAATTAGGTAGACCAAAGGTTAAAAATGTTTTTACACCTTCTTTTTTCAGTTTTTTTGTTAGAACTTTACAAATTATGTTAGAATACAAATATAGGTACCCACAATACCAATCAATAATGTCGAATACATTTGTTTTTTTTTTTAAGAATATTTTATTTTTATTCTAACAGTTTTAATATTTTTCTAGATATTGTACCTATATTTGTATTGTATCATCATTTAAAATTCTCTCAATCTCTATATTTAAGAGCAACAAAACTGTAAACAAAACATTTTGAACCATTCCTTTCGACTGAATAGATCATAGAAAGTCCTAAGTCTGTTCAAATGGGAAGAGAATTATAGTATACCAAAACGACCAAACCAAAAAATATAAGGGAACCCACTAATGTAGTACCTACCTAAAATAATCCTGCACTCAACTAAAAGTATAACAATTTTAATTTCGGGACCCAACTTGGATGCAGACCTAAGTTGGAAAACACTGGTGAATGTTATCGTTTGCGGTCAGTTTGACGATTAATTGTCCAGACGAATATCATAACATTATAGTATTATACGTTCGCATGAATGTATAATGTATAGTCATATAGGTAATGTATTATAATATTATATTATATAATATATATTATAGCCGTGGTTAGTGAATATTTTAACATTAAATGTTGAAATTATTTTTTAAGTGTACTTCGCAAATCACAAATATGTATATATATGCAGACATGCAGTACACACGTCGCGATAATATACCGCGTTAATCTTCGGCCCAAAATAATATTATGAATCACCGTTGGTATTCGGTAGACGACGTTGTGAAGCAAAAAAAAAGTAAATGAAAGTCGATGGTCGAATTCGTTATGGACCAAGGCAGTACGATTTACTTGTATCCGCGGAAAAATATATTATGCGGTTAATTTATATTAAGGCGAATCTGGTAAAACTGGTACGTTTTTTTTTTTAAATTCTACTTTGACATATTGATGTTAATCAGTTAAACTTGATTAATTGTTTGAAATTGCATTAATAGATAATATTTTCTTTTTCTGTTTATTTCATATATATATATATATATATATATTATAATATACCCATATATAACGACAAAACCGTTCTTCACGTTCTAGCTTTTTGTAATGATTAGGTGTTAATACCTACTCAATTTAAAAATATTAACTATTGAGGGTAGGTAATGGCCCGGATACGGAATACAATATAATCAATTCTTAAATTGATTGCACGAAATAAATGTTTCTACGAAATCAATTATATACCTTTTAACCATTTCAGACCCAGATTTAATCGGATGAAGATAGCCAATTTTAGTAAAAAGCTTTTGTCCTTGGATTTTTATCAATATCAATTTTCTGAAATAATAATTGTTTTTTGGTTTTTACTTTTTATCAGAAAGAATATTAATAAAAACAAAAAAAAATTTTTATTCTGTAGAACAAAAATACGCATATTTGGGTGTTGACTACACTGTTCTATGTGTAAAATTGATTACAGTAGATAAGAACAAGCAAAATAAAGTATGTCCTCTGGGAAGAATATAGGTTCTGAAAGGGATCTAAATAGATCTAAATAGATCTTAAAATATTTCGTTTTGCGTTATTTTTCGTTCGTGATGTTCTATAAATTATGTTTTACGTTATTTTTCATTTAATGATAAATAACATATTTTGTTAATCGTTATGTTTTGTTTTGCGGTGTTTAATTTTTTTTGATTATTGCTTTCCGTTATAATTATGTTTACAAATTTCAATTGTTTTTTTGTCAAATATAACGTTATAACATTTGCAAGCCCTGGCTCCCACTGCAAGCCACAGATTTTCAATAGGTATATCATAAGTAATTATATTATTTTATTGAACATTAAGTATTTATGTATTATAAAATATTTAAAGTGTGCATTTTTGTTGATACTAATATTCATGCCCGATATTGGGACTTGGTTGCCATCTTCGCAGTTGTTCATATAACGGAAAATGTCTTTCAAACTATAATATAATATCAGTTATCTTAATGAAAACTTTGGTTTAACATTCTTTAGTACTTTAAAACAATTTTGAGAGAGACTTACTTAACTCAATCTGCGTGCGTCACAGCAACTACACAGTTCACATATTAAACACTCAATGTCGGTTGATCAAGTTTTCAGAAGCGATACACGTCATCCCCAGAATAGTCGTCGATTGGCTAGCAATCATCACGCAAATGTTAAATTATATATCTATGTATTATAATATATTGTATACCACTATATACCTCTATGATATTTGCGTTTTCCTTGAAATTGCGATTTGTCTATTCTCATGAGTCAGAACCTCTCCAATCACGTACACGGTACACCTCTGCACGATTGTCAAATTTATAAGTAGCTACAACATCAGTCATGCAGATCTATATTATCCCAACAAAAACACTCTACCATACTACGTGTAAAAAAAATGGCATTAATAGTTGTGATATCATTTTATAGGAAGCTAAGTCTTCGAACTAGATATATAATTTATGTTAAAATAATCTGCTAAAAAATTGAATTTAGCTTAGCGACTTTAAAGCAGTTGATTGCACTACCGATAGTAAACTATATAATTAATAACGGACTCATTATATTATCATACCTAGTATTTTTAAGTTTTTAATTTAAGTCACCAAGCTAAGTTCAATTTTTTAGTAGATTATTTTAACATAAATTGTATCAGTTATAGTTCAAAGACTTAGCTTCCTATAAAATTATATCACAACTTTTAGAGCAGTTTTTTTTTATACTTAGCGTTGTTTTTGCATAGAGTAGAGTGGACTATTTTTGTTGGGATATCATTCATATTTTGTTGATACCTTATCATTTCGGGAACATATCTTATAACACTATTACAGCTACCTCACAATTTTTTTTTTTTGTTTAATAGTTGCCATAAGTGTCGGATAGTGCATTGCAATGCGGGCATGGGGAATATTTTCTAATAAAATGTTGAAAATACGCTACAATAATGTATAGGTAGTTGAATTGGTTATA
The DNA here is from genome assembly GCF_005508785.2 of Acyrthosiphon pisum. Lineage (NCBI taxonomy): Eukaryota > Metazoa > Arthropoda > Insecta > Hemiptera > Aphididae > Acyrthosiphon > Acyrthosiphon pisum. The sequence continues at coordinate 66,775,965 of NC_042493.1, read as the reverse complement.
ACTCTGTTGATATTGTTCAAAATTATTTAAAAACTACACCATGTATTTCTACGTACAATTTCCAATTAGATTATTGTATTTTCAAACTTAATTATTAAACTAAAAATTTGGTATGCATTCTCAAGAAGTTTTTTTCGTGAATCTTGTTGCATCCTGTTATTATTGTCCAACAGTTTTCACGTGTATTTTGCTTATATTTGTATTTTAAGGCACACTTTTCTTTTTATATATAGCTTGTCCCTACCGGGTGGTTGGATATTATATGCCTACCTAATTATTTCCTAGTATTCTTTAATTTGAGAATTCACATATGATTATTTGTTATTACTGACACAGTGCTCTAATTGGGAATTGCTAAGTATCGGTGCTCAATTCAACAATTTAAATGTACAAAATTATTTAACACAGACGCTGTGGGAGGCTATTTCCCTCCACATTACTAAATTGTTAATACTATATTTCAGTTTATAGTTATAGTATTTTAGCTTTATTATATATATATATTTTAGATATATTTAATAATGTATAATATGGAACATGTAAGTGAAGATGGATTTATATTTTATATTCACCTTATTTTTAGAAATTATACCCAATTACATTTCATATATGATTCAGATTCAGTCACTTAAAAAAGTAATATAATAAAAATATAGGAGCTCCGTCCCCCTGAGCACCCCCTCCCAATTTGAGCACTTATGTCAGTTAAAGTCCCTATTCTATATAGAAAACAATTAATGAAATACTGAAATTCGAAAACAATAACTATCATCTCAATAACAAAATAATTCATAATTTATCATGATCTCAACGACTGTTAGACACAAATATGTCATACCTACCATTAAAATATTATAATATAATATTAGTATATACAATAATAATAATATTAGAAGTATAAAATAATATAATATGCTATTTGGACGTAATATATTAAATGAGATATTAAATTAGGGTCCATGAAGTTGGCCACATAGTGTGAAAATGTTGGCTCCAAATTTTGACAAAAATGTGTAGGTCATTTATAAGTTTAAGTAAGCACAATCTGGTAACTTGTAAGTACAGCCGTTTTCAATTATCCTTATTATAAATTAATTTATAATCAACTCGAGGAGTATAAAATTTTAAATTTGTACTTACAAATACTTTCACATTACGCAGGACGATTGAAACATCCAAAGATCACAAAGCTTGATAAAGTATACTTTATATATGGGTAACTTTATGGGGGTTTAATTAAGGGAGAGATGACTTACAAATTTTAAATTTATGCTTACAAATACTTCAAAATTTCGCAGGACAATTTGGAACAGCCAAAGTTCGCAAAAAGCTCGATAAAGTACGGCCAACTTCTTTTTATGGATAATTAAGGGAGGGATGGCTTACATATTTTAAATTTGTGCTTACAAAGCATAATTGTCAACGACATTTTTGCATAGTCAAAAAAATTGAAATTTAAAAACGGCCAAGTTTTGTGGAAGTTAGCAGTGATTGAAGCTTTTGAGGATAATTGAAAACGGCTTTACTTACAAATTACCAAATTGTGCTTAATGAAACTTACAAATGAATTACAAATTTTTGACAAAATTTGGACCCAACATTTTCACATTGTGCGGCCGACTTCATGGACTACTAACCTGACTTAACCTAATTTGTACAGTGTATGTTGTAATGAATTATATGTTTTGACAATTCCAAATGATTTTCAATTATTCTTACAGTTGGGCAGAATCGTTGGCCATTACACGTCCAAGCTTCCTTGCCATACTCAATATCAGTTGCGTACATTCAAATTTGCTCTGGGGGAGGGGGGGGGGTCAAAAAAAAATAACCAACACTAAAACCATCTCTTTAAAACTACCCATTTTCCTAACAATCAAACACATGACACGTATAAATATTAATAGGCAAAATAACAAAACAAATGCAAAGATTTACATAACTCATGGCAGTTAAATACTATTTAATATGCACATAGTATGTACAGAATATTATATATAATATATTATTAATTATTTATAATAAAAATTTTAGTATCCTTTTTTTATTGGATAGTTCAACCAGCACTTCATCAGGAGTAATTGAATCGTTTTTGTTGATCGAGAGCATAGCTAGACCATTAAGTTTTCTCTATTAAAATTAATTACAACATTAATTCATTTTACAACGGCAGAATGAGAGGTGGATAGGTAGTATTTATGTCACAGGGAAATATTTGAAAGGGCCCCCAAACTGAAAAAAAATTTGGTCGCTTCGCTCGCTTTAGATACTTATTCAATCTAACACCTTTAACTATTAATAAAATGTTTCGAGCGAAACCGTAATTTTAGTTTGGTGTGGGGTTGGGGAAACGGCATATGAGGAAAATGCTCATATGGTCGTACAAATTTCGAACTAAATATCTGCATAAAAGTTTCATATAAATAAGTAGTTTTGGAAATAAGGGAGGGGAGGTGGAGAAACGTTTCTATAACCCCCCACACAAATTATTGTATAACTTCGAAAAATATTTGTACAATTTCCGTAATAAATATCGGCCAAAAAAAAATTGCGAAAACTCAATATTTTGTTAGGAAAACATACGAGGATACTTCGGTCTTAGATTAACGATAAAAATTTAAAATACTATGTTAAAGATCCGTAAGCAAATTCTTGACTTGTGGTATTATTATATTGTTAAAAATAACAGTAATAATAATTAATATACCCGAGTGGGCCCCCACAGGGAAAATCCCTTTTTCTCCATGTGCCTATCCACCCCTGGGCAGAATAGAACAGAATGAACGAAAATTTCATATTATTATTTAACGAAAATGTTTAACATGGTCATTTACGATACTGCTATAAAAATAGAATCTATTTCATGTATATTGTCGTTCACGCGAAATTCAACGATTATAACGTAATCGGTTTTTTTTTCCGTTGCCCGATTGAGTCGGTCGAGATAATGACAATATTAAGATGTATTAATGTCCGCACGCAACTAACTGACTGTGTACGATCAAATGTCTCTTTTGATTGATATACGACACCCATAATTTCGTTATGAAATCTTTTTTCGTTTTTGGTAAAGTATAGTGTTATACTGAATAGTCATATTATTATGATGTATATTTGTGTATACACGGATGATTAATAATAAGAAATTCATCAATAATATCACAATTTTTTTTT
>NC_042493.1:66729565-66768208 GCF_005508785.2 Acyrthosiphon pisum | reverse complement strand
CCCCCGCCCCCCCCCCCCGTATGTACGCCACTGCTCAATATTAATTCGTAATGGAATGTTTAATTACCAGAAAATATATTAATTTATAATAATATATCACGTTATTTTATAAAAACTTAATAGTTAAGACTTAAGAGCTACAAATAATTTGTTACTGATGGGTGGGAAACCAATAGCAATTTTAAACAATTTTTTGTTTCGGTCGAATATTGGTAGGTATATTATAACTAGAAAACATAATATTATATTATTAACATGAAACAATCTTTACTCTCGTTGCACTATCCATGTGAAAATGACGTCACAAACTAACATAGCATTGAGTCGTGAACTGATAAGAGCATAATATACCTACCGTAATTATATTATGAAGAAGTCTTGTATTATTCATTTAGATTATCGATTAAATAATATATTATTATTGTATATTATATTATCCCATAATTATTATTCCTTTATTCTTGGCTATTATTTATTTTTTGTGCTTTATAATTGTTGGATTACTAGGAATCTTACTTTAATTCTTTAAAAATGTTATTTTCATTTAATTATGAATTTGAATAAGCAAAATTATGTACTTAAAATTCAAAAAAAATATGCATTTTTTATTTATGGATTTATGTATTTTTAAGTTTTTTTACTTTGAACATCTCAGTAAGTTTGTTTTAAATTTAGGTACTTGCATTTTTTCAGTTAGGTATATAAGACATATTACATTTGTATATTATGCTATCTTCATAACTGTTATCATTTTATTTTAGATATCTATTATATTATAATGACCTACACTTACTACATATTATAAAATAATAAAATGATGAGATTAGAAATGAAAATACCACTTGTCATTATTTCGTGGTCACAAAATAAACAATTTAAACTCAATATATTATTTTTATAAAAATTCACAAATGTCAAAGTGTTTACTATACCTATATTATATTGATTTGAAATTGTATTTAATAAAATGTATAGCTGACCTAAAAGCATTGTAACATTCTATAGTAGGCAAGTAAAAAAAAAATACAAACGCAACAAAGTTCAAGCAATATTTATTACTATGTGTCTATGTAGTACCTATATGTAATCCAGATTTACAGGCATTCAAATATCCAATCAATAAAATATAGCGTTTCCAATCGATATACATTACCGTTGTCAATCTGCTATAATAAAGGTAATACGAACGAACAAACATTTAATGTTATGGTATTTTGGCTTTAACTTGTATAATATGGTATAGAGGTTTAATATTTTAACAGTATACATAGGATTGATATTACATAGTAAACAGTATTCAAAATCGCCATAATATAATAAGTATAGAATATAGGTTAATTAATTAACCTATCTACCTATCTTGTGGAGAAGACAAGAGTTCATATTTTGTAATTTCTTAACTTAATAATATATAAATATATTTTAGTTTACATAGTAATATATTTTTATAATATATTATATACCTATACATTAAGGTGGCAGGTGCATCGTGTATTCGTGTATGACAATCTACCAGTGATGAGTGTTTACAGTCAGCAGTGATTTTGACATGTTGCCAATACATTTGGTGAATATTGTCACAACTTTTACAAATACCACACAATTTAATACAAGGTTCCACATAAGTTGTTCTAATAGCTGCAGTAGACAAATATTAAAGATCCATACCCACGAATTTTACGAGTATACAAGTATTTTAATTTAAAATGTTGATATTTAAACGAGGAATAACTCGATTAATTAAGGAATAACGATTATAGTTTCTTGAAACTTTTAAAACATATTATTATACATTATACACAAAATGCAATTTTTTCAGCAAAAATAATTTTAACCACTGTAGCACTAATGCCTAATAGTAAAATAAATTACTTTAATCACAATAATATAATAAAATATAGGTACTTACTAATATTATAGACTGACAAATTCAACACATCCATTACAGTAACTACACTATACACCTATATGTGCAGCGAAGAGCCACTATTTCCAGATTTTTTTTTGTTTATCTCGATGTTTTTGAAAACTACTAGGAATTTTCAATTTTGACATTTCAAGTGCATCAACTTGTTTTACTTTCCCATGAGACAGTGTTGCGAAGTAACTTAACTGTTACACGTTACTGTAACGAAATTACTTTTAAGTAATTTATATGTGATTTAAATAACTTTTTTTTTCAATTAAATTAAAAGTTAAGTTAATAGACTTTTTTAATAAATCAATTAAGTTTAAATTAGAACTATCAATAATAATAAAAGTGTGGCTTGGCTGCTACCAGTCGTGCAATACGACTGAGAGTAAGTAACGCCCGCTGCTACTAGTTCCCGGATGGGTGACCCGGGTTCGTAGTAGTAAAAACCTTGCCACACATAAAAGTGTTCGCTTACCTATCGTAATAACCGTAACAACACCTTACCATACCAACATTACTAACCATAGTTCATAATCCCTAACAACAGCTAATGGCCATAGTTGCCGAACTTAAGTTCAATGAAAAAAAAAATTTTAATATTAGTGTAGCAAAATGAGTATCTGTTAATAATTTCATGTTGTTGATTGTCATTGCCTATTTAGTTTATGTATTGTTGTATTAACAACATGATTATTATGCATTATTATTAAGCTCCAGTGATATTTTTGAAAAAAAAGTGACTTCTATTGTAATTGAGTTACTTTTTAAACTCATAAGTAATGTAACTTAACCATGGTTATTTGCAAATAACCAAAAAAAGTAACTTAAAAAAATTTAGTTACAATTTTGATAATGAATTAGTAATGTAATTTAATTACCAAAAATAAATAACTTCCCCAATACTAGCATCAGACAAGTTACTGAAAATCGAAGGATGTACACAGACACAAAAAAAAAAACAAATAAAACCAAACATTCATCATTGTAAAATCAGTATATTCATCGCTACTCTCAGAATCTAAATAAAATATGTTTCAAAAAGGCTTCGTGGGGAAATCAGTAATTTAATTATCTTAACATTTTTATAAGATATGATTTCAACGTATAATCATTTTTAAATGCTTAGGGGTGTTTTGCTTCATTGTATTTATAGAATTATAGATGGTATAAATACGTTCTTTGACAGGGACAGAATATGCGAGTGTTAGCGTACCACTCTAACGCATCGTATAGGTAGTATCCTTCTATCTACTGATTGGCTGTCGCAAGCTCAGATTAAGATAATTTTGGGCCCGGGGGCCAAATAATTTTAGGAGCCTATAACCACAATCAAAATATTGGAGATCCACAAATAAATATATATTTTAAAGATAAAAAAAATTATATTTATAAATTTATTTCTTATTTTTTTACAAAAATAAAAATTTTCTTTGTATAAATAATTTTTTCTTGCTTTTTGGTAAGCAAACTCTTTAATTATATCATTTGTATTAATTACCTCTAAAACATCACTCTCTGAACACAAAACCATAAAACTATTTAAATTTTCTTGAGAACTGCTCGTTTTATACTTGTTTTTTATACGAGCTAATTTGGAGAAAGATCTTTCAGCTGAATAATTTGTAATAGGTATGGTTACATATATTTTAATTGCAGTACCTATAAAAATTAGGAAAAGAGAGTAATACATTTTTTTCATGGAAATGCTTCCAAATGTCTAGCAGATAATCTTGTGTGTCATTACATGAAGGTTTACCGATTGACCAATATTTTTTTGAATTGTATAATTTAATTTTTTATGGTATCGTCAACGTCTTTTTTATACGATAAAATAAAATTTTCAACCCTCTTATTAATTTTTTCTTCTTATTTATCAGTACTTAGTGGTAAAACAACATGTAATTTTGTGTTGAATAAAAAAAATTTTTTTAGAAAATTATAAACTTAAATTAGCTTTTCTAATTGTGAACAAAAATGTTCTATAACTACCTACATTATAAGTCTTTACTCTAAACTTGTCAGAACCACTCAAAGATACCTGGTTAAAACCAGGGTCATTTGGAAATTTCTTTTTTTTATTCTCTCGCTTGTTCATCAGAGTATTTTTCTTTTATTTTGGGATAAAGTTGATTTATTTTATTTCCATATAATGTACTGCACGCGTCCTTACATTTGATACATATAATTCTTTAATGATATAAGTAAATTAAGAGCTTTTAAAAGATCACAATTTATGTCTTGAAACTGTATTGAGGTCTTGTTTGATCTTTCTAAAATGTCATTCCATAAAAGTGCCATGTAGATATAGAATATAGGCTATAGGAAACGGTAATGTATTATATCGAAATGTTTCTGATTTAAAAAAAAAAAAAAGTACCTACTATACGCCAGGGGCCTTCTATTGCAGTTTGATATCTGTTGTAGGCACGGGGCCATGCCCCTCCCTGACCACCCATAATTTGGGCTTGGACTGTCGTGTAATTGGTATACTCCTAAAATGTACATACTAGGATATAAGTTTTATTTATCCACCCACACAACCACACTGCATCTATACCAGCATAATTAAATACAGCACACAACAGTGTAGTAACCACGTCATTGTACAAAAACAAAATACAAGTTAGTATATTCGAGTTTATATTTATAAATACTAATCAACCGGACATTGTTAACTTTAATTCCGTTTGCTTATATATCAGGAATCATGATCTGAGAAAATATGATTAGTGATGACAGAGGCGGGATTAGCATCACTATCTCTAAAATTATTGATCTCTAGCAGAAAGACAGACGTGTTCGAATGACAGTTCCAGTGCAATGTATGCTTTAAATTATTATTCTCATGCAAGAGCCATCTGAATATATACCAGCAAACGCACACAGGTTAAAAACCATTCCCTTGCGATATGTGCGACAAGTCTTTCACCATCTAACGGTACACCGGCGACGCAAATGGGTAAAAAACCATATCCGTTTTTATCAACACATTTTAATTGTTTTGTTTGTATGTTTACGAAGATATCACTTTACCATTTTTCAATTTAAAATGAATTAAATTTTACTTAAAATGTTTATGAATTTCTATTTTACATTTTAAGTTTAATTTCAAAATATATTCAAAATTTAAAAAAAATCACCGTTTCGCTAGGTACCTACAAGTATACGCGTCGATACCAACGATTAATGTTATGCTCAGATAATTTTTTTTTTAATCTAAATATAGCAAAAGAAATGAGATACATTCTATCTATTTTTTACAACTTATTTTGGCTGAATATTATATTTTTCTTATTGCACAAAATATATCAATATTAATATGACTATATAATATTATAGTTTAAAGTGGAATGGTACAGTGCCAATTACCAAATATTACGTAGAAGAAAAATGTCAACCTTGACATTCTAAACACTCTAACTCCGTAGATACCTTTAATAATATTAAACCAGTGTAGTGATGTTTGATAGAAAAAAAGTGTGAGGTTCGCAGATAAATATAAGGTAGGTACTAACAGATGTGTGATAATGGAGGATTTCGAACGTTTGACTTTTAAACTTGTGTAGGAGGTGTGCGGACCTAGTATTGGCGGTTGTGTTTTCCCGTAAATGTGCCAATGTGGTTTAGAAAAAAGTTTAACGCAAACATAATATGTCTGTATAGTATATACCTACTATATAGACAGATGTATTTTTTATAAATGCCCCGATGTGTGGGTATCACGGGTCGAGGCTGGTAGGTTATATCCGTTTGACATATTATATTATATATACGTATAAACGTTATCGCCGTGGTAATTAGTTCGGTCGGTTCGGGGAAATTGTTTGAATTGCCTAACCCCGTAGAGGCGGGTTTCCACCATACACGTCCGCGTGTACGTGCATTTAATGACCGAGTCCGTTCGCTACGTTCGTTCCCCCAAACATATCACAATTGGTTTTAATAGGTTACTGCGTGGTTAGTATATTAGAATATTATATACTAAATATTATTATGATTCTTGTATTCTTGATAGTCGCCGATAACATATTTTATTGTCTTCTAATCAGTACACTAAAACAATGGTGTGCCGTGTAGGTAGGTACACAAAACATTTAAGTTACATCAAACAATACGGTAACGTGGTAAATTGAGTGGTAAGAAAGTATAAACACTCTGGTATACCAAAAGCATTCCCTGGATATAAACCCATCCACAAAAGGTGAAAACTCACCTTGATAAAGTTATAATAATTGTGGTCTTTACCAAACACTCGCGAATACATCAGAGGAATAGGTTCACATAATATACTGGCTGAACAACACTGTGCATGGTATAATCGACACAGAATACTGATATTAGTTTTAGGTATGTTAGTGAAATTTAATTATATAATATAATTACGAAACTCAGCACTCCTGCATTAATGTAATTACACAAAAACTGAATAACTATATTGAACACATTTTAGTATTTTGTAATTAGAATATGGTGTTGGACAAACATTTAGCCAACGGATAAAATAACCAATGTAAAGAAAAATATATCCAAATTACAAATAACTTATTTGAAAAAAGAATATTAATAAGAATTACATTAATTTTGAATTAGACACATTGTTCATTTTTAAATCACATTTTAAAAACATTTAACAATACAACTATATTGATCATTCAAATCTAAGAAGTTTCTTTATTGTTTTTGCAATATTATATTCTATTATTTCAGTGCGTCAAACGCGTTGTTCAGATATTGTGTGGCTGCCGATGTGAATAACGTCAACGGTCCCGAAGCTCTTACACCCTTAGCGGAAGACGTCAAAAAGGACGACGGCGACGCAAGGACTCTGGGGGATACGAGAAAGTGCACTGTTGGATACGTCATAATGTTCTTTAAAACTTTGCCTAACCCAACCTAATCTAGTGGCTGCTATTGACACAGCTGAGCCACCGTCCACCGTTCTCGCCACCACCGTCGTCTGTCGTTTATACTTTATCCGTGTGCCGTAATTGAAGACGCTTTTTTTGTGTGTGACGCTTATGTGACATCTCGTTGCAAACTGGGGCGCCGCCACCGTCAATATCATAATTTTTGGATTCCGTGCAAACGAGCACCGGGGTCGCTCATCGGGGTTCGTGGCTTGTATAGATAAGCTAGGGACGTCAGCGGTGCCAGCCCCGCGGAAACAAGACGTCGAGAGATCCGACGTCGCGTGACTCCTGCGGTCACCACGAAAATGGCCGACGGGATGCCAGGGTGAAAACCACAGAGAGTGTCAAAACCTTGGTGCAGTCTGCTGATTCTCACTTTTCCACTTCCACGGTAATATCAGTAAAGTCGCTTGGCCGGCATTGATATCTGTGGGCTATAATGCTGCGGACGGAGAGTCTGCGCCTGTCGACGTTTCACTTACGGCCAACGATACAAATTTTACCACACTTACAGCGACGTCCTCAATTGTATCTTTCTCGTCTTTACCTCAGTTCGAAATAATAATAATTGCGAAAATTATATGATAGTAAGTAACATAAGAAATATACTCACGTCAGGAAATTCCCAAAAATAATATTTTGAAAAAAGTTATTACGTTACGTTTTAAATCAATTACTTAACTCCAAAAAAATATCGATATTTTAAAAAATTCTAAAAAATTAACTACTTGACTTAAAAATCTTTAAATATTTTTACCATCAATATTGTTCTTATAAACAGATTTAAAAATTTGTTATTTTGAAACTATCCAAAAAATTCAAGATACATTTTCAAGAAATAAAAATGAAAAAATATTTAAAATAATGATTGTAACAAAAGTTATTGCATTAGTCAGTTTTTTCTGTTACACACTGTAGATAATTTAAGAAAAATGTATATGGACACTTAATAACTTAATAATATGCCCAAAACATTTTCCTTTTGGTTTTTAGAGACCTAGTATTGAGCACTTTAAAATGATTATTGCCTATCGACCAAACCAAATGTGTAGGTATTCGATGCCATAAAAGTTATTTCTGTACAATACAAGTATATACTTACATATTATAATAAGTATATACTACTATGTATATTGTATACTTCATAATAAGCTCAATACATGCTATATGTACCATGATATTGCTATACAACAAAAATAAATATAAATTCACCCAAATTAACGCTTAATATCTCGACCTGATGATATATGCTATTCATGTAAATATTGAAACATTTGTCCAAATAAATCACGCCCACGTTTCAATTCTTCTCGCTCCTCAGCATCAGCACAACCATTTGTTCCACCATGATTTTTTGTCCCATCAGTATATCGAGCTTCTTCTTTGGGATTTCCAGGCATCACCTCGAATATTGTATGATATGCATTGTCATCCTCACATCAGCAGAACCAGAATTTTCACCCCAGAGTTTGAACTTGTTCATGTATAATAAAAAACAACCATTGTCGGACGATGCTTGTGTCAGATGTTAATTTACCTGTCTAGTAGGCCCAGTGTGATATTCCTCTCCATCCTTTAGATCCATGTCCATTTGTCTTGCTATATCGTCTTTGATGTTCTTCGTGCCGCTGATTTTGCCTCAACGGGTTCTGTGCCTCTTATTTTCACGTTATATATGTTCAGTCTTTATTTTGCCATTATATTTACCAGTGGTATTCTTGTTATGACGTGTATTGCCTCTTTCAATGTGGTACGATATGCAGGAGAATCGTTCTTTGGCATTTGTCCATTGTTTTTCAGCCATCTTGGCTGAAGTAGACTTCCCCACCCCAAATTCTGACCAACTATGTCTATTCAAAAAATATCTATCTTCATAGAGTTGGTAAAGCAGATACGATCCGGAGTGCCTAGCTGGTAGGTTCGATGTGGAACACACGATATTTCACTGTGACTGGTTGTGGAGGAACTGGAGAGAGCTGGAGGTTATTCTTAGCAGTGACCTAGAACCTGAGACGATTGCACACTTCATGTTGCAGAGCCCTAAGAAATGGAATATGGTCAAAAAGTACGTTAACGCGTTAATGTATACCAAAGAAGATGAAAAAGAGAGCAATGCGATAACATAGTTAAGTCGTTTAAAAGGAACGCCGAAGTCGACCATACAGTAATAAATATATAATTAGACCAATATACAGATAAAAGGTAAGTGTGTCGTAAAAAAAGAACTTTGCTAAACTTTTATATATTAACAAATACTGTATAGTGTATACCTATATACAGATATATCTTGGGAAAATGCATATTATATATTGAAATTAACTAAATGTCTGCTTCGCCGGTTACGAGACCAACGAGTTGTCATTGACGACGAGATTTGGAGGTTAGAGCCCTGCTGCTCAATTGTATAGGTTATTCCTTAGTTTAAGTGTTAATTATTATTCATAAGTTCATCACATTGTTAAAAATTGTTGATATACGATACGAATACAAGGAGAAGGACTGCTCGAAGCCAAAAGGGTTGAGCTTGGTTCCTATTTTCAGCGCCGTGATTCAACCACGGAAAACAGGGTAGCCTAGCCTTAGTTAGTCCTGTCTAGGTAGTCTTATAATTATAATATTGTGCAATTTAATGATTTGACTTATGAATTACGACATTTAAATTTAAACAATAACAATTAGTCACAACTAAATTAAATCAGCGTATTTTAATACATTTTTTGATTATTTTAGTATGTTTCTACAATTGTTTAGTAATTTGCATCTCATTGTAATCTAAATAGGATATTTTAAAATGTTAACATTCAATATTATGTATTTATGTGTGGCACTATATTTTTGAATCGTTAAAATAAATTGTATTCATGTATGCATATTTGTCACTTTAGTTTACCATTGATTTAAAGGTTGATCGCTATCCTATAAGAAAGCTTTTATTCAGGGGAGATGTGTTTAAGTTAATGACACATAGGGTACCTAATCATTACACTTTTCAAAACCTGGTTCCTATGACAGAAATAATTATAGTACCTACTTATGTCATATATATAAATACTGTGAAACTGATCCATATAATAAGTCTTGGACCTATAATCTATATAGTGTATAATTTACGTACGTACGTTAAATTTTCGTCTTTGCCTCGGGACTCTGATTACCAATGGAGCGGCGCGCGTGCAGGCAGCCGCGTCGGGTTTTCGAAATCTCGAGGGACGTTCACATATAATAGCAGCAGCAGCGGCGGCACTAACTGCGATATTATCGACCGAAAGGAGTTACGAGACCCCGGCGAAATTAAAATGATATAGCTAGGTTGTGGGGTCACAGGTAACCGAAAAAAAAAAATACATTAAAATTAATCGAATAAATCCTAGCAATGCTCTGAGGCCCTCGGACCGTTTTAATGGACGCTCAACCCCCTCTAACCCTCTCACCATCGAAAATCACATCGAAGCGGCCCGTACGGCCGTACCTATATAATAAATTATATACTCGACGGCGGGTTGTGTACACGAGTCGTGATGTGGAAGGCCGGCCGTAAATAATACTACACGCGTATTTTCTAGTTTCGACGATAATATTATGTTTTAGATTATATTATTATTATTATTATATTTATTATATTATATAATATGATAAAGTACAAGCCGAGCCGACGAGGGTCGAACACATTGTGCAGGTCGCACAATAATTTGAATAATGTATATTATATTTATACAGCTGTAATATGGATACCACGTGAATGCACTGGAGAATTACCATATTAAAGTGACTCCCGGGGGTTCGGTGCATACTTAGAATAGAAACGTAAAAAATAGACTTTCGATCAAAATCGGCAGTATAGTTATCGATTATTATAATAATATATCGAACGAAGTTATATACTATAGGCCGCCACTTTCACGCAGTTTATATTTGCATACCACTTTTCTTGCGGATGACGTTGTATGTGCCGAATCACAAATATATTTATTAGTACGCAGATACTTCTAAAAGTTATATAATATTATGTGCAGACTACAGGCAAAATGTCTTGCTCGGATCATATCATTAGGATAAATAATATATTGTAGGTAGGTATATAAAAAAAAAAACAGTTAAATTAGTTTAAAATAATATATAATTTTCCATTTCTATATTTAAACATTTTTACTGTTTTATAAATGGCCAACTACAGGCAAGTTTATCACATATATTTTATGTAAAAAAGTATAACTGTTGAATTTTATGTCGAAAAGTGGCTTTTTTTCAGCAAATATAACAACTTTAAATTTTAAATTTCTATAAATGTCATTGCTATAGATTACGATGATAATACGATATTATATTATGAGAATGTCTATTCATTATTTGTTTTCACTCTCTGATACACGCACTACAATTCAAATTTGCGTTAAGCAGAACCAATTTTGTGTTGCTAGCTTTAATATTAGAGTGAATTGATGGTAAACTACGGTGAAATTATCCATTTTTTAAAAGTTGATAGGTAAACTGTGCTAAATAAAAATTTAACATTATACAATCTGCGACAAAACCGATAATATACATTAAACAAACTGCAGTAATTTATTTTATATATGTACCTACTGTTTATCATATAATATACATACCGATACGAAAACATAATATTATATTATATTATATATTATGTGTATCGGGCTGCAGGGCCATACTTAGGGGCGCATAGGGCTCGGACCTTGGAGCTCCCACACCTTTAAATCCAGCCTGTCAGGCTGACATATAGTATGCGGTCTACCGGCAAACGCGTTCTACGGGCTGTTATCATCTGCTGTAGGATGTGGTCGGTTTTTTTTTATAGATACGGTCTAATATCTTTTCTTTAGTCAACACTGTATATTTAAGACCTTATACTTTATGACAATGATCCAATGCTTCGTAAGAGTATGGACTCTGATCAGTGGGGTATAGGGGAGGGGTCCATACTGGGCATTTGGAATTTGCCCAGGACTCCACATAGTGAAGGACCCCACCTATAAACTTAGATGCCTTAACTTAGGAAAACATTATTTGCCCAGGGGCCTCAGAAATCTGTCTACTGGCACTGACTCAGATGGTCAGTACGTCACTTATTGCGCGACACCATAATTGAGATTATTCGAACTTTTTTATATTTGGTGGCCCACTGACGAAAAATGGTTGGTTATCATCACTACTCTCAGTACTTTATGATATACAGTATACATATTATGTTAGGTATATAAAATAAATTGACGCAGTTCAGTGGCGTAAACAGAGTAAAAAATATTGGGGGTGCAGGGTGCTACAATTATGAATTGCTCATATAGCCGTAGAGAGCCCTGCCTAATATTCCATATTACCAACATTTAGATTATACAAGTATTGTTAAATATGGACATATTTATGCACTCAAAAATTAAAAAATATACAAAAAAAATCTAAATATCTTAAAAAAATTACAAAATATAGGTATTAGGTGTGTTAATAAAAAATAAAATTTAAATTTTCAGTATACTTCTGCTTACAAATGTGTATGTACAACCTGCTGTTTAATTAAATAAATGAAAATTCAATAGAATATGGAAAACGTAATGTTAATTTTGAAACAAGTAGGTATACCAATATGATAGTTACAAAATGTGTTTAATATTTTCAAATTAGAAATTTCTGCGATTTTCACGTAGCATAGATTTATATTTCAAGACAGGCAGTACACTCGCCTTATTGCCTCGTCGATGATCAGAATGATTTTTAACCATAATTTTGAAAATGCGTTTTCTTTAATACTAGTATAAGAAGTGTTAAAAACTTTTACTCGGCCAATACTCGATACCCGGTTAGTATAAACAATTTTACTCGGCCAGTATTCGGTACCCGGCTTAGTACCAGATTTTCTACTCAGAACATCTCTAGTCTATAACTCCTAACGAATCTCGTAAAACAATTACTAAAATTATAAATTTACATTTTGTTATTTAAGATTAGAATATAATAATAATATATATCCAATCAGAATACAAGATAGAAAAAAAGTATTTAAAGTACCTTATATTATAGCTTTTAACTTTAATTCTAAAGTGAGATATAGGTGCATATGAAAATATAGTTATGCAAGTTAAGTAAAATAAAAGAGCTTTGCCAATAAGCACGATAAGTGCATTTGATAAAAGTATAAATTATATCGTCAGTGAAGAAGATATAAGATATTATTATACCTCGTAAGTAAAAACAAAATTGATTTTAAAACAATATATACCTACACCATAAGCCCCGGAAAAAATTCTAGAATATTTAATAAATATTATCACGTGTTTAGTATCTACAGGTTAGGTTAGCAATTTTCTAAGTGATCGTTTTGATGTTTGCTTTGTATATTTTATATTTATGTGTTCGAAAAATTGACCTTTTTTACTCATGAGGTGGCAAATAACACAACAAACCACAAATATTATATAGGTAGTAAAAATAATACATCCAAGAGTAATTCATAATTGACAGAAAAAATAATGGAAGTCCAAAAGGGATGTTATCCAATGATAGAACCCCACTAACTGGAATCCCATCACGATGCATAACTGAAGTTATAAATTATTTAAGTTAAGATTAGTTAATTAATTTTTAAAAGATCGCGTAACGAAAATGTCTTTTTCAAACCGTGTTATCGGAATATGCTAGGGTGAGATACTGACATAGTAATTTTATATGGAAATAAGTATATAAGTCAGTGTTTCTCAAACTGTGGTACGCGTACCCCTTGGGGTACTCGAAATTTTTTAAGGGGTACAAGTTTGGCCACCAAACGTTTAAATTAAAATAGAGAAAAAAAAATTCTAAAATCCAAGGTAACATTTGTGAATTTTAAATTAAAACGATACCGTATGGCGTATCTAACCGTTTCATTCGTCATTTATTGAGTAAGCGTGGCTATCGTTATACCAAGTAGAGTAGGAGACAGTAGAATATATAATTATAAAAGCGCGACTTTAAACTAGATGTCATGCGCGTGACGCATCTACGCTCGGATATAAAATCTTGCGTCATTACCGCGAACGTGTCGTTATTGTTGGAGAGGAACAAAAATAACTGTCTAGCACTGCTGTCAAATTTCTTGTTGGATTTTCCACCACTTATTTATGTGAAAGAGGTTTTTCAAGTTTAACTTATGTTAAATGTAAATATAGAAATAAATTAAATGTTGAAGATGATTTAAGATTGTATTTAATTAAATTAGAATCCAATATTGATAAACTGTGCCAACAGAAACAAGCTCACCCATCTCACTAATTTCTTTGAAAATAAACGCTTATAGTTTTTAAAATTGTTTGTATATTAGTATTTAATAACTTAATCTTAATGAAATAATAGCGTATGTAAGACTTTAAATTTTTTTATATATATTTTAGTTTAGTAACTAAGAGTAAGAGTAAGAAGGGGTACCCAAAAAAATATATTGATAACAAGCGGTACAGTGTTTATAAAAGTTTGAGAATCCCTGATATAAGTAGTTTTATTTATTTACTTACGTTGTTTTGATCCCTTTTGAAATAGAGCAATCAATACCTACTTCGAAAATATACAATTAAGTAATGTATTTACCAGGGCTTGCAAACGTTGTAATAACATTAAATACTTATATTTGACAAAAAAACGATTGAAATTTGTAAATGTAATTATAACAAAAATCAATAATCAAAAATAATAAAATACCACAAAGCAAAACATAAACATTAAAAAAATATATTATATATCATTAAACAAAACATAACGCAAAACGTAATTTATAGAATATCATTAACCGATAATAATGCAAAAGAAAATATTTTAAAATCAATTTAAATCAATTTTATAGGTATTGGTTTCGTAAAAATACTTATTTCATACTTATTTCCTACGGACATTAGGATTGACTATATATTATATATATTCCGTATCCGGGCCGATTACCTGCCCACATTAGTTATTATTAATAAATTTAATAGGTATTAACACTAGATATTCTAAACAACGATAAACGTAAAGCTTGTATAACATTTTAACTGAAGTAACTTTTTAATTGTAATTAACATAAAACGGAATTTTTTTTTAAAATGAAATCTCTGGTATTTACAATACAAATATACAATCTATATAAGGGAGCGCTCGAACCTTAATGTTCTTAAAAAGTACTAAAGTAGTTAACCTCAGAGTTAATATTCATGGAAATGTTTAATTAATTTTATATGGCTTTATAGTTATGATACTTATA
Source organism: Acyrthosiphon pisum (assembly GCF_005508785.2). Lineage (NCBI taxonomy): Eukaryota > Metazoa > Arthropoda > Insecta > Hemiptera > Aphididae > Acyrthosiphon > Acyrthosiphon pisum. Next base: position 66,753,162 of record NC_042493.1, on the reverse strand, counting down.
AAATTACATGAATGATAAATTGAATACCTATATTGGCTATATTTCAATAATTATTGTAAATCTTTTAACATAATTACTAAAATTACTTTAAAATAAACAACTAACTTTAAATAATATGTTCTTTGAATAAAATTATTCTTCATATGGTATTTATAATGTATATGTATATTATAATAGTTACAAATTGGAGATGGAAGAACCATAATATTATTATGAAGCGTATAATATTTAAATGTTTTAGATTTGGAGCGGAGCGATTAATGTAATAATATTTTACAATAATGTGTGTTTTTTTTTTTTTTATTATATTTTTATTTTTATTTGTGTCTGCCGTTACTTTTTAGGACAGTAAAAATGCTTGAATTCTCTTGAACAGTCTAGTTGGTACTTTGAAAGAGTTAACAGTAAACATTTCTCGGTAGTTTTCTAAAGCCCCGAGCAAAACAAAAGAAAAATGAAGGAAAACCGGGAATTTTTACGTAAAATCGGTTTTTGACCAAATCGATTTTAGTTTTTGCTGTACATACATATAGATACATACAATTTTGACTGTTTTTAGGATTTGCAAGAACAACCGCTATGAACTTTGAAGTTTTGAAGTTAGCCCACCCAAGTTATCCCAGAACTTCAAAATAGGTATCAAACGAAAGTTAACGATTAGTAAATATTTGCAAGTCCATTCTTAAAATTTTCAAGTAACTTGGGCTTGTAGAAGTTACATAGTTAGCCCACTCAGGTTATCCTATAATTTTGAAAATGATACCTAATAATTTATCAATTAAATTGCATGTCCCTTCTTCATTCAGGTGGTCGCTATGAAGTGGCAGCTGACTTTTGAAGTTGTGCTATTTCCTGACAATGTTAGTAAAAAAAGAGGTTTCAGATATTTTCAAGTAGGTTGCTAAAAGTTGCTAAAATGTTACTAAATAATGCCTCTAGTCTGGAGTCTCTATGTGAAAGTCGGGGGTGGGGGGGGCAGCTTCATGAAGATTCAGATTATGATGTAGATATAACAATATAACAATATATTTTTATTTGGTTGTTATACATTTTTGTATAGTAAAAGAATATTGTAGATTGAACTTTTTTTTAATTTCAAATAACAACAAACCTAACCTTGTACATATTACATTTCCAAGTTTTTTGACAGAGCAAACATTTTTTTAATGACATTAATTTAAAAAAAACTGATAAAACTGTGAGTCAAAATACTATGAAAATCTTATGGTGTATTGAAAATGCTAGCATGAGAATTTCATGTATCTACGGTAATTTTTTTAAAAGTTACCCCAAAAACTATATTTTTGTGAAAATGTCAGTTTCTCATTAATTATATTTTTGTCCTTCCAGGTGCTTTTTAAAACTATTGGAAATTTTGATCTCCCCAATGCACCAATTAGATTCATTTTCTCACCGGAAAAGATACTGTAGTTGAAAACCGAAATATTATTTCGACTATACTTATCATGTACACAATAAAATAATAAAATATGTCATTGTAAAATCAACACATTCATCGCTCAGCTCCGAGTCTAAAATCAGAAAATTGCAATAATATATTTACTATAAACTTTTAATATGATTTTCTCGGTGTCTTGAAACTAATTTCTACCTTACATAGCAATAAATCTACTAACTCAAGAATACATGCAAAATATACAAGAGCTTCCGAGCTGTGCAATACAACATTATAATTATAAATAATACTTATTTCCGATTGTTATTATTTTTTGCTGTAACCAATAAATTGTACAAAACAACATAATATGTTTGAAATATATTTGGTTACATTAATAAATAAATAACGAGACGAGACGATAAAATTAATTAACTAAAGAGTTACGGCATATCATGGAGAAAAAAATAACTCGTTTATCGTTATACTCTATTTAAAAGTAATTCAAGTAACACCTCTTTTTAATTCTTTATAAACTCCAGTTTTGGTTGTATCCACCATATAAATATATGTTATTTATAAATATAACACAGGCACTCGTATTATATAACAATTTATAACGAGTCTTAAAATTAACTTGGGAATCATTTGGCTAAATTTGGAGGACGGCAACCTGCTGAGTTCTGATATACTTATATACTGCAGGTGTAGTAAACTACAATTTTGTATGCAATTTTGCGTATTCTGTCGCTGCAGGTCGTTTTTCTCGTTTGAAGCAGTTATTTATACACAGGTAGTATATATTTTACTGTTTGTCCAATTTTTTTCCAATCTGAGACTATTTTGGACGACGAGTGGTATTACGTACATGGACAAGCGGAAAACGAAATCGTATTACATAATATTATATACAAATCTTTACACCAACCAATAAAATATAAAAATTATTAAAAATATCTTAACGTTTCATTGCTCTGGATGACTGTGCAATATTATTATCACTATGTTCCATACAATTTGGCATGATCATTCATCCGTGGTCTAATAAGTCTACTGGAGTCTAGAGTTCTGACGGCAGTAAATGCAAATTGCTATGACCAAACTTAAAATACAATTTTTGTAGACAAAATAATTATCACTGCAGTTGTACATTAGTTATTAATCTTTTCTATTATATTTTACGTATATACACAGATTACATTATACTTTATGGATGTTATAAATTTACCTAAATTTTGATAAAAACAAAAAACTATTAGGCATTGGACCCTTATTAGTTTTCCTTCTCATACTATATATTTTTTTATTTCTAATGACCAATAACCTGGTTTATACCTAGTATATAAACACGAATACAATATTTTCCGAAAAAAAAAAAAATTTGAAAATATAAAATGAAAATACTAATAGACATAATAGGTACTCAGAAACATATTCGAATATTTTTTAAAAGTATTTAAAATTATTTCAAAAGACTTTTAATCGAATACTTTACAAAATTGTCTGATGGGCAACTAAAATTAAGCAGTTTTCAAAACTTTATAGTTCCGTGGGCTGAATTGTCCTTTGAAATTTGAATGGCTTTTTTATTTGTTTATTTTCTTATAAAAATTCTAAAAATATAAATTATACAAAAAGCAACGCGAGTCAGATAAAAAGCTCACTGGTTGCCTCTCTAAGTAGCTTTAATAACTTTATTTCACCGATAATAATAATGACTTAATACCTATACAATTAAATTTACTACACATCACATGTGTAGTAAACATTTCGACCATTATCGACATTGTATAATCATTGATATTCAATAATCGTTCGTAGATGATTATTTTGTACTCTACAAGTATGTTTGAACTCAATGTGATTATTATGGACAATAGTCTACGTACCGTGATGATACGCCTATATAGGTGTATACTCATTTCATAAACGTTTGATAATGTTAAAACCGTCGTATGTATTCACGTCGACAGACGACAATATAAATACACACAAAATGTGTTTAGTCTCAGTGGTAGAGAGAGAGAGAGAGAGAGAGAAAGAGAGAGAGAGAGAGAGAGAGAGACAGAGAGACAGAGAGAAAGAGAGATAGCGAGTATAGAACTGTGGTTGCATCCCAACTGCACGCCGACCGTGCTTTTGTTTTTTTAGCGGTAAATTTTTAGATTATACCGGCATTGCGAACCAGCTGCTATAACTATTGGTTTTGCATTTAAAAGTATGGTGTGCTTTTGTTTTTCGAATACATATATATATATTTTTAAAAAAGGTCAAAAAGCTTTACACTCGGCACCCCACAGTAATATATATAGGGGATTGAACACGCCGGATAATACTTTAAACAGGTCAGTCTTTGCACGCGTTTTCCAATAACTTTTCGAAAGCAAAACAATCATATTACAATAATAATAGCTATACCTATTATATATGAAAAGAATCACTGCTGTTTTTATCGAAAACTCGAATATCTTCACTCTTCGGGTCAGGACGAATATTTTCGATCGCCGATCGCCGGCAGCAACGTCTAAATTATAATAATATATACATGTATACATCCCGGGTCGATCGTTGTCATCGGTGCTGTTGTTTTTATTGTTGTTGTTGTTTATGTCATAGGACGTCAATTTTTTATTTAGTCTGTTTTGTCTCAACTTCAACACTCCGACAGTTTTATAAACACACACACACATATATATATATATTATATAATGTGTATAATATATAAGTACCTAAACCGTGAACAACTCGACCCGGCGGCGGTTGTCGTGATCGGCCCTCTAGCGAGCCGTCCGTCACAAAGTTTCTGCTGCGACGCGAGCGGTTAGATGTTTTCCCGCCGCCGCCAGTTTTCCTTCGTTCGATATTTTACCGTCTATATCGTTTTCGGCGTCACCGTACACGCCGAGTTTCTATATAGCTCGACCGCCATATTAATAATATAATATTATTATACGGTCGGTTGATCGATATATTACTATAATATATAATATATATATATTTTATACACTATGCGTGTCCTGTTGCGGTATAATAATATACGGCCGACCGGAGACGATGCGATAACGGGACGTGTCAGGTCTCTCGCGGCGGAGCGCAGTGGTGGCGACGGCGTTTGCGGTGTCGGCGGCGGCGGTCGTGCCGAGCGACGACGAAAATACGGTTTCGGACGTCACAGACTTTGGCCGGAATTGTCAGGGGTGGTGGTGGTGGCAGTGGCAGTACCCGTCATCATTATATTATACGCGAACACACGCACCCACGTACCCACACACACAATATATTATATATATGTACAGGGCGAGTTGAGACCATAATATATATATATACATACGCGATATTAAAAGCTATATGGTCGGGAAAACACTTCGCGGCCCACTCTGTATGACTGTGCGTGTGTAATATACACTGTGTATATATATATATTATGGCCCACCCGACGACGACGGCGGCAGATTGGATTTTTATTGTACGGCCGCCGCCGCCGCCACCCGTTATATTATATTTGATATATTATATATATATACACTTTTTTTTCTAGCGTACTTATATATTTAGGCCACGCGCGAGGGTGGTTTTTTCATCTTTTCCACGCCACGTCGCTTTTCCGACGGACCGTAAAACGATATTATTATATATATGTATACACTGCAGCTGCAGCAGTCCGCGCTCGAAATCGCCAACGATTGAATCCTATACGTCGACGTAAGTATAATAATAATAATAATATACTTTATACGAATCCAAATAGTCTCGCCGCTCGCAGTCTGCAGCGCGCGCCCTATTACGACGACGGCGACGAGTATATTATAATATAAGTAATAACCTAATATCTTTCGATTGCAGACATACGCGTCTTCGTGCGATTCGTTTAATATCACAGACACACACACACACACACACATACACACATTTATATATACTATACGATATAGCTGGTACTGTATATAATGTATAGGGTCCAATAGTATACTATATTGATCCGTGCCCACGTATAGTTGGGTCGACAACAAGCAAGCTCGTCGTCAGAGTTGTGCTACGCGCGATATTCGATTTCCAATGTTTTCTCACGCGAGAGTTTAATTGGTGTACATAATACGTCCTCTTCGGCAGCGGCGGTGTCATCGGCTAGGGTATACCTATATTAATTAGAGATAAAAGTCGTGTTCGAGAGGGGAAAAAATAAATACGAATGCATGGCGGACTGCATAGCAGCAGCCGATGTGCGTCCCTCCCGATTACGATCCGCCGTTCAGAGTTGCGTGAGAAGTTGCAATACGTCTTGTTAACTATAGCTTCAATACAAATGCTCGGCGAAGCAATATTATAGGATCGCTTTCAACGACAAAAAAAAAAGAAGAAAAGAAGCTTTGTAAGGGAGCCTGCTGCACGGTGCATCTCCGCCATAAGTGAAACGCAATAATATGATTTTATTTATTTTTCGATAATTAAAACATACGCCAATTATGACGTGACACATGGCTTTTTTGGTAGTCTAGAATATCATATTATGAGCCACACACGACATACCGTGCCATTATAATATATTATATAGAAAATCACGAGTACATAAGACATAACATATAATTAATAATTATAATACATTGTAAGACAGATGATTATAATATTAATAATTATAAGTATAATTACTGCGAGTTATAATATAGTATAGTATTTGCAACTCTGAACGTACTATACTATTACACTGCATCCGTATTCCGTGTGATTGTGTAAGCCCTGCGTGGTTCACTCGTTACTATAATATAATATACCAAATAGTCAAAAATATTCAACTACCCAACCGTTGATTAGATATGGTTATTAATGATTAAATTATATAGTGAAACCGTTTTACTCAAGCAATATTCTTAATTCATTCAACGAAATTCTAAACACGGACCACGTGGCTACAAGGAATACGGTGGTCGGTGACAATGTAGAAGTACCTATACTTACCAATATAATCCAACTCCATTACTCCAAGTTCATTATATGTGACAGTCGATCCAGTCCAATGACAGTACTTACTGACTTTTTTTTCTTAGAATGTAACTTTATATTATTGTAATAATATATGTATTGTAGAGTTTCTAACCCCGAGAAAAGTTTTAATAATGCACCTCCCCTCACAATTTAAACTAATCTCGCCTTACATAATACAGTCTTAAAAGGACGCCACACCCGCATGCGTTATCCCCGTCTTACACACATACGACATAGACAAAATGCGTTTACGCAGTCTGAATAGAACTCGCTCAATTTTGGTTGTAGAGTAAAAATACCTATTATGAAATTGAATTGTGAAAATATTTCTAAGGGCATACCCAATATAACCTTCATTATATCGTTTAGAAATAACAAAAATGTCAATATTTTTAAAAAATATTTAACTTTTTAACATTTAAATTTTAAAAAAACACAGACTATTGCCCTCAGAAATATTTTCACAATTCAATTTTCTTTAAAATATATATATATATATAAATTTTCTTTAAAATATATATATATATATATATATAACGTAATTTCTGTGAAAATAGCTTAAATTTTTGTTTTAGGTTTTACTAATAATATTTTAACATATTATTATTTGTTAAGCAGTAAATTTGTTATGAATAGTTGGGTTGTGAAATGAAATTACTGGAATAAGAATAAGACAATAATTAAATAATCTAAGTAATAGATCATGTAAAAATGTATTAAAAAAACAGCCAATTTAATCATCAACGTCAATTAAGATATTGGACCATATTAATCATATAAACCTTATATTTGTATTGGATATATTACCCATATAAAAATTCAAAAATGTTATTTTTATAGTTCGAATTTAGATAGCCGACGCTTGACTTAATTATAACATTTTTAATCAAGTATTTTCTTTGCCCGTAACAAATATATCGTCATATTTTAACGTATCAAAAACATACTAAATTATTACAATACTCTCATACTTATGACGTATACATAAATACATATTACACAATATTATGAAAAAATACACAATTGTCCAACAAAAAATAAAAGCCCCTACTGCTCGGATAGATGATAATAAAAGTATAACCCCCCCCCCCCCCACCATGGAAACTCCATAGTCAAACTATGCAAATATTTAGCACGTAATTCCCACGAATTCGCAAGTCTAGTTTTGAAATTCACACGATGCTAAATATATTTTCTACAGAAATCTGCCTTGATTGCCTATAGGTATATTTGATTATTAGATATTATTCAATCATCGATACCGAAACATTTATTTATTTTGTTTTGTTATATAGTGACAACAAATTAATTGTTCTATTTTAAGAAGACAGTATTTTTAACATTTATTTCTTAATTTGGTCTGATTATATATTTTTTGGGCCACTCCACCAAAGGCAGTTGCGTCGCTTTTAGCCTTTCCCTATATTATAGTTATGGGTCTGCCGGGTTATGTCATTTTCCAAGCCTTTACTTTACCAAGTTGAGGGGTAGGTATATGGCGGTATGTCATTAGTTTGGTTTGGTCAGAGTATTGTTCGTATACAAGTTTGGTTTCCCACGAACAATTTGACCCACCCATCTATAGATATTATAATGCATATGCATATACATATATTATTTTACGTGCGTCGACATTTGTATGTCTGCCGTGTATCGTATATGTGGGTCTGTTTTGCAGTATAGGTATACAATATTGTAATTTGAGCAAAAGTTTTTTTACCTATACGTTTTGAATAATTTGTTTAGTACCAACATATTATTATTAGTTTCGGACACTTCTTTAAATACATGTTAAATACATGTTTGTATTGATATTGAATACATTTTTCAATACTTAAAATTGATATTGAAAATTAATTATTATTTTATATTATAATACCTAGTATAACTAGTATAAGTATTTACCTACTTAAATTTTAGGTGGTTTATCGGTATATTTTTTTTAGATTTTGAGCGGAGTGATGAATGTATTGATTTTACAATGATGTGTCTTTTTTTGTGTGTGTCTGTGTATACGATAAGTAGTTGAAATAATGTTTCAATTTTCAACTTCAGACTTCAGTACCTTGTTCGATGGGAAAGTGAATCTAGTTGTTGCATTGGGGAGGTCAACATTTAAAATTCCCAATAGTTTTCAAAAGCGCAAGGAAATACAAAAGAAAAACAGTAATTTTTACGCAAAATAGTTTCCGACAAAATAGATTTCGGTTATTGGTTAATTAAATTTGTTTTGTTTTTTTTTCTATATTATTTGTTGGGTAAAAAAGCGTGAAAATTTAATACAAAGTTATAATAGCAGTGGTTACAATAGCAGGTTACAATAGCAGGTTACAATAGCAGTTTATATTAAAAATACATCGGCACACATTTTTTAAAAGCATTTTAAGTTCGAATTTTGACAAAATTTATCAAATTTAAAATTTAATAATTATTTTGTAGTTAACAATGTATAAAATGTTGAACTTTTATACCTAAGGATTGAAAATTTAAAACAAGGTTATATACAAATTACTTTATTCACAATAATATCATCAAATATACTTTGTGATATCATAGGTTGACTGACCATCTTCGCTCAGAATCGTTTTTCTTATACAATGATATTATATCATTGAATTCAAATTTAACACCATCCTTTACAGCAACCTACTTGTAACATACTGTACAGCAGAGCGACACCCACTTGCCCACTTTTTTAGTAAGTATGTTGTTAGATTTGAACTGAACAGTAGAAAAGGATTTATAATTTCAAAAGGATAAATGTATTTTCATGGACTTATTAATTACTAAAATGTAACTTTCACTGCGTATTTATATGTATAATATATATTTAAATTTTAAGTATTTCAATACAACATGAATAAATGGGCCAAAATATAAAATAGTATTCGGTAAGTAATTTAAATACGTTTTATCAACTACCTATCTTACTCTGTATAATATACGAATATGATAAATGTATAAGTATTATATACCTATATGGCTACATAATATTATATTGAGTAGCCAGTAGAACGTATATATTATACCTTAATATATTATATGTATATGTCTTAATGTTTGAAAATGCCCAATATCCTTGGAATGTCGTCGAGAGGGAAAAAAGCTAACACAATAAAACGATTTTGGATTTGTAACGGTCCCGAAGGACACAAATATGGTATTACCGATGTCGGGGTTGGTGAAAAATATTAAAGTATCTTATTTTGTTCGAACAACGTTTATGTTTATCTTCTGTACGTATATATTACATAATAGTAATATAATGTATTAGTACCTAATAATAATGTAGTATACAAAGAATACACACTCGCGCGGTAATCGACCATGAATATCGAGCGCCGCTATATAACTTTGTTATTTCCATGCAGGTAAGTATTATAATAAGTTTCACAAAATTGTTTTATTTATAAACCATCATAATATCAAAAATTACCTATTGTCCATCAATTAATTACTTCGTATTTCTTCTTGGATCCCGTGCTATTATGTTATTTTCATTTTGGTGCCTATATTAAGTAGTCAATAAAAAGTATTCCAACTATTCTCAACAGCGGCCCACTAATTATCTTTATAACTCGCAATAAGATTTCCTCATAACATCATCCACCATGAAACCACAAGACCACGAAAATCTACAACTTCCTACCATTGATAATAACAAAGCCATGTACACAGAGTGTGCCAAATCAACTTAAAACTTCCCCAATGAATTCCGACATTAATGAAAAAATGTAATCCACTCTTGATGAATCTAAATTACTTCGGCTCTAGCTCAATCACTCAATAATCACCCAACCAACATAAAATACAATCAATCTATGTTTAGCATAATCATTTTGGACAATTTCCCACTAATGTAGGTACCCTATAAGAACCTGCAAATCTGGCTGACGTATGGACTTTTCCACAAATCATATCGAGTCTGCTACCACTCAAAACCAACGTCCGCCTCTAATTCTTATCGACGTTGGAAGTGTAATTAACTTCAATAGGTATGGTTTTTGGATATCAAACATTTAATTATTGAAAGGCGAAAAAGTATTTAGAAAAAGTATTTAATGATATATAACTATCTACTTCATCAGCTGATTCCTACGGCTCAGTTATTAAACTAAGCAAAACAAATTCAAAAATAAAGCAGATTTCCATAAATGTCAACTAAAACAAGAAAGAGCATTTAAAGTGTAAACTAAGTGCAACTTCAGTGCAAAGAGGGGTCTTGGGAGACTGTGTACCAATATTGGACCTAGATATCCTGAGAATATCTTGATAAATGGAAACTGAAACCAAATTCGAGGAAGACCTAACTTATTAGCTTCCGTTCAAACAATAAACAATCTGAAATAAACTCAGTCAGAAACATATTTTGTGGGTGAAAAGATAATAAATAGTAAAAGTCTTGTACTTAGGACTTTATACTTAGGTACAAGGTAATCTTGGGTGGCCTTGAAATTAACAAATTACATTCAATAACTATTATATTTAGTGGTATGGTATAACTTATAATATTTACATATACACCTGTAATACTTTCTATTATTAAAATATAAACGTAATATAAATCATTTTTATTTTGAACTATACTTATAAAATTAGGCAATTTCAGTTCAAATTTAAATATTATTGTACAGTGTAACAAAAATTTATTTTTTTATAAATTATAAATATAAATAATAAATAATAATTATAAATAATTTTTAATGTTATTTTTTATTATTTATAAAGGTACTTACACAATTTTACATGTTGAATGCATTTTTTAAAAGGTCTTTTTTTATATTTTTATATCATTTTTTCGAGTTTTAGGTCATTTAAAGAGCATTTAAATCCAAGCCCTATACTTACATAATTAACTTTTTGAATTAACGGACCAATTTGATGTACAGGAATAGATTGTGCATATATTAAACATTTACAACATTTTTATAAGATATTAGGGGGACTGTCAGGTTTTGGTGAAAAATAAAAATAAAAATTATGCTTATGTTCATTATGTTATTTTCCTATACCTAAACATGCTGTAGAATAAATAGATCTGAACAAATCTTTACAAATATTTGCTATTTGCTATTATATCTGGTGCTTCTCATGCTGATGCTGAATTATAATAGTTCATAATTAGGGATCAAAATGTCCGAAAAAAAAGGTGTTCCGAAAAAAACGGGAAAAAACCCGGGGTTTTTTCGGAAAAATTGAGAAAAATTGGTTTCATTTAAAATTTCCGGAAAAATGGTTTTGACAAAAAAAAACTGGATTTTTTCCTGAAAAAATTGAAAAATTGAATGAAAAAAATGTTTTTTTTTCTAAAGAACTGAAAAAGTAATGTATATAGTAGAAACAATCTAATTAAATAATGATAGTTGATAATCATATTACACACATATTATATATACCATACCTAACTTAAAGTCTGTAGTGGATAAATCTAGAGGATTCTATACTTGATTTATAAATAATTATAATTTGTAATATTAACTACTAAAGTACTAACTATTAAGTATTTACTAATTAGTTATTTTTTATTATTTCTTAATATTATTTTATATTTAATATATTTTATTACCAACTCACTAAGTTTGATAATATACAAACTATCAAATAGTTACTAGTCATCACTCACCATTCATCAGTCACTGTAATATAATTTATAAACCTATCAGCTAGTTACTATAATACCTTATTAGTTATTAGTTATTACAAACATAAATAGACATTATGTATACAATTTTTAACATTTAAAAATACAGGTGATTTATTTTCGGGGAAATACACTCTCCCACATAAATACCAATTTGATATGGAACTACGTTATTTTTAGAACAAATATTGAAATATCCGCATTAACATTTTTAAATTTTAATACAATAATACATTGATAACCGTATTGGCAAATGTGAAATGACAATGACTGGTTTCCTTATCTATTTTTTAAAATGTTTTTTTTTTTTACATAGGTAGATTATTTTAATTTCTAAGCGTAAATAAAATTTTTAATTTTCTGAAAATTCTGTTTTTTTTTTAATTTTCCGAAAACTTCGGTTTTTTTCGGAAATGTATTATTTCAATATTCTCCAATTTTTCCACGTTTTCCGAGGCTCTGGGAAAAAAACAGTTTTTTTCCCGAATTTTTCCGGAAATTTTCCGGCATTTTGATCCCTATTCATAATTATAAGATATTTCATTGAGTACATTTAATTTCTATACCATTACCGAGTTTCAGATTGTTAAAGTGGTGGCAAAAATATTTTGGATATTTAGATAGAATAGCTTGTAAAGTGTTCAAGTAATGTAAAAGGAAATTTTTTTGGCTACATAATATGTAATGAGGCCCAATAAATCCTTTTAGAACGAATTGAGTCCCGGGTTGTTTTAAGGTAAATACTAATTGAGTCCCGTGAAATTTAAAATATAATACTAAATGAGACCATGTTTAAATACAAATCAAGTCCCATCAAACTTAAAAAAATATAACCTCTTTCTCATTTTTACTGACTTAAGACTATTTGTAACAAAAAATTCTACAGGTATGATAAAAAATTTTCTTTATAATATTAATTTTGAAAAACTTGGTTAATGTGTGTTATATATTTTATGAGTATACTATAATATTATGTGAATTCAGTTTTTACTAGTTTAAATCTATGTATATAAATAAAAATAAATTACGCATTAATTCAAAGATCGTCACTTGAGAGCGGATCGACTGATTTAGCTGATTTTATTGTTGTTGTTGTATTTGTAATTTTCAAAACAAGATTATATGAATGGTTTTATTTTAGGAACATCTACTGGAAAAGTTGGAAATCTAGATGGAGAAAGTACAACAGTAGCAACTATCTGACCAGCAAAATATAAATTAAAAATTCTCCGATGGCACCATCTTTCCACTAAAATAAAATAAAATTCCACTTTTTTAACGCATCTGTTATTTTTTCATAAAATTGCAAAATGTATTAACTTGATATTTGAAGTTTCTTCTAATACTCTAGATGTGTAATAAGAAAGGATTTTCAAAAAAAAAAAAAAATGCAGTTTAAACTGACCTTGGAGGTAAGCATAGGACATTGATTCTGCAAACGGAAATCAAATATTTTTTTTTTTTGTATTATAAATTGTTGCCTTTGGTTAAAATACAAATTGCATAAAAGTATTGGCCGCTATATAGGTACGTTCGTCATAGAGAAAAACTATTTTTCTTTTTCGTTTGGTCCATGTGATTTTGTGATTTAATAAAAATAAATAATAGTACAAAATGGAATATCAATTAATTGCAATAGTAAGTGATGGAAATTGCTTATTTTGTAATAAAAATTGTTCGGTGTCTCAAAAAGATTGAAAATTTAATACAAGTTTTTTTAATATGGTGCTATTATATGCTATACCTTCCTATTATTATTTTTATTAAAATAATATTATTCATTATGAATCTGCAGGCATTGTATTTTACATTATTATCACGGTGACGGTGTTATATTGCTACCTATATAGTATAGGTACATATATATTAATTATTGGTGAACACTGTTCAGTACTTTAGCTTATAAACTAGTACCTATATAATAAGTGTAGTATAAATATATTTTATACTATTATTAATATTATGATAGTAAAAATTAATAATTATAATATAGATAATGTATTATACACATTATTGTTTATATTGACGATTTTTCGAGAAATTTTATAGAATTTTTGCTCACAATCATCCCATTTGCTCGCCGGAAAATAAATATCGAACGTTGTTTACGCATTTTTGTTTATAAAATACGATACGACTAAACCTTGTTAAGACCTTTGTCCTTTTGAGAGCTTTGAACGACCTCTGTTCGCGACAGTCCAGTGTAAAGGAATATATATGAACCACCCCATTGAAATAATACCCTTCACTATATATCTTATGTTCCAGTGGGGATAATGGGGACTCTTGTATATATGTATATATATTATAAACCTGCAGAAAGGCCGCATTTACTTCATTTATTTAAAGTATACGATAATAATATCGATAAATTAAGTATATTGTAATATAATATTATTATTATTATATGATATAATAAAATACGCGTCGAACACGAAATCTTACTATATGTGATAAGAAAAATCCAATGTTCGGTGTCTATATACCGCAACCGTAACGTCCGTGACAATGTATTATGTGTGGCCTAGACGTAGGTATAGGTGTTTTTGATATTGATCGGAGTAACGAAATTAATTAATCCAATACATATAATGGTATGTGCAACAATATAAAATATGTATAATAATATATTTAGTATCTTGCACACTGCACATCGGTATCGGAATCGACTGTCATACTGCCGGAAATAGGAAATGTAAAAAAGTATAATTAGAAGTAATCAAAAATCACCCATAGTCTAATTAAGGTGACTCATACGCTCCTGGTTTCTGAGCGAAACAATTTAATGTTCACACACGACAACATATTTTATTACAAAATATAAATTATTATTAAAAAATTGCAGTTATAATAAAAGCTTTTTTTAATAAATAAATAGATTTATATATATATATAAGTATAATAAGTATAAAGTAATTGTTTTTCTTTTCTTTAATTTTAGTAGGGAGTGCGATCGCTCCGTTGTCCAAACCACGAGCCGCCACTGATTATATTGTACCTATGTTTTCAATATGTGATGCAAGTAAGTTTAGAAATAAAAATTAAAAAATGAGGACTGCTAATAGGTATTAAGAAAAAATGTAAAATTATATTGGTGGTTAAACATTAATCTTAACTAGTGAAAAAAAAGAGGTTACTATACTTAGTTATTACTTACTTATTAGTTACAAAATGATTGGTATTTCTAATATTAATCGAAAATATTAAGCGTCATTGCAGTGCTGCTGTATGCGACGTGAGTTCTGCAGTGGAGTGAAGAATGAACTAACGACATGAGTTTGCGTAAACTAATTTCAAAGATTTAGATATTTTTGTGGTTAATTAGTTATATAGTGTTATAGTTGAAATATAATATATCAAAGTGTATTATTATTTAAATATGCAGAATTTTCATTAAAATATGCGTAAATATTTAATGATCCGTTCAAGCTCCGGGGCGTTATCCGCAGACCGAATACATACATATATAGTAGGTAAAGTGTTGTGAATCGTTCTCAGTGACATTTTTCACGAATCAAATGTAAACGTAAATTACACGGTACACTTTTTACAACTTTTTTCAGTATCTATGTGCTTTTTTGATTAACTGTTTATACTTTATAATGGTTTTTATCGGATATTTTCACGAGGCATTGAGACCCCAGTTCACATATTATAGGTATACGCCATGATGGTTTTGAATTACATAATGTATTTTTTTAATTTGGACTCCAATTCGATTGTTTTTTATTTACTAATATACATTTTATAAATATCAAATATAACACGCATCGTATATCTGATACCGGTTTGATAATATAATATATCATATAACAATACCGCGACTATAGACACTTCACAAACACAATATACAGGGTGATTTAACAACCATGCTCATTGCTCACCCCTTTTTTTCTTCAATAATGCAGTTATTAAATATCTGTTTTTTTGGAATTTTTAAATATATTTTAAGATCATATTTTTAAATTCTTGAGATTTTTTTACTACTTAAGGAGTATCCTGTGGAAATACAAGCTTCTGTTTTTCAAATGAGAAGGCCAATTTTCAACTGTAAATTATACAGTGGATAATTTTTCTCTAAATTTTGATAAATCAGAATCAAAATTCGTTAATTCGTACGAGTAGTTTTTGAGTTATTTAACTTTATGTTCCAAAGATAAAAGATCCATTGTAATGAAGCTTATAATATATGGGGGCTATGGTAATTTCAAAATCATAGTCATTAAAATTAATCTATCAATAGTAATAAGTTGTGTAAATAATAAAATATACTTGTTAGATCCAAATTGGTGTATATTTAATATTTTTTAAATCCATTTTTAAGGACTACTATCTTTTTAGTACAAATATTTTAACAACTAAGAAACCACTCATTCGAATTTTGAATTAAGTACATCAAAATTTTCCAAAAAATTATCCACTAAATAATTTACAATAAAAAAGGGAAAGGGTTCTCATTTAGAAAATATAACTTTGTTTTGCCACAGGACACTTCTTAAGTAATACCAAAAATTCAAGAATTTGAAAAAACTGTCTTTCAGTATATTTAAAAATTCCAAAAATCAAAATTTGAATATATTCATTATAAAAGGAAAAAAATGGAGGAGAGCATGCTTGGTGAATCACTCTGTAAATAGGTATAGGGTACGGGATGATCGAAAATCAACTACGTTTTAATAACATGACATTTATTAAAATATTTATTGTGGTATTAGTTGTTGATTGACCACTAAATATCAATTAAATATTTCGTTTCCATACAGTTGAAACTTGCAGCAACTAATAATAAAACATATACTATGTTAATACGGAAAATTATATACTAGTAGACACGGCAATGCATTGCTATTGTTAGATTTCTGTGATTATGCGAGCAATATATTATCAAATAGGCAATCTACTTGTGGAAGATTACGGACCCCGCGATGGTGCGTACATAATAGCATATAAGTTAACTCTAAATATAAGTTTTTAAGTAAATTTTTAAGTATCTAAAAATGAAACAAATGTGTCCACCGAAACCGTGGTTTGAACTCGATACAATCTGTACTAAAATACACAGGATTTTTGCATTAATAATAATAAAAAGCAGGTAAGTGGATGTCACTCTGCTGTACAGTAGGTTACAAGTGGGTCATTGTATAATGCGTTGTATTAGACTTGAATTCAATGATAAAATATCATTGTATAAGAAAATCAATTCTGAGCGGTGACGGTTTGTCAGTCTGGATATTTTATATTGTTATTATTTATTTTATCATGTAAGTTGAATTAATATTATAATATTATAAATTTTTATTCGTTTCTATGGTGATATACAAAGCGTTAGAAATTAAAATCCCATTTTTAGCGTTTTTCGTAATTTTTCGGTGGTTTTTCCAGTGGCAACAGATAATTATTGAGAAAATCGGAAAATGACCTCTTTAAAGTACCATCTTGATCCAATTTGCTAAAAGATAAGGTACTATATGTTGAAATCGAAGCACTCCTTCTGGTAGAAATTTTGTATACAGGTTATAAAAAGAAAAAAAAGAAAATAAACACCATTGTAAAACCAATAACCAAAATTATTATTATTAAAAATAAAATATAAAATCAATAGCAACCATTTATAAATAAAAAATAATAATCTGAAAATACTGGTTTAAGAACTTCCCCAGGTTGGACCTCTTATTTTCCTTTTTTCAAGACAAAATTTAGCCTATTTTCTTTCCCGAGGTCTAAATCTTATCTCTAAAGGTCTTATCTCTGTCCAAATTCCCTCGCAATCGGATGAACGGTTTAGGAATGCATAAAGGTCACAGTCAGTCAGTTGCAAATATTGTTTGTTTTGTATATATAAAGATATGTATAGATCATTATCAGTGTCGGCCTGGCACACCAAAGGCCCATGGATCAGTTTTTTAAGGGGCCCCCAAAAAATGTATACCTATGCAATTTTTAGCAATATGGATTATAAAATAAAATGTATCTTTATTATAATCATTAATAAACTATTATATAATTTAGTAAATATACGTTTCATGATTAATAATTATAAATTAATTGCGCACGTTAACCACGATAAATAAATAAATAACCAATGTATATAAACAACAGTATAACACCAAAGATATCGCGAACTATACCATTATTAGTTTGCTGTGGCGGCAACAACAATCGACATAACGTGACTAAAACAGCATTGGAGTCGTATTGACAAATCATAGCTGAATATTATGCAGCCGACAATATTTTTATAAATAACTATTGCTTATGGGCTACGAAAAGACATAATTTATAATTTATAAATAATAACATTGAATTACAATATATCATATATGTATATTATCTAATATTAACGCGAACCCTGACGTAGGGAATAATTCGTTTAATAATAAACTATGAAACTATTGAAACATATGAAAACTACAAAATAATAAATAATAATTATTAATTATCAATAATATTACAGTTTACATAGAAAAAAAGTATGAAAACTAAAATTATATTTTTATTATAGAATTTAAACTTTGAAGACAAATACATAAGCCATGAGCATAATATTATTTAAGTAAACTTCCAAAAGTAAATGTCTTATCTTCATCATTATTATATATTTTATATATATATAAACAGATATAGACATATATAGTATTGTACAACATAGTATCATACATATTTTTATTTGCAATATTTGCATGATCACTGAATTCAACAACGGGGCTCCTGCATGGTTGGGTAAGCGGGGCAGGTGCGTATTTACGGGGGTGGATATGCGGACAAATCCACCCCCATGGCTCTTTAAATACATGTCTATTATTATATTATAATTATTACATCGTAATCTGTAAGCTATAATTCTTGTCATCCGCCCCCTACAAAAAATACTAAATTCGCCACCGAAACGGGGCCCTCGTGCAGTCGTCCGATCCATTGTTTTTTAAGCGAGAGATAAAACCTTACTTAACCTACAATAGCGCAATTATTCCAAAAAACCTCCTTCCACTTGTTACAATGTTACTATTATAATAATTGTTACATGACACTTGCACTAGTATGCACTACTCTCACACTATAGATAATAAGTAAGCATCTGATTATTGATCCAATTTTTAAGACCTCACAATTTTTCTTTACCCTTTAACCCCAAAACTATGGACACCCCCCCCCCCCCCCAATAAATGAAAAAAAAATGGAGGAGTCCCGGGCGCGTTCGCGGCCTAGCGGCCATAACCAGGCCGACACTGATAATTATAATATATTGCCGCTGCAACATGGTCTACCTATAATCCATACTATATATATTTAGATCAAAATGATTATGTTGGCGATCGAGAAATTTATAACAACGATGATGACATATACAATATGTAGTTATACAATTTTATATTTACATTTTACACATATAAATTATATTTTATAATAGACATTAAACGCGATAGTTCAGTACTTCAGTACCTACAATATTATATTAATTTATCTCGATGCGAGTAATTGAAATATTTATATTATATTTATATTTAATATTATAGGTGGGTAAATGCTCTGCAAATTTTCTTTGAACCGAACATCGTACGTCATAACTCATAATACATAATATATAATTATTTTGTTGTCTACATTATAATATATTATAAATTATAATATTATAATATAATATATTTTACAAAATCAGCGCAGCAGCAGCACACGCAAGCTGCATTTTGACATTTTTATAATGTTTAGTTATAATAATGTTGTTGAGCTACTTGTACTGACGTATACGCATACGTCGTAAATTGGCACCTTGTAGCCGCGGTGACCGGTGTGGTTGACAATTACTACATAGGCGGAAATCCATTTAAATTTCAGGGGGGCTAACATTATTAACATCAACGTGAGCAGGGGGACTTCGATCCTACAAAACTTAAGAGGAAGGGGTTTGATGGGATTTTGGGGGGAGTTAAGCCCCCTCAACCCCCCTCCCGATTTCCACTGATTTACCGGCAAAATCAGTGCGACCTACTAGGGCCGGATCGGCAATCATCGGCCCATCGAAATTTTCACTTCAAAGCGGCTCGTTGAGATTTTCATTTCTAAGCGACACGTTTACATAATATTCACTGCCCCAAAATTACTCATAAAATTGTTACAAGCTTATAGGTGACTAATTGTATTTTAAACATGAATTTATTTTCGCCCACGCTCACATAACCAGCCCAAACTTTAATTGGCCCACCAAAATTTTCTCGGCTGCTCGCCTAACCAATCCGGCCCTGCGAGTTGTGAATAAGAAAATCTAAAAAACAGTTGGTGATCACAATAATAATATATAATATACGAATCGATCGAAGGTGCAGATGTGCATGTGCATTTTGCCCTGTGCAATATCGACAAATACATTTTTGGTATGTAAATATGTACGTATAATATATATAAAAAAATGTATATATCAATAAATGAATAAATTATTTGTTTACTGTTTTCAAATATGTGTCCAAGGCTGCAAGTGAAATCCATATTTCTCTATAATCATCACAAATCAACGGCTGTTTAGTGTTCATATGTTTTTGGTCTGAACTTGGTATAGAATACTTTGCAATAGCTACGCTTGTTTTAATATATCTATAATTCCATAACCACGTTTTTTGGACAATAATGCCGAACATTTTGTTGATATTTTCTCTATATATTTTTGATTATCTAATTTGATAAACTACTGTTCATTATTAGGACCAAAACTAGCTGCTACTGATATTAAGATGCCTACCTACTACTTACGAAATAATTAACTGTTCGATCAAGTTGGAACAATAACCAATAAACATGTACAATAAATCAGTAAACTCGTTTATTCTTTACACCCTATGCAGTCATATAAATATGTTATATATTATGTATTTTACTTTGCAACTTAAAACGTCATAAATCATATGATTTAACGATTTATATTATATTTATTATTATCATTATAATTATGTTTTGTACAAGAAGAAAAAGTATAACATAATTAATAATATAAATTAACTCATAAAATAAACGATACACTCGTCGTTGTGGCATACGTATACTTATATATATTTATAAAATACAGGTTATTTTTTAACACTGCAGCGGTAATCAGTTAGCATTGCGTGCTATTATAATGGACGTTGAAAAATATTATATTATTATTTTACGTTGGCATAATAAAACAAAAATAATTATTGTTTGGACTTGCCCGCAACCGCCGTATCAGTATATTCTGATTGCTGACACATCGTCTAGGTTTAATAATTCTCGGCCATAATTCGAAATTATAAAGCTGGTTCTGCTGTATATTATAATATGTAGCATGAATTGGACTGCATTTGAATGACGAGCATTTGTGCACCAAATCGTGCGTACCACCGCGGTAAAACAACCGCTGACATTGGTTTTGGCTTGACCGCAGTTATGCACAATCATAGGTATAACTATATTCAGTGGGTTACTGTATTTGATCACTGGTTTATAGAATCAACCGTTTATTAGAATCAAAAATGAAAATCCCAAACCAAATTGTATGTTACTAATGTTAAATTGACCTTTTATTAGAATCACTAGGTACCTACCGGATAATTGAATCACTTTTATGAACAATCTTATCGTTTTTATGGTATTTCAAACTGATTAATTTATAAAACCCATTTTATTTTTGAACTTATCAGTATGGCAGTATATCGTTGTACGTTGAATTATGTCATTCAATTTGTGCGTCGTGTACTTGTATCATTTAGTTTATTCAGCTCATGATCAGACGTGTTTTTTGAAATGTCGACCAAACGAAAAGATTTGACAATAAAAGAAAAAAAAGATTTACTCGTTCGTTATGATAAGTTGGATAAATGTTCTCAAAGAGAAGCCGCATTAGCTCTGAAAATTCCCCAACCAACGTTAAACAACATTTTAAAAAACGTAAGTAAATTGTTGTACACGAAGAACAACATTTACCCCTTTCTCGAAAACAAAAATAGATGGAGTCTTTCATTTGTTTTAAATGTATTAATTTAATTTTAATTTTTAATTTAAGCATAAATGTATACCTAAATATAGAACCATTAAATAAAAAAAACGTAAAAATAAATAATTTTATGTGTTATAAATTATTAAATATGTATGTAAATTTAAATAAAAATGTAATTGTATTAAAACATTGAATTATGAAAAAAATGTTGTAAATATTTTATAGAATCAACCGGTTAATAGAATCAAAATTACCTGCACCAAAGTGATCACATTATGCGGAACCCACTGTATTATTATGACTGATGATATTATTATAATATATATCTCTTATATATTTTAATGAAGGTATGTATCGTGTTGTATATAATCGTATAAATGAGAGCGATTAGTATTTTAAAAAAATTACATAGGTAGACAAAAAGATCTACGAAAGAAAAAAATGAATAATATTATTGTTAAGGTCGACAAATTTTGGGTAGCAAAAGTACCGGAGTAGCTACAATTTTATTTGTGTTTGAAAGTTATCCACAATAAAGAAGATTAACTTTAGTTTTTACATTATTGTTTTCAATATTAAAAATATTTTCCGAGGTTAAATATAAATCCTACACTGTGTTTTTAACAAACTATAGCTTTTATTTAATAAGCAAGATGTTTAATTATTAAACATTAGCATATTCATTTTAATTCGATGAAATCGTTTAATGCAATTGTAGTCACTGGCAGAGCTTGCATTTCAAAAAAAAATTCTGTTAAATTTTATATACAATTAAAACATTACACAATTTTTGCGTTTATTATTATTTAGAATTAAAACGTTATTCAATGTTTGCGTTTATCGTTATTTAGAACTAGAACGTTGTACAAGTTTTGTGTTTATCGTTTATTAATACCCATTAAATTTAAAAATAATAACTAAGGCGGGTAGCAGTGGCGTCCGCAGGGGGGGGCTAATGGGCTGAAGCCCCCCCATTACCCATATTATTATTACTTTTTCAAAAATATTTATCAAGTTTCAACTCTCAACTATAGTAAGCAAAACGTAAATTTCATATATGTCTTACCAGAATGAATTCATTTTTGAAAAAACAATGTATTTGCATACCAATTTTCGTAAATCATCTGTAATTTTTAGGTAAAAGTATGAATTACTAGTATGAAAGACCTTGTGTTAAATTGTTTAGCCTTAGCTATACACATTTAATATTTTATAAATTTTGAACTACAAATTAACTGTGGTTATGACGAAATTTGAACTTTAAATGCTTATAAAACATAACCATGGTGCCTATGTATAGTTAATATTTTAGCTATACCTAATAAAAACTTACGCATTACATTTTTAAGCTTTTTGACCGAATGAATAATTTTTTATTGATATTTATAGAAAAATAAATTTAAATTAATCAAATACAATCCAAATGAGGACGGTATAACCAAGCTGGTTATCAAACAATTTTAATAAATTTTCATTTTTTTTCTCCAATTATTTTAGAAAGCACTGAGAATTTTCAATTTCAACCTCCTAAAAGTATCAACTAGATCCAATACGCTTCCAAAAACATACATCCGGCATCGATGTTTATGATCATAGCATTTTTTCTACTATAAAAGTGGAAAAGTTACAAACAT
>NC_042493.1:66722878-66729017 GCF_005508785.2 Acyrthosiphon pisum | reverse complement strand
TACCGTTTGAATATTTTTATTATCATTTCAAATTATTTTGCACGCATAAATAATAAAGTCTTGATTTTAGATTCTGAGGCGGAGGGATGTGTGTTTTTTTTATATATATTTTTGTTTCTGCCATCACCTTTTGGCCCCGGGGCTGTAAAAATGCTTCAATTTTCAACTTCAGTTCTTGTTTGATGGTAAAGTGAATCTAGTTAGTGCATCGGAATGAAAAATTCCCAGTATAGTTTTCAACAACGCTGGAAAATACAATAAGAAAAGATAAGGAAAAATGGAAATTTTTACACAAAATTGTTGTTCGATAAAATTGATTTTCGTTTTTGATGTAACTCCAACACAAATTAGTAATTTGAAATTACCGTAAATACATGAAAATTTCCCCGAATGTATTAGCATTTTATATAATTCAAAATATATTGAATTTTTTTGAGCTGATTGCTGTTCTTGATTTTTTTAGTTTTTTTTTTCTTTAAACTTCAATAAAATGTTATTTGTTGGGTAAAAAGTTTGAAAAATTTAATACAAATCTCCTAATAGTGTTACAACGGTAGTTGAAAAATATTAAAAAAACAGTCACAATTTTTTTTTTTTATATAAGCATTTAAAGCTCGATTTTTGACAAAATACGTATAAATCACGAAAATTTGCAAATTATTTTGCGTTGTTAATGAGACATTCATAACAATTTTACTTCTTAAATCTAAGATTTGAAAATTTCATACAAGACTGCTCATAAGTGCTAAAAGTGTATGAGCATTTGAAGTTCAAATTTTTACAACATTGGATATTGACTCGACTTCTCGTTGTAGTGATTTTCTTATTTTGTTGTAATTCAAAAAATGAATAACCGTAGACACTTAAAATTAACACCATTTGTTTATTTTATCATTTTCTATGCTTAGTAAAATTTTCAAAATATTTTGACTCGTTTTGAATTGATTAATTTTTTAGTTTTTTTTTGTATAAATGTCAATTAAATTTTATTCATTGGGTCGAAATGATTGTAAATTGAATACGATTCCTCACACATTATTACGAAATCGGCTTAAAAATATTAAAAATACATATGTACAATTTTGATTTATAAGCTTTTAAAGTAAATGCTGACATAATTTATAAAAATGAAAATTTACAAATTATTTTGTTGTTAAAATTTTTAAAAATGTCCAATAAAATTGCACGTAAGTAGTTAATTCTGTAACCAAAAAAATCTAAAAATATACATCAACGATTTCCAAACACTGCAGTTGTTTTATAGTTATTTTAAGTTAAAATTTGGGCGAAATACATATTAAAAAGCCAAGAATAATGATTTTAGTTATTTTTTTGTTATTTTTTTGTCATTTTATATTAATAATTTAACTTGCTGGTAACCATATGAATGATAATTAATAAGTAATAACAGTATAAAATATATAATATAAAATATCTTACACTGACAATCGGTCTCCGTTCATAATCGTTTTTCGTATGCAATGGTATTATATCATTAAATTCAAATTTAATACTATCCATTAAAGTGACCCACTTGTAACCAGCTACTGTGAGAGCTACAGCTACAGAGTGCATATCCACTACCGCTTTTTTTTCGTTCTTCATCTAAAATAATCTTTTTAATAGATGATACCGAAATAATAAGCAATTATATCGCAGTGAATAATAACAAATATTCATTATTTGTTTAAACAACTAAAACAACGTTTTGCATTCAACATACATATTAATATTCTTTTAGTGTGTAATTTTGTAATAATATATTATACGATGAATCCACATATTTTGATTAATTTTATAGGTACGTTTTACACAAAAATAAAGAGGTGGTGTAGACGGTGTAGTTCTATATATTAAAAAAAAATTTACATTGTACAATGTACATTAGGTAGCACAAACATGTAGCTACCTACTTTTTGTTTTTACATTTGTGAAATGTTGTAATTAATATATTAGATATAAGTACGATTCATAGAAATTAAGATGTTTATTTATCAAGATATTATGGATACGTTTTAAGTAATAACAGACAGTAATTATTAATAACACTTAAATTTGATAAAACAAAAAAAAATAGTCACTATTATAGGACTGTTGCATTGAACGCCCTTATTATATTATCTGTTTGTAGGTATACACTATACATAACTATAAATGTATTATTTAAAATTATTTTGAGTAACATTAAAGTTAACAATATATACAAATATTAGGAACGCGAGCACATCCAATTTTTCTTTTAATAATATCTACTCTAACACCCGGAGGAACTTCATTCGAATGAATCCCCGACATTACCTATAATCGTATGTACCTATATAATATGTAAGTGGATATTGAATATATTTACCCATATTCGTTCGAAATGCACGTTTAAAGATCAAAATAAAAAATCATGTGCACTGCAAATATAAGTATAGAGTATAATAATATAATGGCATTATAGGTACTGAAGGTTTAAAAGCTATTTTCCAAACCTGCAAAGAACAATAATAAAAAAAAAAACGCTAGAAGCTTTTTTTTAATACACGTATTCCATAGGTAGGTATAAGGTATTTTGAAAGGAATCCAAAATGTTTCAAAATATCAGCTACTATAACGGATATGACTCAAGAAAGTATTTTGTATATTAAAAAAAAAAATGTCAAATTTCACAGAAACAATCTTTTTATAAAAACAGTGGAGCGACTACAAAAATGGTAGTAATAAACAGTTCAAATTTAAGAATTTGAGGAACGCAGAATAATTAACAAGAAACTGTTTCTTATAATAAATATTATATCTAATAATAACCTGCAACAACTTTATTGAGGAATCAGGAATTTGCATATTCTTTTATTTATTCATATTTATAAATAAAATACTTAAATATTATAATGAATAAAAAGATGTAATATACTTTTTTTATTGTTTTCTGTTTATCATGATTTTGTGTTTTTTTAAATAATTAATTGATTAATATAAATTAGACTTAATTAGTACAATTTATAAAAATACTTCCATTGCGATTTTCAACTCATCTCAAATGGAATTCAATATGTAATGATAACTGTAATAACACAGTAACTGTAAGACGCGTGTTATATATATAGGTAATTAAACATTTACTTTGTAGATATATTATAAATTATAATAGTTTCATTTTACGTGTCTCTAATTTTAGACATTTTTGACGAATGCATTTTATTTTGAACACTGAATTGCACATACTGAATCCTATACTTTTTCCGTTGGTGAATAATCTAATATTTAATTAATATGTAAAATAAACTATACTTAAATAAAAAACAAAAATATATTTAAATAAATCGCTATGGAATTTTCGTGGAAATCTTAACGATATTATTATTAAAGAACAATTTTTGATTCTTGGAGTAGTATTATTCATTGTTATATTTTATCTAAGTCAACAATATATTAGTTGATGTTTGTTGCTTAATTATCTTGAAGGAGAACAATTTGATGAGTTATTTCAATCATTAATATAATTATTAAATTATTAAAATATTAGTTTTAGATTTTAATCATTTCAATTTACGTATTGATTTTACAACAATATGTGAGTGCTGTTTTGTTGATCACGAAAACACCTTTTATATGAGAAAAATATTGCTTCAATATACCTACAACATACTTAAATTGGACTCTAATAAAAAATTTGAAATAGTTTGTACATAGAGAAAAACTACATCGAATCGTGTAACACCAGCAGCTTTTGACAAAATCTATCTTGTTTCTACGTGTATTCGTTCAAAAATGAACATCCGTAGAAACTTGAAATTTTCACCAATTTTTTGTAATAGGTGTGTAGAGCATTTTCTAGACATGATATTATAATTTTCAAAACACCTATATATTGGCTCTTTTTGAGATATTTATATATCGACTCCTTTAAATTTTTATACCTACCTATTACGTTCTTCACGATAATTATGTTCTTCTTGGGGCAATTAAAAAAAATCTTTTTTTAAAAAAATACACAATGACAATAATTTCACAATCGGTTTGGCTTCGATCTCGGATTTCCTTTCACATAAAAACGCCGCACAATCGGCTTTAACGATGCGTAGTTTAGGACGTCGTCGTTTAAAAGCGCCCAACGAACTACACCGTTATATACACAGTACGCACGGCCGAGCGTGCCTGCAGGTATCGTTACCGGAACCGGATGTAGCGCCGTCGGCCGCGAACTCGTTGCTGCCGATTTGGCCGTGGTATCGGAACAGGTAGTAGTGCGCAATACGGATGCGCGATGTTTATCATTATTCAAGGATGGATATATCTAAATGCATTTTAATACTTTATTTCATTCACGGTAAAAATCAAAGACAATAATATATAATATAGGACAGAAAATTATTTTATGCTCGAGCACCGTACCTATACTTAAACGTATTTTTAATTGCGTCAATATAATATGCATGTTTTTAACAAACAATTTTACGTTTTGAGGTTAAAAAGCATATTATTTTTATTGTATTAATTATTAGTACATACCTACCTATAATAAGTGTTATAAATAAGTGAATTAACCAAATATATTTTACATTCATTTTTAGAAAAATAATCGGGTAAGTGGGTAACGCTCTGCTGTACATTAGATGCACATAGAGTATATCACTATAATGGATGAGTTAAATTTGAATTAAATTATTGTATAAAATCATTGTATACGACAAACAATTCTGAGCGAAGACGGTCTGTCAGCCTATAATATTACTATGTATATTCGATGATATTATTGTGATTAAATTAGGTAATTTATTTTACTATTAGGTATATTAATATACAACAGTAGGTTAAATTTATTTTTGAAAAAAAAATACATTTTAAAAAGTCATTGTGTGTATAAAATATAATAATATACTCTAAAAGTTTCATATACCCGAATAATATATTTAAATTACAACAAAATAACTAAGATCGTGAATTATTGTTTTACTATTTTAAAGCAGAAATTTAAAAATATGTTACATCTGTTTATTTGATTTTTCAAGTGTATTTTAATATCTATAAAACTACCTATCTATCTGGCTACATATTTGATATTTAAGCGCATATTTTGATTTTTTTAATACATTTATTAATGTTGTTTTATAAATAATATTATATAGCATCCCGGCTATTACGCTCAACGTGCACGCACGTAGTTGCCTATGAGCTCCGTTATCGCGCTCGCAGCTCGATAATATGGTAGACAAAGTCCACGACACCGGTGGCGACTCGCTCCAGACATCAATGTCTAACAAACGCAATCTTTCAAATTCGTCAATTTCGCCAAAAGTTGCTGATAAAAAGTCAAAAAAATTCGTTACACCTAATCGGTATGCCGCCTTGTGCTCTGATGATTCTAGTGACAACATATTTAATACATCCACCAACAGTGCGACAGTTCGCAACGAAAAATCAGGTCCTGCAAAACAAAATATCGAGCAGCCTACGCTCGATATGCAAGACGTCACTCCACCGGCTCCTCCATTTTTCATCTCCAACATCTCAAATTTCTCCGCCTTCACAAATGAGCTAACAAGGTTGACCGGTCCAAACGCATTTACCTGTAAGTCTACTAAATCATACCTGATCGTATATCCCAGAGGCGTACTCAACTACAACACTATTCTGAATCATCACAAGAATGCCGATTCCAGATTTCATACTTTTCAAGCTCGCGTTAATCGCTCTTTCAGAGTCGCAATAAGAAATCTCCACCATTCCACATTGTGTACGGAAATTTCTGTCACCTTGTCGGAAGAAGGACATTCAGTGAAACAAGTTATAAATGTCCATGATAAAAATAGACGCGGTCTCCCATTATTTTTTTGTCGATTTATATCGTCAGAATAATAACAAAGATATTTTCAATATCACTTCGCTACTTGATACCAAAGTTATAATCGAAAAACCTCATCTGTCCCGCCGTGGTCCGCCTCAGTGCCATAATTGTGTAATGATATGCTCACACACCATTATAATTATAAACTAAAATCTTACACAGTAATAAATAACGGCCAGACTGTCGCTTGTAGAAATCGAACATCCCCAATAAAATCATTGTCATCGACAAATAGGTACGATCCCTATTATGCGATCACGAATTAAGAAATCGGCACGTACTGGAACTCCGTGTTGTGCAGGCGTG
>NC_042493.1:66671053-66722213 GCF_005508785.2 Acyrthosiphon pisum | reverse complement strand
GTCAAAATCAGTGCGTTTTTATTTCGATTTGTATATTTGAAGTATTACCTTGTGTCACCTAAAATATAAAAAACTCTTTCAAAATAATTCACGAACAATTGCTAATCAGGTAAGGCATTTAATATAATATTTTACATTGGTCGCAGTATTAATTTATATGTGCTTTTTACATAAGTTATATTGTACGGTGTATTTGATCTAATTCTCGAATACACGATCTCGAGAGCCCTCCGAACATCTGGAGGAAGGTAATAGCTTAATTTTAATATTTTAACATCTGAATTAAATATATTTATCGACAGGAGTCGTATTTTTAATTCTTCTTATTTTTTAAGTTATTACAATTGTCAAGCCTATGGCCATACCGATAACTACTGTCACCACGAATCTAGGTGCGTCAAATGCGGTGGAGACCACCGCTCCGAGGACTGCACAAAGGACCGAGCTAGTCCAGCCAAATGTGCGCTATGTTCTGAGGTACACACGGCCAACTACAAAGGATACCGTGTTTATCAATCCGTTACAAAAAAAACGCAAAAATACAAATGTACCAACGCCTACAAAGTCTTCGTCAAACGATGTCCCAGGTGATCATGCTCGGCAGTTTCCAAGGAAATCCTATGCTGCAGCGACCAAAACGGTAACCTCTTCCATGGAATCCATCTCAAATGTTTTATCAGAATTTATTTCTAATTTTAACTCTTTAATTACTCCACTAATTAATCTCCTTACCGAGATTGTCAACAAACGTTTCTGTCCATAGGGTACAGGCTTTTCCCTTTTTATCTATCTTTTCGTTGTATATCAGACCATACCTACAATATTACTTATCTTTATTTACTTTAGTTTATATAAATACGTTGTTATTTTACCTATTTGTATACATTTTGCTCATGCTAACAAACATCATTAATTTTATATGTCATACTATATTTTAATTGTTGAGCCATAATAGTTATTACTGAAGGCTAATAAATAAAAAATAAAAAAAAAAAATTATATAGCATATTTTAAAATTGTGTTAAAAATAATATATTTATAATGTTTTTTTACTGTATTTAAATCTACCATTTAGTTATCATCAACTCATCGCAGTCCTCCATGACCGCTATCCAATTGGACAAGAACACGTAACCGTTGTAGGACGTGACTTGAGTGTCAAAAGTGCGTGCAGTCGTACACCGTCACCAAAGTCTACTACAGCCTGCTGTTTCGGATTGCAGCTATCTGAGAGTGGGCGGTGAGAGACCATAAATATCACGTAGTGGCAGTGACACTTTGGGCGTCTTCAGAGACCAAAGCTGAGGCTCTAGGCCCGAAAGTGCCACAGTTATAACGAGTTTGGAAGACAACTGCAGTTTGTTGGCTATTAAAATAACTTAATTTACAATAAAAATTAATTTTTTTTCGAAAACATTGTATTTATTATATTATTAATATTATATATTTAATTATTATAATACCTACCAATAGTATATTATTATATTTACACGATTTATTATTTATTAATGACTAATAGCTTTTGAGTTGTGTAAATAGGTTCATGATGGTATATAAATAGTAATTAGCTTAAACGGTGGCTAATTTTTTTTTTTAATGTCATTGTGTACATCTATTTTAATATTATACTTCACACATATTATACTACAAGTTTCAAGTCCCCAAATTAATATTTTTGAATTATAAAAAAATAATTAAAATTGTCATATTATCCGTTTATAATTTAAAATTTAAAATATCTAATATTTTCCAAATTTTTACTCCAAACGTACCTATATGAAAGGTCCTGCTTTTCTTAATTTTATTTCCCCTATTATTAAGAAAATTAATTAGGTACTGGACATTTTTTTTTACTTTTGACCGCTTAACATACCAACTAAATTCACTTTCCTATCAGCTATCATAATAAAATAATATATTTAAAAATTGAGTAATTAATTGTCTACAATAAAAGAGGTCTTCAGACACAAAAAAAACATATATAATTGTAAATAATTATCACTCCGCCCGGAATCTAAGAAAATGGCATGTATATATTAATTATTATTATTAATATATTTTATTATAATTATTATATATTTTTTATATTTTTGTACACTCAAATCAAAAAATAGTTATTATGCAAAAGTTGGTAGGTAGTACCTACTAGGTACCAGCTAGTAATACTGTCAGGTTTCTGATTCTGCGTAGGAGCAATTAAAAGCAAATATATAAATTATAAACATACAATAATATGCGACAGTTACCGCGGTTAATTTAAAAATCAAATCAATGTGGCTATGTGTTATATGTTATTTTAGCCGTCATGTTATTATAATCTTGTGATTTTATATTTTAAAACAAAACATCAGTCGAATTATTTTATGCTGCCAGGTGAAAAAATTAATTATATGGGTAGAGGTACCTAATTGTTTATCTTCTACTTTGAATGGTTTCTTTGTAAGTCATGAACAACATTTTTACTATACAAGATATATTATATATTATGATTGTTTGTTTCATCTTAATGTTAATTTTCGATTTACTTGTTTGTTAAACTATAAAAATTAATAACACGGCTGTATACTCACGAAATTCACTTAAAAACGTTTCAATGTAGTGCGATGATTGCCACGCTAAATGAAATGTTGTTACGGAATAAATGCCAAGGAATTATTGTTATAAAATAAAGTCCTTTGTAGAATAACAAATTAAATTAACTATCATGCTGCTGTCGACCAATTTAAATCAACAAGTGAATAAAATGTATATATATATATATATATTTAGATACATAATTTCAAGAGTACCTATAGATAAAGTGTTTAACTTTATAATCCTGTTATTATTTGCGGATAAATTGTTTTGATAAAGCTATCTAGTAACATTAAAATCAAATAATATTAAATGAATAAGTAGGTGAAGTGTCGTGAGAAATAAATAGTATATCACCTTATCGGACATATTATGCGTCGTGCATCTGCAATCTGTATTTGTGTATGCCAAGCCCGGATTAAGGGGGGGGCCAGGAGGGGCCATGGCCCTGGGCCCACGGATATTAAACAAAAGTGGGCCCTTGGCGAATAGTACTTTTTTTATTAAATCAGAAATATTTGGATATAGTAATAATAGTATATTTCGTAAATCAAAACTCAAAAGAAACATGTAAAATATAATATATTATATGCGATAAAATACAAAGATTTGCAATGATAATAAATAATAATATAAACTTATATCATTATTATTATTGTACATTAACGTCCTAAAATAAAAGAGAAATACTCCGATGAACAAGAGAGAATAAAAAAAAAGAAATTTCCAAATGACTCTGGTTGTAATCAGGTATCTTTAAGTGGTTATGACAAGTTTAGAGTAGAGACTTATAATGTTATTATAGATAGTTTTTGTTCACAATTAGAAAAACGAATTGAAGCTTATAGTTTTCTAAAAAACAATTTTTTGTTCATCACAAAATTACATGTTGTTTTACCACAAGATACTGATGAAGAAGAAGAAGTTAATAAAAGTCTTGAAAATTTTATTTTATTGTATAAAAAAGATGTTGATAATACTATACAAAATGAAATTATACAATTCAAAAAATATTGGTCTATCAGTAAACCTTCATATGATGACACACAAGATTATCTGCTAGATATTTGGAAGCATTTCAATGAAAAAAATCTATTACTTTCTTTTCCTAATTTGTATACTGCAATTAAAATATATCTAACCATACCTATTGCAAATTGTTCGGCCGAAAGAGCATTCTCCAAATTAGCTCGAATAAAAAACAAGTATAGAACAAGCTCTTCTCAAGAAAATTTAAATAGTTTTATGGTTTTGTGTTCAAAGAGTGATGTTTTGGAGGTAATTAATACCGATGATATAATTAAAGAGTTTGCTGCCCAAAAATCTAGAAAAAAATATTTTTAATAACATTTTTATTTTTGTATTTAAAAAAAAAAAATAAGAAATAAATTGATGAATATATTTTTTTTCTGAAATATTTTTATTTGTGGGTCACCAAAATTTTGATTATGGATATGGGCCCCTAAAATTGTTTGGCCCCGGGCCCAAAATTATCTTAATCCGGGCTTGTAGTGTGTCATACAATTAGTTGTAAATTATTCGTATACCCATTGATAATTATAGGCTATAGCATACATAGTGTTATTTTTAATTGATTAACGTCAGTTATGAGTTTTTCATAACAGTAAGTATTGTTACGATAATAGCATATTTTAGAAAGTAATTTTTATTTATTAATTATTATTATTATAAAATTTGGTATGCTAACAAACCCATAATTCGAAACTAAGACTAATTCAAGACTAAAATAGCCTAATCAAAATATTTTTTGTTTAAACCGAGACGATATCGACATTTTAAAATTGGGATTGTAGCCAAATCAGACTAATTTAAACTGAATTTGGACCAGACTTAAACTGAATTTGGACCAGACCAAATTAGACTTGATCAGAAAGACCAAATCTGCAGGCTGCAGGCTGGTCTGAACTAAAACACACTGATTTTGAAAAAAATAGGTAATAAAACTACAATTAATTCTTATACTTTATTTAATATACTATATATCTAATATTATTATTTTTATTTTGATAACATCATTGATTACCAGTAAATTATAATAGTTACAAAAGGAGTTTTAATTTTTAATAATAAATTATATTTTTATTGAAAATAAACATCATAGTTAATGTTATATACCATGCATGAGTAGGTACCTATATTCCGGTCCACGAGAGTCCATACGTAAGCCGCGCATCGATACTGACGTACCCGACGTCTGTCGGCTGAATTTTCACCCACCATTCCCACCACTCAGCAACGTGAATACAGCGGCTCAAAAAACACAGCTAATTAATTGCTCTTTTGGGGGTGTTATATTATTCTCCATATTTAATAAAAAAAAACTCGCAAAATCTCGTAAAAAGTTCGTCTTAAACTTATAACGTAAATGACACAAAAGACCAGTTATAAAAACGAATTAGTCGAATTTCGTGAACGTATTTATTGCTGTCGCTATGTATACACGAATGTCAACGACGCCTATCGGCGATCGTTACCGGCCGGCTTCCGATCGGTATGATTCGGCGTATGGAAGGGGAACCGATGCGCAGAGACGGACGCGATTTTACATATTATGGACTCTCTTGGGCCGTAGTGTACATTACCTATAATAGTATAACATTTAAATCACTTAGAATTTTATAATTATTTATATTTATAAAAGAAATCTTTATCTACATGTCAATGTACAATGGATAATGGATATGTGTTACTACAGCTATTAAGGATTAAACAAGGGATTGGGATGCAACGTGAGGCAAGATATTACGAATGAATGTCATCTATTTAGTCGCACTGTGAATCACTATTTTAATATACATTATATAATATTTTGTCACCACATATTATTATTTTATTATTTAGGTGCCCCAAGTTTCTTACCTGTCTTACCACCCACCCTCTTGTTCACTGTAGGCAAACCCTCCGTTTACAAGTAAGGTTGTGTGTAAGCAGAGTTCCTCATTATACAGTCCACTCCTTTTAGAGCGCTAGATGTCGGGGAACCCTTCATATTGTTTGAAGGCCCTCGCTCGTACAAATATACCTAACATTAAAACATAACAATTGTCAATTTGTAATTTAAAATTATTAATTTTATTAAAAACGTTTATAATATTGCAACTCGCATAATATATAATTTACAACTTGATAAAATATATTAAAATACACAAAATTATGTTACCAAGAAAAAGAACAGAAATGTTTGTGTTTTTGTATTGGATTATTTTTATTTTATACTGATTTAGTAGTATTTACGTATAAACAAAAAATTTCAAAATGTTTTTAACTTGATGACATTGTTGAAATCAACTGAGAAAAGCTAAGTTATTTCAACTGTAAATTAAACTAGTTAATTTCATAAGTTGATTAGAAAATGAACTAACTAGCTAAGTTAAAAAGTTTAAAAAAAATTAACTTTTTAACTTAACTTAAACTTTTTAACTAGTTAATGCCCACCTTTGGAATTGTTTATCTAAATATTGGGAAAATTACTAATCCTTGATTTTATTCAACTGTATAAATCAGATGTGACTTCAGATTTGTAACTAATATTTATCAGTATAAAGTATTGAAAGAGATCGTACTGATGAAATAAATATTGAAAAGATTATTGCTGATTTCGCAAATGCTCGGAAGAAAATGGGTTTTTAATACTTAAATATTATAAAATATGTAACAGGTATATTATAATATACCTACCAATAGTAATAATTATTTTTATTTTTATTTCTGATGTTACCTACCTACATAAAAACTAAAATTGTTAATTTTATATTTTATTGTAAATAAATTCAATACATCCACAAATACTATCCCATCTAACTATCTAAGGAGTAAAAATTCCCATGGTGTGAAAATAGTCCGATTTTTTTATGCATCTCAAGAAAGAGGGGCCCATATGCATTTGTTTGCACTTGGGTCTTTGACTCTCTAATTACGGCACTAAATTCAGTCGATAGAGTTTAAAGTACCAACTTAAAATTTTGTTATACGTTTTATTAGTTTAAAATTATTTTTGAATTAATTACAGTCCCGTCTACAATTTGGACTATACCTATTTCAGCACCTGTGGCGGTGGAATCCCGTCCCGTTCTGCAATAATTTATATTTTGTCCTAATTATTTTACCTTAAAATAGGGTATAATAATAAGAAATATTGTTTTACAATTTATTTTCACTTCAAATTTGTAATTTCTATAGTCTGAAGACATATAGTTAAAACATTTAATGCATCGAAGATATAATTTTTAGTTTAAAATTATCATGAATTTTAATAAAAGTAATATTTAACTTGCTATATAGACATTATACACACATGCAGTAGAGTCTATTATGGCTTATCAGGACATCCTGACAGACGTACCAAAAAAATAATAATATTTCTATTCCTTTTTACAAAAAATACCGAAAAAATAGTTTTACCTATCCAAAACTTGTTTACAAAATGTATAAAGTTGATTTTATCTGGACGGCGTCCGGTTCCTTCAAATCCGAATCAACAAGACTATTACGACGTACCTATTTACGTATTATCAGAACTTAGAATTTAATGTATAAAAAGCGATTAAGTGAATGTCGCACTGTTGTACAGTAATTACAAGTGGGTCACTATTTAATGGATTGTATTAAATTTGTATTCAATGATATAATAATATATTAATACTCTCTCAAGTGATTTTGTGTTTTTTTTTTCAAAATGTGTGTTTTTCACTCATCGGTTTCGGTTAGCGTTATTGACTGATAAGTTATCAGTGATAACAATTAAATTGAATAACAATTATATATTATTTTATGGTTTAACGAATTAATTATATATGATGTGATGCTCTAGGCAAAAATGAGTACAACTCTTGTTCACCGTAGGTTATACTAACGGAAAAATAAATTACAAACGACTGGTAATATAAATAAATTATTAAATATTCTTAGAAAAAATATTGGGAGTTTATCTTTACTCTCCGCATAGAATTTTTTTGGTGTGCAATAATTTAAAATTGAATTCAAATTTAACTAAATGTATTTTAGTGATCACCACATATTTTTAAACCCAAGTCTAGATCAATAATCTTTACATAATGTCTAACTATTTGCATGCACTTCTATAGTTGATTAAAAAAAAAAAATTTAATGTTATTATTTAGAGCATATCATGTACACAATAGAAATGTGTTGAAGTCTCTGCATATGATAGTAAGAGCTATGTATTTAGAGCCCAATATCAGCTAAAATACTATTACATAATAGTATAATACTTATTGTATTATATTATACAATATTGTGTGATATTGCAGTGGTATAGTAAATTATTTTTTTCATAGGTATACAATTTTTTTTTTTTTTAATGTACCTATACAATATAATATACATTTGTTGAGTATGTACCTTGCCTAATACAATATTTTTGGACATTTTGGTGTAGATTACTCCCCGCACGATATGATATAAAATAATTACACGTTGTTCCTGTAATGTATAATATTATATGATATATAATATATAATATATATGTGTATAAAGTATATGTTGTAGCAGTTATATCGTATACACGCGATATCGCGAGACCCCGTGAAGCGCATATATATATACGGTTATATAT
Organism: Acyrthosiphon pisum; assembly: GCF_005508785.2. Classification (NCBI taxonomy): domain Eukaryota; kingdom Metazoa; phylum Arthropoda; class Insecta; order Hemiptera; family Aphididae; genus Acyrthosiphon; species Acyrthosiphon pisum. The sequence continues at coordinate 66,714,043 of NC_042493.1, read as the reverse complement.
GTTTGTAATGTGCGCACCTGCACTTCGTCTCACCACAAGTCGACCCTATGGGCTATGACGGCGTTTGGCGCTGAGCGAAAGAAAAGTAATTTGACTCGCGGCAGTGGCGGAACCCTTAAGAATCGAGCCCGCCGCCGCTTGCACCATCGTTGTGCGCATATTATATTGACTTTTGAAATGCATGCGCTCACACACACACACGCGCGCGCGCATACACACACACCATCACGGTGTGTTTAGCCTACGAATTAGACGGATCCCAAAGGTTCAAAGGGGCTTTTCGAATATGGTCTGTCTCGCTCGGTCTCCCCCCCTCCCTCCCCACGCCGTTCTCTCGCTGTCCCCGCAAAGGAAGGAACGTCTGCGTTTATATAATATCCTTTTGGCGGCGCAACGACTCTATCGTGCACTATATAGGGACGCGTCCTGATGCAGATCAAGTTCCGTCGACCAACACAAATAGGTGTATATATACATAAGGTTAGAAGTTAAAATGGGTGTAAAATAGCGAAGGAATCGTTTACGATTTCCCTGTGTCGTGCAGTATTGAATTGGGTGTTACCTGTATTATTTCAATAAATAAATAAAGAATACACCAACGTGCAAACAATGACTCGCTCCATTCAAACCTCTCCGATAAACCTTGAACGTTTCAAGACGCCATTCTATACGTAAAAATGATATAATAGTATTGGATACTGAAAATCAAAAAAAATAACTATTCGAATACCTATCTCAAATGCGTGTATGGTATAATAATAAATTTTATTTATATCTGTATTATAATTTATAGTACCGTAAATATCCGGTGGGTCGCAGGATAATTTTCTTAATTATGTGGATGGACATGTCTTATTTCACCATCTAAATTCATAAAAATTAAGATTTTTAAAAAAAAATAATAGAAATTATTTTACGTATATATAATATTTTACATTATTTATAGTATAATATAGTACCTACCTATATATACTTATTACTTACTAATTAATTATTAGATTAGACAAAAATATTCTCATAAAAAAAAAATTTTATAAGCCGACCTCTTTTAGTCACTGGCATTGGACAAGTTTTTGATTTTCTTCTTATTGTTTATTAGATTTTTTTCATATTTTGTCACTGTAAACGTCTTTTATTGCCTGTAATCCCAACTCCCAAAAACAATAATATAACTGCGGGATAATACCATCAATATTCAACCTGTGCGAGTTGTGTCAACATTAATATGTTAATAATACCTACATAGCTGCAAGCGGTATAAATGCTTAGAGCATCCATCTGGTATATTCGCCACTATAGTATTTATATAAAATAAATCATAAACGTTAGTAATCTTTTAACGTATATTTAATAATTTAACCCACTTGTATGCGGAAACTATTGTAATAATCCAGAATCGTTACGAGTCACCAGATGACGGTACATCATGGAAGTGACAAATTAATTGGTTAATATTTTACAAAAGAACATGAATACACAGTCAACCTAAATAATCGAGTTTCTGCTTATCAACGATGATAATAATATATAGGTACCTAGTAAGTAGTAAGTATCTAATGATGTACATACATATTAATAATGTAGAAAAAACATTATTGTAAACAACATTTTTTGAATACCGTCGATGGTAAAACAAAAATATATACAATCGATTGGTGACCTCATATTATAAAATACAGCTACCTATATTATATTATAATATAATATATTTGGTAGGTATGTCGCATGCACGCTGAAAACGGGACGTGGCGAATTCGCTAGCTGCAGGGCGATTCTACCACGACGCCACTGGCTGGTATTGTAAGAGATATTGATTTGCGTACAATTTTCCCACCTAAATAGTTTTTGATGCTTATTACTAATAACGCACACGATTTTGTTTTGTAATTTATCTGTCTAGAATGTACCGAAAACGAAATATATATTATAGTGATTATACAGATCACTGCAGCTGACCAAATTAATTTTAGTGAAAACCGACGACTATAGTCCTATAGGAGAATATTTTTTCCATAGAAAACTATTATATTTGGTTGTGTTTGATGAATGTGAGAAGTGAGGAAAACGACATGTATAGTGACGACGATATAGTGTTCCACTTAGAAAAAAATTTAATGTAAGTACATGCATGGAATGCGTACGATCAATAGCAAAACTATTGGAGTATTTTTTTTTTTTTTTTTTTTTGCTGTGACAGAAAAAAGTAGTTTTGTTTTTGTGTTTAAAAAACATAGTGAAAGAGAAGGTGACATGTCCTTTTTCCTCTCAAATAATTTACCAATAATAAGTATATAAATGTGGACACTGTTTAAGCAGCCCTTGAAGTTTTGTAGAATCGTATAACTAGTAAAAATATATCGAGTTAGTTATATCTAAGATACCAAGATATTATTGCTCTACTATACAATTTCGGGGGGAAATTACCCCTTTGCCTATCATTACCGGTTAGCGGATACTCTCAAGCGTGTGATAATCGGTTATTCGGCTATAATAATAAATTATATAAAAAGAATTTGCGCATCATGTTATATATTTATAATATTAATATGTGCAAAAATGTCAGTCGCTAACGTTATATTGTCATCACACTTCTAACCACATAGGCGACGATCATCATTTTTAACTAGGTAATCAAGTAATTTTTTGGTATCGATTAATCCTAAAGATAATCATAATCACTTTCATATCCTCTATAATCTATACACAGTATATATAAATATTTTTACCTATTGGCTAATAAAGTATATGAAACTAATACATTGCTGTGGAAATAATGTATAATATTAAAATACTGATATTATTAACTATTTTAATTTATGTTGTTAGTGAAAAATTTAAATTGAATATTATCGTTTAAACTGATTCATTTAAATGTTCGGTTACAGTGGTTGAATAATATATTTTTGGATCATAAATTGTAGTTTTTATCGCGAAAAATGGATACGGTAAATGAAGATCCACCGCGAGAAATTATATTAAATGTGAAGTTTATCAAAGTTAGTGAACCAATTCTAATAGACGACGAAGAGAAAAGGGTACGAGATAATTACTATTCACACATATAATGTTATGATTTATTATAATTAAGTGTGATAATTAAACATTGTTTTGAAAGTAAATTGTTATAACAATAGTTGACCATTCATCACATGGACAAGCAAAATAAACTAAAACAATAATAATAATAATTTATGTTTACTGTTTAATATTATAATCTTGAGGTAGTCATCCATTCGTGTATTTTTATATGTATTAGATTATAGGTAGTAGATACCTTCATATATTATTATACACAGGATGATCTAAAAAAAAGTTAACTAATTACAAATTACGTAGGATCACAGTAACTTGGAACTCCGCCGAATCGATTGCAAAGAACGATTTAACCGATTTAAGTTGTTTTACCAATAACACAGTAGGTATATAGGTACACATTTTGTTTGGCTGTAGCCTATAACTTATCACAATGGTCGCATTTCCTTTGGGGCACTACAACGCGACTGTGGCTCTCAATCTCGCATCATAGTCGTATTGAACAATCAAATCATGACATTTTTGGTAATTTGTTTTACGGTTTTATTATAATATACAACTATAGCCTATAGCTATAATACTCATAATAGCATATTTTAATCAAATTATCGATACTTAATACTGATCAATTACAATGTAAGGGAGCCTAACCTATAAACTGTACAATTATGGGTAACTGTCATTAAATTATAACGTCTAGTATTGATTCTGGTATTATTAAGTATTTACATTAACCTGTTTAGCTTGACTAATTTATAGTTTGAAGTTTTTATAATTTATTTACATTATAATTTTAGGTATTTGTTATTTCGTTCCCAAAGAGTGACATAATTTGTGGTAATGTATGAAAAAACATTACAAGGATACCACGTGACAATTAATAAAATATCACGTATTTAGGGCTGTATTTTACTGAAGGTATATTTTATGGATAATTTATTCAAAAAACAAACAATTTATTCCACTTTTGGTTTGTTTACTTTATTACGTATTCACATCTAACCATTCTAAGTATGGCGTGCTGTATATGTATAAAATAATAATAATACAAAACAAATAAAATGAACACGTAACTACGCGAGTAAATAAAATATTTAAAAGATAGTATTTCAAAAAAAAAAAAAAATTAAATAAATAAGTAGCTTTATCAAGATAGGGAAAAGTAATTTTTTTTTTTTTATATATATTATAAAGATTAGTCGTCGTAAAAAATAAAAACACATTAAAACCTGAAATATATGTATGTAATATTAAATAGCATCGTCTGTTTAACGAGTTTGGGATTTTGTTGGAGATCTTGATCACGGTGCCGGTGGCAGGATCCTTTTTGTCAGACGTTGGGATTGAACGTTAAATATTATGTTACTAAAGATCCCACCGGATGGCTGCAAAGACACGCCATACGTAGGATTACCACGACTAAAGGTGTCATGTCTTATTTTTCTGGACTCGACTGCGCATATAGATACGTCACTCAGCGGGGATGAAGTTTGTAATTATAAAAAAAAGTCCTTATACCCACCACATATAAATTCGATATTTATTTATACATGTGCATATTTTATATGATATACCTACTCAATATATTATATTATATACTTTTTTTTTGTTAATGTCTTTAACTTTGATTTCTATATTGTATTATTTTTTGACAGTTACTTATTGATGATTGTAGATTACATTTTCTTCTATTTCCAATCCATGCGCGCAAGGTAGCAAATTTTCCTTTAGCAGATATAATTTTGTGTTGTTGGATTATTGAATTTACCAATATTATAAAATTTAAAAGTTACAATGTCACGTTACAGGATTTTATTGATATTTTCAATTTAAAGCACGTTAGGTTTTTTAAAATTGTAATATTTTATATAAATAGTTATAGCTCACTTTTAAATTAAAATATCATGCCCTTTTCAATACTTTAACCTTTAAGTTTGATAATAGTCAATTCACTGTAATATTAAAGCTAACAATACAACATTTAATCTATTTGTACAGCCATGAGAAATTTTTGAATTTTATAAAAATAGTTTTAATTATAGTCAATAAAAAATTGTTCACTGGATAAAAAAGCTTGAAAACTTAATTCATGGTTCCTCGTAAGTTTGTTTTAATATCAGTTTAAAAAATTAAATATACATTGGCACAATTATTTTTTATATGCATATAAAGTTCAAATTTTGACAAAATCCCGAAAAATTGAAAATTATTTTTCAGTTAGAAATTCATAAAAAAAATTTTCAAGCTTATATTTTAAAATTTAATAGAAAATTCCTTATAAGTTGCCCTACCTTCGACAAAAAAAAAATAATAATTACAAGAAAGTATAACGTTATTTATAGCCATGAGATATTTTCGATTCTTATTCATTTTTTTCTTCAATTATTAAATTTGTTTATTTATAAGTATACTAGGCTGACACACTGTCTCTGCTCATAATCGTTTTTCGCATACAATAATTTTTTATTGAATTCAAATTTAACACATCCTTTATAATGGTTAAGTACTCGACAACTGCTGTACAGCGGAGCGGTATCCACTTGTGTCTTTTTTTGCAAATTCAATTACAATTATTGTTAGTAAGATCAGGTGGGATAGGAGTGACTTGGTTTTGCATAATCTCAGTTTAACTGCACAAATACGATAAAACTTTACTGTTTTTTTATGAAGATTAGAATATTCCTATTTAAATAAATAAAACATTTTAGGCGGTCGACGATTATCACCTATGTTTGAAACGGAATAGGCTAAATGATTGTCAAAAATAAAAATTGTATACCTTGTTTAAAAAAATTCAGAAAAAAATTTAGAATGTTATAATTAATATTGTGTTATAAAAGAATCATCAACAAGTTTTAAATTTTGATGATAATAATATTTGTGATTTTAGTACGGCATTTTTTTACTATTTTTTTTTTTAGAGGGTGGGACCAATATTTTGTTTTGCATACACCGCATACTCCTTTTCTTATCATAACAAAACGTACGGACATAACGAATAACGATTAATGATTTATAATATTATTCTTCGTACATGCCACCTTCGCAGTGCAAGTACGACGGCTATCCACCTGGATACAACAAAGTGTTCGAGTACATCTACCCACCAGAAGAATGGATGGAAGACGGAGTGAAGTGGCGACGGGTTGCGTCCACCGAGCCGGCCGATCGGAATCATGTGTTGGCTTTAGCCGAAGACCTCAAGTCCAACTTATCGTACTGGCATGCCAGAATGCACGGAGTGTGTCTAGTCAGGAGAGAATTGTACACGCAGTGTTTCAGTAAGTCACTTAGTCACGATATAACGCAATATTATTAAAATTTAAAATATATAAGTAGTTATAAAATCATTATAATTATAATATCATAGATATTATGTTTTTGGGTGGGTACAAGGGCTGGTTTTTTTTTTCTAACCGATTTTAGTAACGCTCTGTTTATTGCTACCGAAGCGTAAATCAACAATGAAAAAAAATTTAATTAAATTAAATTTCTAACAAAATGTAGCTCAATATTATGCATATTATGCTACTTATAATCTTATAATGTTTATGAACGACATTATTTTCTATCTGGATATAGATAAGATATCTGAACTCGACAATTATCTAGACATAGAGAGAGACAGTGAAAAAATTAATATATCTTGATGGAAATAATGAGATAATTTTTTTACATCTTATTCTTACAATATAATTTAGTTAGGTACATATTATAATATTATATTTCCTGCTACATAGAATATATGATTATTTTATACTTATATTAATTTTGTTTAGAATGTAAATGATTAATAACTATTAAGAAATATGTCAAATAATTCAAATGATCAAACAAATTCATTTAGATAGCTATAGCCTATAATATCTATTTTTTGTGACACCAATTTTGTAATTTATCTAACTATAAATGTAACTATTGAACAACATTGGATATAAGTATAGTTTTAGGGTATAGATCAGGCACATCTTACAATATTTAAGAATATTAATGGTGTATATTTATCAAAATTAACCAGTACCTATATACGGCAAGAATCTCGATTATCTGGGAACAAAAAACAGTTTGAGCTTTGAGAATATTTAGGTACGTCATAATATACATATTTAGATGATTTGCATTGAAAACTATTCTGATGCTGTTAAAAATGTAAAAAACATATTCCTATAGGAATTCCTACCATAGTACATAAATTACTAGGACATAAGTTACATAATTTTGAAATTTATATTATAAATATAATATAATATTATATTTATATTATAATCTTTAAAAAAATATTGTATTTCTTCATAGAGAAAAGTGCCATTTTTTTCTTGAGATATCTTAAACAGTGATTCCTAACTATATAACAATATGGAAAACTCTCATATACACCTATACACTGACACAAGTAAACAAACAAGAAACAATAATACATTTATCAATGTCGTCCAAATAATAACGAAGGATCATCCTCATTTTTTTTATGAGCCGGTTGTTGAACATTAAAATGTTATCTTTACCCATCTATAATGTATTGATGGAAACTTATTCGGTTATACATTAAATTCTCTTCAATATAGGTATAGGCCTATATTATTATCTGCTATTCGCAGTTCGCACCACGTCTCCGATTCATTGTATTCGATTTCTATTGAAATAATGTCCTCAATATATTTGAAATATCACGAAAACCTTTAATTTTATTCAAATAACTTATACTTGCACCAGTACGCCATGTAATATTATAGTTTCAGTAGCCGGTAGGATTAAAATCACATCATTCGAGATGTCATTCGACATAATAAGTATTATCTATACTGTTTATAAAACTTAAAATTTAAAAAAAAAATCGGTAAGCTCACATATTATAACGAAAAAGGGTGGTTCTTATTTTAAAATAATAATAGTTTATATCACCACAGGACATTTTTTAAACAGCACGGAAAACCCAAGTATTTTAAAATATATGGTCGTTATAAGCAGGTATACTTAAGAATTCCAAAAATCTGATTTTGAATAAATGTTTTAACAAACGAAAAAATGGGGCAAGCATACTTGGTCAACCACCCTGATTAGTGATTACTATAATATGTACACAAACGTACACCGTGCCGCCAAATTTTAGTGTATTTTACGAAAAATTCTTAAACACGAAAGCTTATGTGAGATATTATTAAATAGAGAGTATATTATTATTATTGTTATTATAATAATTTAAAATTTTATTTTATTTTATTTTATTTAGTTGAAAAATTATGTGAAAAAAGAAATCTTAAATTTAAAAAAAAAATTGTTTTAATACAATAATATTTATAGTTATATACTTTGAGCAAAAGAATATTTTAAAAGTATTTTTATTGTATAAAACAAAGGATAAACCGTAAACGAGTTGTTTAAAGAAATTGCTTTATATATCTATACAAAACAATTTAAACTTATAAGTTATAACTATATATAACCTTCTAAAGTTTGAAGTTAAGAGTTATATAAGTCACAAACTCCTCATATAAGCATAACTCATACAACATCATAAATTCTTAACACATTTTAAATATAAAATAAAAAAATGTTGATGTTTTATATTTACTAAATAGTATTAATTATTTTCACTTAAAATTGTCTGATATTTATCAAATTATAATATAATATAATAGGTTGCTATACCCATGCATTTAGTGTCACCGTCTTACACACGTATTACATGGCAAATTTTCATTCTCTAGTTTCAATAGTTTGCTGTTAGTTTTTATATTAGAGTGAATTGATCTATTATCGAACTTTTATGTAAGAAAATCATGCTTAAGCGTCGGAAATTTTTCAGTATTTTAATTTTCAAGCAAGATAAGGGTATGCGAAATATTACAAATTAAAATGCACATATGTCTCTTGAAAATTAATATATTGAAAAATCGACGACGCTTAAACATTATAGACAATTATCTTTCTTTAAAGTTTGATAATAGGTCATTTCACTCTAATATCAAAACTAATAGCACACTATTAAAAGTATTGAATTAAAATGTGTTATGACGTACGCGTATAAGACAAACAAAACAAATGCATATGGATAGCGTCCTCTTAATACAATTATAGAAGTGTTATTCATTATTATTCATTATAACTAACATACTTAGTAGTATAGTATTGTTACTAACAAAGGTCAAACCCAATTATACAAATTATAATAATTAATGCCATAATTTAAGTCCAAAAACGAATATTAGAGATTATAACCATTATCCATTAACAACATAGGTATACGTAATGACTGAACTACAACAATCGCCGTTGATAAATCATTCATAATATTATCTATTGCTGTTTATACTATATTATTATGTCTATATGTATTAATGTATGTAATGTCTAATAAATACGAAAATCATTATATTTATCAGGATATATTATATAAAAAATATATATATTTTTCATAGTTTCAATGAAATATTTCATAAAGAATGAAATTTTAAATTTTAAAATATTTAAATATTGAAGAATTTTAGGTGAAATAATTAAAAACCCTAATTATTATGTAGGTACGTGACTAAAATTGACAATGCAAATTAATTTGGATAAAAACGTAAGGTAGGTATAACTACCCAACACCTAAACTGTTATATTCTATATTCACGATGACGTGTATTTTTTTCATCACGTCATTATAATGTATTACAATATATTATAAGCACATTTTCAATTATTATATTATTATCGTTTTCATGTACCATTTCCGTACACGGGTCACAATAATATTAATATATTTTAACTCCGGAAGCGCCGTTTCTATTAAATTAACTATAATATTATATCAAGAGGACGTGATATGATACGCAGTCCTATAAATGTACAATATTATCTCCTGTGCAGACATTACATGGGGCCAATATATTAGAGTTAATTGACTTAATATCAAAATATAAGAATGCTATTAGATATCAGTGATGTAGAATTTTGTTTTTTTCTTTGTAGTACATTTTCCTGCACACATCCAATCGATTTATACTTTCTACATTGTGTATTAAGATAAGATCACCTTTATAATATCATACTCAATATAGGTACCTATACTAATACACAATGTAGAAAGTATAAAGAAATTGGACGTGTGCAGGAAATGGAAAATGCTACTTAATGATGTTGTTTTAATTACATTTTTTTGTTTCTAACAAGTTAACAGTTAACTTATACTATATTATGCCTATATATACTAATATACTATAGTATAGTTATTGGCATCAGGGACTGGAACTGAACCTAAAAGAACCAGTTCTGGAACCAGAACCTTTAAAATATTAAGAACCGGAACCGGAACCGAAACCTTTATTTTAATAAATAAAGTACCAGAACCGTACCAGAATTTTTAAATTTAATAGTTTCTTGAAGTTCAAAAATAAAATAATTTTATATATTTATAATTTATTAATATTTTTATATATTAATAATTTATTTCGGAGAACCCGTACCGGAACCGATACCGATAAATTCAAAAGGTTCCAGTCTTTGATTGACATATTAACGTGCTTATAAAAATAAAAATACATTTTAAAAATAAACAGTTTAAAACTATTATGTGCAAAGACTCTAATTTTTGCCCACTACTAATGTAAATAATCATATATATACCCATCGACTAATTTATTTCGTTAGTATGTAACGTTAAAATTAACTTTTTGTGCATGAAGACATGTAATTAATCAATATAATCCACATTGCAATATGTGTCTAAAAATAAAATATAGCTCATTTCAAGTTTTATTATGTTAGATGAACTGATACGACAAGTGTGTGTGAATAGTATTGATCGAGGCCAATTGTTAATCAAAATTCGAAACGAATACAACGCAAGCATAAAGGCTCATAAACTTTTATTTGAAAGTGGTTTAATATTTAGAATTAAGCATACTACATTGGTAAGTTAGTGTTGAGTATATAATTTGGTTCATCATTCTCACTACCGTTCAGCTTTCGCCTCTCTAATCACATGTTTGCTATATTTTGTTCGCGTTTATACATTTATATAAAGTGAAACCTCCCCTAACGAACATCTCCTAATATCGCATACCTCCCAATAGTTGATACCTCCCAATAGTGATTACCTCCCAATAGGTAGCCAAAGTAGAGCCTAAGAAAGCTTGACCTTTGAACACATTAAAGATATAATATTACTCTATACATTGTGTTTATTACTATTATAGGATGATCACAAAGATGACGTGACAGAAAAGGATATACAGGATATAGAAGACGCACATGTTAAATTAAAAAAAAAATTGGTCGATGCAAACAATAAGTATAATAAATTAAAAACTGATTTAAAAAATGAATTGAATAATTTGAAAGATGCCAACCAACATGAGTTAAGTTTCTTCAATAGAAACCATGAAGCATTAAAAGTGTGTATATTTTATAAATGTCAAACTGTGTAGTTAAAGCATTAATTTTTTTAAATTCTTATAATTTAATTTTTTTTTATTCAAATTTGGAAAATGTTATCAATAATATGAGTGCTTTTAGACTTAACATGTTTTCAATACTGATTAAATAATATAATATATACAGGGAAAATCGGTTATAAAAATACCTCGTAAAGTAATTTGTTGTAACCAATTATTCTATATAAGCGATTTTTTTTTATACAAAAATACAAAATACATGTATATAATTATATAATAACTAATATTTTTATTGTTTTATTATAAATTACATTTTTTTAAATTAAAAAACTTTTTAAAATATAAATGGCATAAAAAAGTTAAGAAATTTAAATGAAAAAAAAAAATAGAATTATCAAGCTAAGATTGAATGAATGAGATTTATTCTATAGCTGTAAAACTCGAAATAATAAAATAATAGTTAGGTATATAGCAGTTGTAATTATTGTAACCGATAACAAATTGAAGACGGGATAGGGACCTTGAACCTCATTTGTAGAAAACGAGATTTAGTTTTAATCGAGTTAATAATAAGAGATAAATGATACGATGTATATAATATTATAATGTATCTGCCAGGACATCACATTTTAGTTGTTAAAATCGACTTTATTATAACCAATTTTCACTGTATAATATTATGTACACACTACAATTTACAAAGTACAATATTCTTAATCTGGAATTTTAATTTAATTTTGTTTGGGATTAGGTATTATTATTATTTATAGATATATTATATTATGACATTACATTTTTATTATATTGAGCTTTATTCAAACATAAAATTTATTTAAATGTAATATTAAATAATGCATGTAAGTGTGTTTTGTTTACAGGATCAACTCAAATTAATACTTTCAATGAATACATAACTCAATTCAAAAATAATCATCACGGTCATTCACTTGCGATTGTTTGTTGTTATGCAATAATGATACGTATATACGTATTTACAGTATTAAAGATATTGAAACTATACTAGAATAATATTTTTAAGTTACGTGAATCAGTAATTCAAAGAGAAAAATCTAAGATTTAAATCAATACAATAATTAATGTTTACACTATATAGTACCTATAACTAAACATATTTTACAATTTAGTTTCTTATACAAGAAATTAACCAAAATTAAAAATAGTAAAACCAAGATCACGTCATCCTACTATTCAGTCAGTACTTATGTATCTACATGTTAAACATAATCCATATAGTTCAAATAACCCGAAACTTTTACGACTTTTTGAAACAAAAATTTCTATAAACATAATATGATTATCTATATCTAATTTTAATGATAATATAAGAAAATGGGTATTAAAAAAAAATATTTACTCAATTAATATGAAATCTGCACAGTGCATAGTGCACAGAGATACAATTGTTGCTCCTAATTTTAAGGTAGCTCAGACTACTCAGCTAAATTCCGTTTCAAAGGATTTTGAAAATAATTTATTTATCATAAAACACGACCCCTATAGTAATTAGGTAGTAAACATAGTATTGATTCTGCTAAAACACCCTCCTGTGTAGATAGAACGCATATAATAAGACGTAGTGGTAGTCATTAAAGAATAAAGAATAAACGAAACACTCAACAGGTGTTGTCTTTTTTAAGCTACTGAATTTATCATTTAATTTGTTTTTTAAGTTTGGTAGCACAAATCACGTGGATTAATCAGTTTTTACCACTTACCAGTTGGCAGTTACCACCGTACATCTTATGTAAATTGTAAGCAACCATATTTAACAATGTAGGTACCTATATACTTTTTAAACTATTATTATTGGCTCTCGTTGATGTTTGTATACCTACTCTGTAAGTTTTAACTATATATTACAACTGATAATTAACACCGGACTTACGGGTCATGGTTGTCCTTATCCGGGCCACTTTATTGCGTCTACATCGCTGGTATTTTAAAAACCTACCGTACAGTCAGCTTAACTTAAAATTGAAATTATATGAAGAGTCTATACGGTCATCAGCATAACATTATAGTTAATACTCCATGGAAACTGCAGTTTAAAATGCATATATAAAACACGAATGTTGCGTTGGTTAATAATTGGTACGGGTGTGTAATATTTTTAGTAGATTTGTGACTTTACGAGCCGAACAACTTTGAACTTAAATTTTTTGACAAGTCCATATTAATAGTTTAAAACCAATTTTAATCAGTTCGACGTGACATAATTATATCTATTACATCTATTATATGAGTACAAAACTATTTTATGCTTAGATTTGTGGGTACATAAAATTATATTTAATATTATCATATCCATCTTCACAGTAGCGTACGCAGGATTTTTAAAATGGGAGGGGGGGCTTGAAAATAAATAATTACTCAGTAGTCACAAGATTATAAGTTTGAATAATAAAGTGCTTTCTTATTTCTTAATTAAATTAAGCATCAAATAGAACAAGAAAAAATATATGAAAAAAGAACTAACAAAAAATTTAAAAATATAATAACAAAAATAATGAGCAATAAAATATAATTTTATTTGGTCCAGTCTACTAATTGTAGTCAAATCATTAATTAATACATACCATATTAATATAGGTAGAATCAGTTGTAGATGTGTTGTTGTACGTCATGATTAGACATAGATTTAGAATCATTATTATAATCTTCAGCTGCAGTAGACACAATATTAATGCAATCATCCTATAATTGTTATAATAAAAGTTCATATTTGTAATTTGTTTAATTATTTAAATATATAAATTATATTACTTACAGTTTTTTTTTCTTCAAACTAAAAATCTAAAACAAACTCTTCCTTTTTTCTGACATAATGAAAAATTTAAAAATGAAATGGTATTGTCGAAACTATACAACTTACACTTAAAAACGATTACAAAAAACGTTTACAAAATACCTCGACAGTTGACACTCAAAAGAAAAAAACTAGTAAACAAAATTAGATAACCAAAAATATTTTAATAAAGCTATATTATAATATTATACTTTATTATTACCTACATATAACTCAGGCTTCGGAATAACGATGCTTGGATAGACGGATAGTGTTGCGTTTATACTATAACATCAGTTCAGTTGTTATCATAGATTATAGATTTATATGGCTATAGGTAGTATCTTTGATTTTGATCTATTCTTTAATCGTGACTATGGCAATGTATAATATTATAATAATATTATCCATCACAAATATTAAAAGAAACTATATTAAATCGAGGTAAACATAAAAACAAAAAACAATAATACGAGCAATGAGAGGGGTTTCAGCCCGTTAGCCCCCCTGCGGACGCCACTGCATCTTCAAAATTACATTACTGCATATTGTAAACTTGTAACCAATATTTACGTTTTCATATCGATTCAATACAGAATTTTTAACATGGTAAATAAATATTATGATATATATTACACATACCCGATGTATATGAGATGCAATATAAATATAATATAATGTAAGTATTATATCGTATTATTGTATAAAAAAATTCACCGACTCGTCGGCAACAAGTGGTTATACCTAAATGTTTTTATGATTATGTCAATGGCCGTAAATTCAATAATAAATGTACGTGTTATTTCTTTTATGCAACATAAACATTGTTCATAAAACCAATGTATAATTTATTAGCACATAATAGACCTTTTTTTTATTATTCGTATTGTAAAAGAATATAGCACGTGAACGATTTGTACTCACTTTGTTTATTAATAGGGTGGTATAGTATATAATATATAGGTACAATGACATAAATTACGGACTACAATTTATCGGATATCCGGTTTTCACGCGTGCAACGTTAACACATCACATAATAATATTATTATAACAATCATATTAAGAGGATATCAGCGCACTATTTGTTTTCTCCCACTGGCCCACACGCAACATCGACAAAACGCAATTACGCAGAATCGTTTTTTCTATGTTTTTAAGTAATCTTAAGATAGAGAATAATATTTTTGAGGGAACGTCATATCAATTTGTCTAAATATTGACTCAAAACAATTTAAAAATTATGTAAATGTAGAACATTTTTTTGTTTATTTTTAAATTCAAATACATAGTCAAATAACTATAAAATAAAAAATCGATATGTCATTCCCTTAAAAATATTATTCTCTATATTTTTTTACAATGGGTGATTTTACTCTAAGAATACTTAAAAACATAGAAATATGATTCTGCGTTAGTGCGTTTGTCTATGCTGTGCGTGGGTCAGACAGAAAAAACAATTAGTACGCTGAGATCCTCTTAAATTACATATTATATGATATAAATCATTGGAAAACAAATTTTAGATCAAGAATGCCTACCTAATAAACATTTTTTTTATTAAATTACTTAAATGATATATATATACTTAGTAAAATATTATTTGAATGTTATCTATTTGCATCATTTCGAAACGCTCGTTAACAACATTAAGCTTGAAATAGATGCTTTGTTAACATTTTTTTGTCAAATTGACAAATTTTGATTTTAATAAAATAATATTTATAACTATTTTGATTATAAATTACAAATTATAAAGTTTATATCGCATAAAACCAATATTATTTTTTAAAATTCAAAAAAACTATTAAAAATATATATATAACTAGCTGATCCCGTGCACTTCGTTACCCGTTAAATGTACAAACTGTATATGACTCAAACTTTGTTTAATGCGTTATTTAATATTCGGTGTGTGATGTCCTAGATATATCTTAACTTTTCTGTTGCCCAGGATAAAAATTCTGATTCACAGCAGTACATTATCAGGTAGGCAATCTACCTACGGTAGATCGCGGACCCCGTACGTCCGTGAAGTTGGCCCTTACACTTTTTCAAAAACAGATTTGCATAGCGCCATTATTTTGCAAGTAATTAACAAGAATTTGCAAGTCCACTCCCGAAATTTGCAAGTCAAAAACAAAGGAGTTATAAGGGATGGAGCCAAGGAAGGGCCAACTTCACGTAGCCCTGACTTGTTGTCAGAAACTTTCAAAACTGGTGTCAAAACACTCGTTATAATTAGCAAGAATTTGCAAGTCCACTCCCGAAATTTGCAAGTCAAAATTCCAACCCCTACGATTTTTCAAAGTTTTCAACCCCAGCCCTGACTTTTTGTCAGAAACTTTCAAAACTGGTGTCAAAACACTCGTTATAATTAGCAAGAATTTGCAAGTCCACTCTCAAAATTTGCAAGTCAAAATCCGAACCCTAGCAATAAGTAATTATCCTTTGAAAAATTAAACGATAATTTATTTCAATTCAAGGTTTCGGAAATTGGTTTGTTTATAAAAGGTAGCTAATAGCTATTTCATGGCTTCTGAGGTACTAATTCCGTTATTGATACTATTGTAGTAGCCACTAACCTACATATATGAATTATATTGTTATCGGTTATAACTTAGGTATAAATTATAACTTACCTATAAGTGAATGTATTATATTAGACATGGCTCACAATTTGCTTTAATTTAAAATATAGATACCTTTATTAATATTCTCTATTGAAATGTAAAGATTAAGGGTGTCGACTATCGGTGCCGGTTTTTCTATTTTTTCGAAATTCTATAGAATTCAAAAATTATATTTTATTTACTACCTTAATTATAATACTTTTCCACTATTCTACAGCCTGATACCTATTTAGGAGGGGGTTATAAACGAAAATGACTTCACAGGTAAAGCTCTCACGCCCTGTAGAAAAGTCGGATTTCGTTAATTTTTTTTTTATTTAAAAGAAAAGAACATTTTTCAGGTTGGATTAAAGGACAATTTTTTTTATTTTACTTGAAATAGGGTTTAGAAAAATACGTTTGAAAAATATCAAATATTGTGCACTATTCAAATGCATATACTAGCTTCTATAATAATATTTTTTAAAATGGGGCTTTGCAAATTGTTCTCTTCTTTTAAATAAAAAAAAAATTAAGGAAATCCGACAATTCTACAGAATATGAAAGTTTTTCTTGTAAGACATGTTTTTGTACTAAATAACGCACCGGCTACGACGCCCTCGTATTCAATATTTTAATAAACATATATTTAATTAGAAACGTACGTACATTAAACTATATAATGCGTATGTAATTTTAAATTTTCAATAAATTTAAAGTTACATGGAAAAAAATTGGTTATAATATAGTAAAAACTTAGATAATTTTCAGGTGGCGTTACGATTCATATATAGTTAACAATGAGTTTAGTTGATAGTACTAAAATGAATTAGGTAGCTATAAAAAATTATAGTTGCACAAACTTCTTTTATGGTTATTTCATTGGAATTGAATACCTACAAAAAACGATTCTAAACGAAACCGTTCTGTCGGGTTAGTTACAGATCACTTTAGTTTACCTAACGTAAGTATATTTAATGCTATTGTTGGTATTAACGTAATTTATTTTACCACTATTAGCTAATTGACTTAGTTGAATTATTTCTTTTTAGAAAACGTTGCATTTAAAAATGTCATTGTCTGTATAAAATATATTAGTATAGGTAGGTACTATAAAAGTTTCAAGTATTCACGAATAATATTTTTAAATTACAATAAAATTACTAACATCATCGTTAATTTTAGTTTAAATATGGAATTTCGTCCATACTTTAACTTCAAATGTCTATAAAGAAAAAAATGTGTGAATATATTTTTCAGATTAAATGTTCAATCCTTAGCTATAAACATTGTACATTATATACATTCTTAACTACAAAATAATTTGTTAATTTTTGTCATTTTGATGAATTTTGTCAACAATTTGAACTTAAATGCTTATAAAAAAAAATCGTGCCTATGTACCTATCTTTAATATTTTCGAACTTCAATAAATTATAACATTTTATGAAGAACATTGTATGAAATGTTCATGCTTTTTGATTCAATGAAAAACCCTCATCAAAACCTTGAAATTTGCAAATTATATTAAGGTAGTTAAAAATTTATAAAATGTTCAAATTGTATAGCTTATGATTTAAAATAAGAAACAAGTTCCTCGTACAGGGCCGTATTAGTGCATAGGCACTATAAGCACTATAAGACTTATGAACTTTTTGGGGCCTACGAAAGTAAAATGTGTGACAACGATTTTTTTGTAATATTTTATGCTTTTTTTTATTATCATCATACGTTAATCTGTATGATTGTACACATTAGCACAACAAGTAAAATATTATGTATTTAAGAATGATACCCCGATTACTGTTTAGACTCTGAACTTTAGAGTATTGTAATAAATAATAATTATAAATGACATATCGTTTACGTAAACAGGTCGGTCACTCCGCGTATGACTGCACGGTGCTCACTAGTGTCTTTAGTTAAACCAAAAAATAAAATTTATTTTTTTAAAAATTGGGTTTGCGTAAAGATTACCATTTTTGTTTTTTTTTGTTTTTTTTTACGCTTTCTAAAATGACTAAAACTACTTTGAAATTTCCATTTTTACCTCTCATACCTCTCATAAGTACCAACTAGATTCACTTTTATATCAGAAAAGATGATGAACTTGAAAATCAGAGAATATTTTTTACTCTAAATGTTACTGACATACAGGGAAAAAAACACATATCATTGTAAGTACAACTCCGGTCAGAATCTGAAATATTTTACTTTATACTCTGATATTGTATATTTTACGTTTAAACATATTCGATATTATAATAAACATAAGTTTATAGGTATGTTTGATATATTTTGAATATATAATTTGGTTTATAAGCAATACCTATACAAATAAGTTCTAAAATGTATGAGTTTACTAGACTATACCCCAACGGCCAACCCCGGTATTTTTTAATACTTCAATGCCAGTACAATTTGATAATGAAGTCTAAAAATTATTGACATTTTCCATTTTGTCGTAACACGAATAATACATATATAATATTATATATTTATGTTACCGAAAATATTAACACGACATTTTGGTACTATACATAGGTATAGACATAGGTACTATCATGGTTTTTGGGTTACATAACCCAGTATATTTACTCCAATGATTTTATTTATATTATTAATTATTTTGTCGGTCAATAAATTAGTTTTAAATATAAGTACACACTTTTTCGTATAAGTTACGGCGATTAGTGTTGACAATATTTAATTTTGACGCGGCAACGTACGGTACGAGACAAAATCACGGCGACCATGTTAAAATTAATATTCGCGCAGCCGGCGCGGCGGCGTTCGATTATGCAATAGTCGCAATTATTGGAGACTTGTGAGAGTGTTAAGCCCCACAGTTTTTAATAATATTTTAGTTTAAAATATTAATTAACAAGGTTTGTGCTGCTGGTAGAATTGAAAAACGCGGTGCCCAATCTACATATTATAATATAATTCACATACGACACAGTTAATACAAAAAATAAAACAATACAAATATAGAAAAAATTGTGTTGTGTGTGAGGCAGTTGGTGGTGGAGTGATACACGGGGCCTCGGGTCCTCGGGCCTTGGGTATACGGACACAAAGTTAAAAAAAAGATAAAGTATATGTTTTAGGGTGTAAGTCAGTAACATAGGTAGGACTCCAGAAACATGAAGCAAGATGTGCCGACGCCGAGGCAGCAATAATATTCTCCTTTAAAACACCACCGTACGCGCAGGCAAGTGCAGTCCCGTTGTCGATGGGTGATTCGGCGAGGACGTAGATACGACGATCGAGTGTGTGAAACGTCGATCATAGTACGGGCTAGGCAATCTAAATTTGCTAAGTATTTTATTTATGTTTGTTTTAAATTAATAAAAATGTTTCCGACCTTAAACCCGAGTTGAATATTATTTTAAAGTCTTCTTCGTTCTTAATTTTAATATTGGAAACAGTGCTCAGACACACATACGTATAGTCAATGAGGTTTATTACAAACTGAACAGTGCTCTGGTTGTGGGGTCCTAATAGTCATTCCAATTTAGAAACGGACGTAGAATCGACAAACGCATACCATCGTGCATCATAGGTTAACAGTGCTAATCTGAATTTATTCAACAGACAGTCATTAGCTTAAAGCGTACGAAGATAAAGCGTATAGTAGGTTTGACCGTGTGTCACTCTCGATACCGATGATACCACAGAGTGGCACCCAACAGGGTTTGTATTCACGGGCGGGGACATTTTTTTTTTTTGTGCATGTGCCCTGGCCTAAACCTTGGCCGTTTAATTTTTCGAAGTGTTTATGTACGATAAGTACAACAGTTTTTACGTGTGGTCTGGGAAAAATTCCCTTGGCACACCATTTTTTTTTTGTACAAGTGAAGTACGACAATTGTGTGCGTTTCGGGTAGTAAAACCCAGAGCCAGCTTAGTGTTTTTACCTGTTAAAGTAAAATTTGCTTTTTGCGTGTTTTGGGTGCAGTAGAAACCCAGAACACAATTTTGTGAGTGTGTATACCGAGTGAGTAACACATACGCATTCGATAATTTCCTAACCCAACCATGTGTCACTCTCGATACCGGTGATACCACAGTATCCAGTGAGTTTTTAAAATGCAAAAGCAACAACTTAAATGTACTAGACCTTATTTAAACATTTAGCACCCCAGGGCAACATATTTAATCACCCCACAAAAAAGTTATTTAAATGTAATGAATAACTATTATTTTGTATCTTAAAAGCAGTCAAATTTTTTTTTGGTAACCTATATTTTTCAATAAGTTAAGAAAAATCATAGATGAAAGTCAGGCCTATAGTTAAAAACTTTATAACACCGCATAATGTAATTTGATTTATTTTAAATATTTTCCACAATTCTTAAATGATTTACATAGTACATTCAATTTTTTTATTTTCTTGCTAATTATAACGAGTGTTTTGACACCAGTTTTGAAAGTTTCTGACAACAAGTCAGGGCTGGGGTTGAAAACTTTGAAAAATCGTAGGGGTTGGAATTTTGACTTGCAAATTTCGGGGGTGGACTTGCAAATTCTTGCTAATTATAACGAGTGTTTTGACACCAGTTTTGAAAGTTTCTGACAACAAGTCAGGGCTGGGGTTGAAAACTTTGAAAAATCGTAGGGGTTGAAATGTTGACTTGCAATTTTGTAGTATGGTAAGTATGGTAAAAAAATATAATTATTTAATACTTTAACTTTTTTTTCTGAAGGATATTTATTATTATTTATTAATAATGAACAAAAAAAAAACTCAATATTCACTTGGATTTAACACTGTTTTAAACATGTTTTATTCTATAAAATAATGAACAAATAAACGTTTTAAACAAGTCTTTTAATTTCATTTTTAAAAATAAGTTGTTTTAAATATAACAACCCTGCATATAACGCAAGTGACTATAAATCACAGGTACTTATATAAAAAACAAAATTAAAAATATTGATTAGAACAAAAGTTATTTCATCTGTCAGGTCTTCCTGGTACACCCTGCACATAGATACAATATACCACTTTCAGAGCACGTTAATGATGGCCTTTACATTTAAAACTAAATATTCATCATTTTTTTACTTATGTAAACAATAATATCTAATAAGTGTATTATGTGTATATTTAGTTAGGGGCCGTATATCCACTGTACATACCTCGAAAGATTTGTATAGCACTTTATGAATTATTCTATAGATTGGAAACTTAACAAACATGATACGTTTGTGTGTTGTAAAATTCTTTATAGAATTTCACTTATAAGTTTAATTTTATTTAACAATGATAATAGTATAATACTATAGTATAATATTTATATATTATATTATATATTTATATCATATCAGCTTATGATTCAGTCAAACAGATTGTAGGTACATTGTGTTTTATTCATGTTATTAAAATAATTATTATTATTAAAATGTGACAATGGTAAAAAAAGAACAGAATGATGGTAAAAAAAATGCATAAAATAAAGCGTAAATAAATATAAAAACTGATGTTAACAGAATCTCCGCTCAGAACAGTTCCGATTTTAAGCGCAAATAGTTATCACTGTTACACAGTCCAATGAATTCTATCTTATTTGATTGTATTCAGTATTGTTATAATGTAATTTATTAAAGTATTAAACAGTGTTGTAAATGTGATATTAAAACTAAAATGTATATTTTTTTAAATTAAACAGATTTAAAAAAAAATAGTTAAAAGAATAATAAAGAAGTTGAACAAAAAAAAAACAATGTAATATTAGTATTATTATAAAAAAATCGATTTAACTGAATTGTTTATTTTATTCATTTCTGAAAGAGTGAAAGTGAAAGTGAAGGTTCTCGACGATCTACCTAGGCGCCACCAAGATACCAGGATCCCATGAATACAAGACGAAGGCAGCGACGGCGGCGGCAGCGGCTGGACACATCACCATGCACGACGAATACAACACATTAAAAAGAGGACGTCGCATCCGTTTGTGTTGTCTCTGTCTTACAAACGTACAACACGGCAAATTTTACATTCACGATAAACTATTTTACTCTGTTATTTTTAAAATTACAGTTGATTGACCTATTAAATATTTAAATTTAAAGATATTATTAAGGAGATTATTATTATTTTAATTTTGATGGAAGGCATGATTTAACTTTAAAATTTGCAAAAAATGTACAGTTTAAAGTGCTCATAGGTAAGTAATCGCTTCCTTCGTAATCAAAATATCAATAATACCCTCCAAGGTGCCATAGACAATTATCTTACCTTTAAATTGTATAATAGGTAAATTCATTTAATTTTAAAAACATCATAGTAAAATGGATTATTGTGAACGTAAATTTTGTTATGTAGCCCGTTTGTAAGACGGAGACAACACAACGTATTGTGACGTCTTCATAATGTTTAACGTTAAACTGTTTAAGGTTTAACTATGTATATCTTTAGAATTTTGTCTTAACTACAATCTACAATAACAACAGTTCATTAGCATTTATATGTTATTTTTGACGTTGATATTGTTTTGGTATTTTGTTCGTAAAATATTATATTTGCACCGTAACTTCCGTGTAAATAAACTTGAAACAATACAGACTCCAATTAGATTTTATTTGTCGAGGGTGATCGGAATCACTATTATTATATAAGTACTTCAGTATCAAAATATTAACATAGATACAACACAAGGGTAATTTGTTTCAAAAATAAATCGAATTCCTATAGAATACATTGCGCGTATCTTTGTTTTACATACTTTTTACGTCGTCTACATTATTGTTAATAAACTTTAATATTTTATATTAAAACGCGCAAATGAGTTGATTTTAAGTTTTTACGATCGTCTGGACTGAAACGTTTAAAAATTAATCGTTGGCTGAAAGTTGATTGTTTTAAATCAATTAACTCTTCAACGATATTTTAAGTCTGCGGTGTATACAGGTATTCGGTATATATGCACATGTAAAGCGGGTTCTCAAAATATATAAAAAATATAGTCATCGCGAGGACATTTGACGACGACCCCCCTCAATAATATAAATATATATTATATTATGTACAGTTATTATACAACTGTGCCAATGCATCGTTCGAGTTCATATTATTATTATTGTATAGAATAAAAATCCGTAAACACTAAACGGAGACCATTAAACACGCGCCGGTTATTCGAGTGTTTGACACTCGGCGCCGCGGCGTCGCTCCGCTCGGCAAATCCAAATAATAACATCCCTCCGACTAGTACATATAATAACGTTGCGTGTAACGGGTTAAATGTGCAAATTGTATTTTATATACATATATACACGTCGGTAGACATACATATAATAATACTATTGCGCGCCACTTTTGTGATGCACTCGCTAAACATATATATACAGAGTAACACGCGTTGTATTATATTATCTCGTCTGTGTATGTATATAATAATATGTATAATATAATAAAGGAGAGACTCGCACGGTATTACAACGATTTCTTCGCCGGCTCGAGTTTAATAATATAATATTTTTTTTAGCCTCGTCGCTGCTATACCATATTATTGTTCAGTTCTGCTGTCGTCTGCTAATCTTTTCATTTTTTTTTTCTTAGTAACTATATAGGTGGAAAAATGACGTCGTCCCTGAAGTATATTATATATTGCACCTGCGCAACTGTCCTATAATAAAAGCGTTTCTATCGCGGTCGTCCCCCGCTCGGCCACATTATCGTTTATTTTTTTCCACGGTTTTTATATAAAATTATAAATTATTACATAATATAACTACCTGCGTTATAACATACAAATACAATTTAAGAGTCCGGCAGAACTCTGCGTCGTTTTGAATATTTATATTTATGTATAGGTATAATAGGTAAAATGCTTACCGTTTCGTAGCCCGTAGGTCTAACGTACTTTAGTCACCACTATTCGACTTCACGTGAACAAGTACGCAGTGGCGCAAATAGGAAAAATGTTTAGGGGGGGGCTCAAGCCCCAACACATTTTTTTTAAAATTATAATTTATAGGTACATACTTTTAATAATGGTAGGTAAACTATTATTTTTTGAGGGGGCTTTAATTGATTTTTGAGGGGGCTAAGCCCCTCCCCCTATTTGCGCCCTTGCCAGTATAGATAGGGTCGGATTAGTCTACCTAAAAATCTCGGTGGGCCGCTTAAAGTTTGGGCCAGTCGAGTGAGTGTGAGTGAACATAAATTCATGTTTAAAATACGATTGGCCACCTACCGCTTAGAAGTGAAAATCTCGATGGGCCGATACATACCAATCCGGCCCTAAGTACGGAACACCGTGGATAAATTCGTCCATCTGGGTCGGTCGGGGGATTTACGAGTGCGTGGCTTACATGCAACACCTACCTATAATATAATATTATTATTATATCCGCGCGTATCCATGACAGTGCGCTGCCTGCTGTTATTATAGCTGCAGAAACAGATGACGAGAGTAATAGTATAGGTATACACATATAATATATTATATATCGTTATTATCTCGGTTATTATTGAGGGCGGTGAGAATAATATAATATTATGTAACAGCAGTATCGATTATTATTATTATTATTATAATAATCATTATTATTATTATTACGCGTCGGCTGTGCGGCGGCATATAATACGAGTTTAATTAATATTTTTGAGTTCCCGTAAAATTTACTACGGGTAGTCGCGTGACAGTTCCCGAACGTTCATATATATATATATATATATATAATATAATATAAATGTAATAATAATATATGCGTCGCAGTGGCTCGATAACCGGCGAAGGGAAACGGCGGCGGCGGCGGCTGCTGCTGCTGCTGCTGCTGCTGCTGCTGCTGCTGCTGCTGCTACGGAGACGACCGCGACGACGACGCAATATAATATATACGACGACGACGACTCGTGGAATTAATAATAATATTATTATTATTATTGTATCTCCCGCTGTGGGAGACGGAAAAAATGAACCCGGTTCCGCGCTCGTTTCCGCTCGCGAGTTATTCTCACGCGCTATATACAGACATAATATACAGGGTGTGCCACCGCTCGGTGCATTCTCCTCTCGATGGGCATATAATAATAACAATAATATGATACGTATAATATATTATTATACATAGAGTGCCGTTCCGTTCCGTCTACATAAATCTATACGTCTGCCGACATTTTAAATGACCTAATAACGATGCGGTCGCGACGCTACGTCATAAATTGGCCATATCTTATAATATAGGTAATAAATAAATAAAAACATATTACCTAGATGTTTTATGAAACATTAAAATACAAATTGTATTTTTTAGTTTAATTTCGAAACTAAAAAAATACCCTCAACTTTTTAGTATAAAGATATAATTTTCAAAATCATCCATGTCTACAGCAAGAAGAAGAGTGATAAAATATATCGACTAGATGACAAACTCGGTGTAACGGCACCCCGTGGAATAATACGTCATATTAATTTGTTTGTAGGTATATATGAGAATATTTCGGGCATACCTATACATAATATACATAATTTTTGTCGACGATATTGTAATACAATGCATATTATTATAGGTAGTTACTATTTACTACACGCAATAATTATATTATGTCGTGCGATTGACATTGAGTATTCACACGTCTCTAATCAACTCGTATTACGTATACTATCTTCACTTTTTAGTCTTCTTATTAATTATATTGATACCACAGTGATTTTTCCATTTACCCAATAATATTACAATCATAATGATGAATTATTATTGTAAACCATTACCATGTTAGTATACGGCGGTCAAATTGTATCAATTTTCATCAAATCCTTTTCGAATAGTCGACTATCAAAGTTCCGAAAACTTATAATGACATTTTACTGCGGCAGCGGAGTCTGCTATCTACGTGTTTGTTGGTTTGCGGTTGGGGCATAAGTTATAGTCACACGCAAACATATACATATATATTATATAAAGTTAAAACGCCTTTATGTAGGTACAGCTTATAAAACTTAAATAGATTTTTCGAAAACGTTTCTACGAAAACTGGACCCAATTTCAACACAATTTTTTTTTTTAACATACGTAGATATTGTTATTATATTATGTCATACTCTTGACGCCAGATAAATGTTGAAAACATTTTGTAATTACCGCAGATATTCAAAAAACGGTTTTGATTGGAACTCAATTTTTTATTATATAGGTAACATAATATTGTACAAACAGGGATCAAAACCGCTGAAAATTTTAACGATCACGGTTTCGAGTCTCTACATTTTCTGGTCTTGGTTTAGGTTGTAAGATCGGTTTTTCAAATTTTTTGGTTTTATTTTACCGTACTTAATAACTGTAGACCCGGTTTTTGTTACATATTATTTATTAAGAGCTGAGCTTACAGCCCTAAAATATGTCTGATTTGTATGGTTAATTTAGGCACTTAAAGGCACTTGTATAGCAAATACAATATAGCAAATATACGTTCAGTAGAACTAATATCGTGTTGTTAACTTTTATGTTGTATCTACTTTTGTATACATATGGATATGGTTGAGATCATTATTCGATAATCGATTACATTAATATATTTTAATTGTAATGTATAATAACATCACACTATATTACAGTATAGTAAATCTCAGGTATCTTGTTACTTATGTGATTAATGCTTATGATATTTGAACAAAATATTAATTTAAATGAATACTAGAAAATTGTATTGGATTATTGACAATATTTTTATTTAAAAAGGTTAACTGTTAACATTCAAATACACGTTTTATGATTTGGTACACACATTTGTAATTCAGGGGGGACACTGTCTACCAATAGTATAATCTATATTCTATAGTAATAGTTGAGTATGGACTGTAGAGTAATTATTATCTCCAATCATAGCAAACAATTTAATAAGTAGGTAACATGAAAACAGATTTGCCGTAAATTGTCGCTGTTTGTTGTAAAATAATACTACAAATGTTCAATATAATTACCGCTCCTCAACGATAAGTACAATACGAATGCGGAATGGTAAATAACTATTAAAGAACACATGAATAGTAATTTATAATGGTATACAGCAAAACTTAGGTATAGTTTACTGGAAGCAATTTTATTATTCTTATAATAATAATAATAATAATATGATGTATATAATTTATACAATTGCCTATAGACATAACAGCTTATATATTATATATAAGTCGAATCAGCGACGTCTATATGACTATATCTTATTCGACGACGTATGTGCGTGCATGTTTAATGCATCTGAGATTTTTTTCCACAAAACTATTTGAGTGGCTCACTGATTCGATACTTTTTTGAAACGTCTTGTACTTAAGTAGGTACATATGCAATATTTATGTTATTTCATATTTAAATATTAATATATTTCGGTGTCGACGTGTTGTAATAACGAACAAAAAAAATAAAACGTATATCCCACAGCTCTCTTCCGTTCGATATTATTTTATAATGATGTAATACACATAATAATAATATAATATAATGTACACGTTTTATCCCGAACCAGAACCACACGTGTATACTACAACTATCATCCGAAATTCCACGAGAAAAAATGCGGACATAAATGCACCGCGTGTAATAATACTGCTACTTTATTATTGTAATAACAATAATTATTATTTTTAATGTTGAAGTGGCGAGAGTCACACGTCGAGAGGCGAGAACGCATATCGGTAGCGTTTTTTTCTCGAGCACCGCTATAATATATTATATTATGATGAACTGCAGTTTTGCCGTTCGACAATAATTATTATGTTATACTATTATTAGTCGTAAATCGTAATTATAATGGGAACACGTTAAAATTGTTTTTTCGTATTAGTTATTTTGAAAATACTACATTTATTTTTAATTACAGCTGTTCCAGATTAAGCGATTTATTTTCAATATATACAACAAGACGTCTTTATTTTAATTCCCCTCGCGTACCTATACCATATTACTTTAATATATTTTAACATAGGCACCTACCATACTAATAAAATTCCGAAAAAAAGTCGTGTATCTGAATAACAGAACAACCTGCCTATATACGCTAATCCAAAACTCTTTGTGATCATAAATTTAACATTGAAAACCATTTTTTTTTTAAATTTAATTATTTTAAGAGACATCGAAAAAATGAATCATAGACCCTGGAGTATCTGATTGCCTATTCGATGGCCACTATAGGCTTATGACGTTATGCCGTATATGTGTTATATGACCATATATATTTCAATCTTTTATGAGTCTGGCCTCTTCGGCCCGACCAAAATATTACGATATTTATTATTTACATTTAGGTATAAAATAAATCATAAAAATAATAAATATTATTATTATTATCTGAAATTGTTAAGAATTATTAATAGAGATAATATTCCGAATCAGTTGTTTTTCGTTGAATAATAATAATATGTAAGTGCTATACAAATATTTTTTCCATAATACTTAATAATTTATTTCTCAATATGCTAAATCCAAATATATCATTATTTATTATGATTAATTTCAAAATCAACTACTAGCAGTCGTTGCTTTTTTTAACACTGTGAACTTGAATATAACATTATCAAAATGTTGAATTAAAAAAAAAGTGTAAAAAAAATTATAATAAAATAAATCAATAATATTATATTATAATTAAATAATAATTAATGAGTTTCAGTAAGCTAGGGTAGGCGTGGGACGGTGATAATAAAATATGTGGGTCACTTCATTGTGCATTTTAATTTATATTCTAGTATTCTAATATATAGGTAGGTACATATAATTACTAATTATAGTAAATAATTGTAATTTGTAATGTTGTATTAAAATTAAGAATGGCCGCTAATAATATGTGTCCAAACAAAATTTCTTCATCAAAAATAATATTTGAGAACCTATTGAATATTGCACCGGCTTAATATCATACCTACTACTTTAAAAATATCTGAAAATAAAAATTGTATAGAATTTTTCTTTTAAAAAGAACCTGGTAATTTTTAAACTATTTGAAAAAATTTAGACAGAAACTCTACCTATAGGTTAAAATGTAGTAACAATTATTAAGTTAATTTTAAGAACATTTATACAAAATAAAACCCTGCAAGAATGCAACGTTTTATCAAAAGTGCTTGAACATGTTTTTTAGTAAAATGGTCATTCTGCTGTCGTTTCCGTAGACGTGCGCAGGAAATTATTTTGGGGCTTTACTCAAGTAAGGAAACATGTGCTTAACCTAAAACCTAGAGATATCCAAAAAATAATATATATTAGGTATAAACTAAATTTTTTTTTTCTTAAATATCTATCATTAAAATTGATTCATTATTTTTTTTTTTTTTTTTTTAAACAATTTTATTAGGTATTGTTATATTGTTATTAACAAGTTTAATTACGATTGAGTACCTATAGATGCTTTATGTATCTAATATCTATAGACTATATTATTCAATGAGAATACATAAAATAATAATATATCTGCACTATTTTATAGTTAGAAGTGTAGGTATATAATTGTCATCATAGGCGTAATCTGGGGTAAATTCTTGGAGGGGGGCAGTCTACAGTAAAACTAAAAATCTGTAAGGTAAAATACACTATTACTCCCTCTCAGTTAGGCCCTTCACTCCCCAGAATACGCCTATGATTTTCATCAATATAATAATATAAAATAGACATAATACATATACACATAATATATATACATCCCTAATAAAAGTTTTGAAATTCTGATTGAAATCAATAAAAGTATACGAACGTGATTGTCTTTACAATTTGAGCCACTTATATCCTATTTATTATTTAATTCACTATTTAGTGCATATTAAATGTTATGAAAATGTAAGATAATATATGACATAAATGTTTTACCTATAGCCCTATAGGAATTCACATTTAAATACAACACAAATCAAATTGTTTTGGTTAAAACCATATACATTTAAATAAATGTTTTCATTTATATTATAGACGTACTATTAGCCAATATTATTATTTATAACACATAATAAAATTGCTTAGGACAATAGGACCTTGGTGGTTTTGACAGTGATTCGTTCCTTACTCGACCCCAATATCCGGTTGCATAATATTTGTACTCGAGTGATGTAATAATCGCCAGGTCCATTATTGTGACGATTTCACTGACTATTTTTAAAGCTGTAATGGACTTAAATTGATTTCAATATTGTGCAGCATGATATATTATATTGATAATATAATATGATGAAATGTACTCTTATAATAAAATCGTTTTAGCGGGGGCGGGCGTATAGAATAGGTAGGTAACTATATATAATAAAATATTTGGTCATTTTAATCTATTTTAAAATACAATTCATATTGTGTTTATATTTCTTCGTTTTATAACGTTTTCTTCGCTACACATTCATTGATATCAGCATTCACCAACTGCACGAGCAAATTTAGGACCAGCGGTGTGCAGAAAATATAAATATAAATATTAGATATAGATTATAGGCTATATCGGCTATATTATATGCATTGGCAGTTGCATCCTGCTAAGGGTGTGCTGGTTTAATTATTGCGTTGACGATTTTGATCAATTTGGGCGCGGTTGCACTACCCTAAAATAATTGTAGTGTTAAATAATAACCGTATATTGTATAATATTATATATCTATTATATATATAGATATTATGTATCTATTTGAATCGAAATTATATGCAATATTATTGTCGAACGCCTGCCTGGTGTACAATAGTCAATATCAATCCGACCACATTATACTGTATCCGTTAATATCAAACTTAATAATATATAGGTAGGTATATTATGTTGGTAACCAAAAACATTTTCTCGATAAAATTATTCGTTGATTCATCTTACTAAAGTATAATACCTTATTTCAATACGTATTGCATTAATACAGTCTTAAGATTTAATAATATAAAAAAAACTCTTTTTTAAACAGGGCATGTAAAATGGTGCATCTAAATTTATCTATCGTACGCTATGTTGCTTAACTGGACGTCTGCACTTAATTATATTTGTAATTCTTAGAAAAATCCTTCAAATTTGATTTCAGAAACAAATAACAATTTTATTATTATGTAAATGAAAGAGAACAATTTTTTTATGCGTGCAAACTTCAAAGTATATTTAATGTGAGGAGTCTCAGCAAGCAACTTATATAACTTTAATAGTGCATTATGGAAATGGTATAATTACATTTCTGAAATGTAACTGAGCTTTTTTAGGTTGAAAATATAGACACATTGACAGCTCAACCAAAAATTATAGTCCTTCAACTTTTAATCATCTGAAATCTTCATTATTTTTTTCGTTTTATACATACATTCGTGTACTCGTAAATTTTGTCTTAAACGATATTAGAAGAAAATGCTTTGCAGTTAGAATGTTATTTATTAATTTGTACTTATCAAAATAATATAAGTACATTCGTGAACAATACGTTGTAAATAATACAAATAGTAACTATACATGAATAAAATAATATGATGTACCTACCTATACCTATATATTATATACCTAGATACAATAATATTAATCGATTTTAAAATGCAGTATTGGTTATTATTGACGTAATGTAATTTTTCTAACATATTAACTAACCATGGATTTAATATATATGTACCTATACGGTTATCGGGTTATACCTTTATAAATATAATATGTATGTACCTACATTGTACATATATAATTATCATTTTAAATAACTTAGAAAGATTTGAATAATAATTTACTATTTCTTTAAAATTTAATTAAACCAATAAATGAATGATAAGATCAATTAATATGATAATAATATGATGTATTTTTCAATTCCACTGATAATTGTGTTTCATAATATGCTATAATATAGTATAACACTCGAATACCTACCCACTATACCAAACACCAAAACACGTATAAATTTAAGATTTAACAATTTAACACATCTACCTATAATAGGTGCAATCACTTATCAAATCTTTTTGGTTTAACAGCTTTAAGTTATATTTAATATGACAATATGGTTAATAAGTACTAATGTACCATAATAATAATGTATTAATAATGTATATAAACGATTTTCTCAAAAATAATATTAGAAAATTAGAAATGTATTGTTCTCTAAATATAATATTTATACATTTGTATAAATTACGCACCACACGTTTATAAAAGCAATGATTGATCTCTCCTCAAAATCCTTTTTTGATTTCTCTAGTGATTTATCACTAATATTATCAGTTACTATAAAAATATTATACTTCGGATTTGGTTTGTGTCAAAGTAAACGTAGCTGTAGGGAGTAAGATTATACATAATATTATATATTATTATTCTTTGTATATTATATGGTCATTGAAGATTAAAATTTGTGAGATATGTAAAATGGTTAGTTTATTGTGATGAAAGTATACCTACCTATAGGCTACCTACCTATATAGGCTATATTGTTAAAAAAAAATCCTAAAAACTAATAGGTACGCTTTATTATTTTTGTACGAAAAACATACTTACATTATATATTATATAGGTCAATATATTATAGCAACCATAGTACCTACTACTAAATTATTTATCGATGGCCAACAATTATACGTTTGATTCGCGTATATACGAATTTATTGAAACGTAAAATTAAAAAAAAAATATGATTCGTGTGCTTACGATTTTATGAACGATCAAATGAAATACGAAATGTATTTATTCTTCGAACTACAACCGACGAGTTATCTATGGTATCATACATTAGAATTCGGTCTACCGAATAAAAAATGTGTTGAGATTATATTATAGTTGTGGCCTTTTTGACGATAATCGACCAAAGTCTTTGATTCCAGGTTTTCATGTACCTACGTACTTCGTAGCAGTCATTAAATCCATGAAAATAATATAATAAATTTGTCGACAAAATACTTATATATAACATAATATGATATAGGAATTTCGATTATAACGATGTTAAAAAAAACCTATTTTGATTTAAAAAATGACTGTACAATGATAATATAAATGCATTGCTCAGAACCCATTCATTCTAAATTTTACGTCGAATATTAAATTTATTTTTACCTTTTTTACTAATATCGGTTTAAAGTCATATCAAAGTGCTCGACTTCTGTTAATGTTTACCGAGCAAACTGTCTAATCCAAAATAAAATAACAGCACCTACATTTATATTTTCTACAAAAATCATTGATATTCATGAATTTAAAAAGTACGTCCACAAACCAACAAGTATTTTATCGTCTTACAAACAAAATTGAAAATTTCAGTTCAGCATTTCCAATGTTGTGTTGTAATATTGCGTACTGGCGTACTGGTGTAGTTGTTACTTTTTTAATTTAAAGTTAATTCATCTTTGAGTATTAAAATAGGAATATCATCTGTTTTGGATTCTGAGTGGAGGGATCATACGCGTATTAATATATCATACGTTTATAAATAATGTGTTATTATCTGTCTGTCTTCACCTTTTGGACAAATAAAAATGCTAAGAAAAAGAAAAATTATGAAAGAACTTAATTTTTTACGCAAATATAGTTTTTGACAACATCGATTTTCTAATTTTCTTTGTTGGTATCTAAAAACAAATAACAGTTTATTTTATAGGTACTCGAAATTGTGAAAAAAATGTTTGTATTTTTGTTCACTGAATACAAAATAAATGTCAGGCCCACTGGTACAGCAAATGGTGCTTTCGCTGCGCTTGACCGTCAATATTCAATGGATCATATTTTAATTGCACCCACGTAGATAAAATTTTAACTGCACCTGCATCACCATCATAATAATATGCAATTGCGTTCACTACTGCGCTTCGGTGTTACTAATAATTATTATATCACGCAAACCGGGTGCAGTAATGAAGTGTTTTCGAACAATCGCCGTAAAAAAAAACGTTGGAATTGTTGAAAAGCGCAGCCAAATATAATTTACGCCCGCGCCCCCGTCCCGCCAAGAACGAACGACATCTGCGTGCCGCGGCAACGGCGGCTGACACTGATGGTGGCGGCGTACAGATAGCGCCACCAGCACTCGCGCCTACTCTGATTGATCTGCGCCGCCGCCGACCACGGACGCTGTCCGGCCAACAGTACGGCGTCTTTCAGGGCGCCGGTTACCAGGGTCCCATGCACGGAATCGTGCTGCCGACGGGTCGGTACGGATTACGGAGTCTTTATTTAGTCCACCGACTCCCCGGGGGAACGTCACCGGATCAAGTCTGTCGTCTGGTCGGTCGGATCGGACCCGCGAGGTCGGGCACGCGGCGGCCAAGAGTGTTTACGCCGCGAAGCAAGTCCGTTGCCGTCTCGCGGTGTGTGTACCAGGGCCTCATCAAGCATCGCCACCGCCGCTGAACGATCCGCTGCTAATACGGCAGCCGCGGCAATATTAATATAAATTATAAATCATTATCCGGATATTATTCCGATTTCGCGTCGTCGTGTTGTGTTTTTAATTTGTGTAATTTGTGTTTTTGTGGTATTGTTAGTTGTGACTTGTGATGGAAAATAAGTTTTAAAGTGACAGTTTGTACTTGCCTCTAACCCGTATCGGCTCACGCACGTGTCTATTACTGTCGTTTAAACATTAAACAGAATAATCGGTTTTCCATCAAAACAAAATTGTAAAGACTTAAAGATTTTTGAATTTATCGGTCGGAGCATTTTTCATTTTGAAAATCGTTGATTAATCACTAAATATCAACAAAGAGGAAGTAGATATTTTAAATTTTTTTCAGGCACAATTACAAAATTTGATAGTATTTTTTAACATTTTAATCTAGGTAAAATTAAATGACAATTTGTTATTATTATGAATATTAATAAATATATCATAATAAATAACTAATTAATTAGTAATCACCGTCTTCACACAATAATGATAATTTAGTAAATACGAATGCAACAATAGAATTACACATACGACGTTTACGGATGATTTGTAATAATTGGAATTTGTAACTTGTTTGTAATTCGTAACAACTTACGACGTTCGTCTTTCCTTTCTTTTTTTTAAATCTTGTCAAAAATCAAAATGTAAACGAAAAAGCCATAATCTATGAATAGGGTGAATTATAATAATAAAAATAAATTACACAAATAACTGAGTTGGTTACTAGTTACTGTGTAGTTCTTTTTCTTCCAATAACGTTATACTATAATATAATACAATAACGTGTTATTCTGTTTTTTCTTTGCCTGGTGCCATTATGCCGCTATTGTATCTCTGATGTACCAGGACCCCATAAAGGCAGACGTTACGACGACGGCATCATCGACGATTTCCCGACCGCCTCGCCTGTCGCCGTCGAGCATCGCCGACACATTATTCCAAACGGACAATAATTATTATTGCCTGCAGTAAAATGGTACCCAAATGCCCAATCGGCAATCACGTTTTTATTCGTTTTAAAAAATACACCAGACATGATTATTAAATAATATTATATTATTCCTTTATACTGTGATAGTGTGATTTAATAATTAATTCCATAATAACAGTACAGTAACACACTAACACGTGACGTGGTCACACGGCGAATTTGCATTGAAGAGTAAACGTACAAATTCGATAAAAAAAATGAATTCGTGTCTAAGTTGTAGTCGTTTATAAATGTTTAAAAACAAAAGGTATTCACACTGGAGAATCGCAGTGGCGCAATTTCGGTGATGCGAGGGTGATAATTGCATTCCGTAGATGTCTTAATATATTATTGAAAATAATAATGATGGACACTTTTCTAATATAAATAATAAAAACATTAATAATTTCAGTCATTTTTATTGATAAAAGTGACCATTTTCTTAGTGACTTAGTATAATTTCTTTTTTGTTCTTAGCTAGGTGCCTAGGTTACCTATATATTATTATAATATATTTATTGGACTTTTTGAATATTTTAAGTAAGTACTTTAATATTAATTGTCTAATATTATCATCTAAATTTCTATTTTCTTATTCATTATTCAATATACTTAGGTACTCGTTTTAATTTGTATTTAAAAAAAAAAAGATAAATTTTAAAATGTTGTAATGTTTAATATTCATTTTCTCATGTGAAGGTAGGTATTTATTTTACAAGCGTCCCTATAATATTATGGTTGGCTATTGATACATTTTATTTGCATTCCATGCAAAATTCTGATATGACGCACCCATTGTCGCAAATAGGGTGAGCTTGGGTGGAACTTAGTCCGCCCCAAATGTCGGTCAAGTCCCCCCAGCTCAAAATCTAGTAATTATATCTAGTAAGTACCTATATCTATTAATCTAATAATTTTTATATTCTGTGGTACTAAGCAATTAAAATTTAATTAAAAAATTAATCAATTTGCGCCTATGGACGCACAATATCTAAAAGTTCCATTTCATTATCCACACACCCAGTACTCTCTAAATGTAAACTTATGGTAGTCAAACTTTGTTAACATATTTATTACTATAATAATACATATATAACAAATTTTTATCGTATATTATATTGTTATTAGATTTTTAGTTGATATTCCAACGATAGGTAAATACCGTAATGTAGTACGGTGTAAATATAGGTTCGTGGTGTAAATATAGGTTCGTGGTATAAATAATTTATAAACTTTCAAAATTAATCAATACATTTGGTATATGGCATAGTGTATTATAAAAAAAATAAAATAATATCATACGTAGGTATATATTATAAGTGCCCACGTCTAATATTATGTAACATTATAGGCGTATAAATATATTTTTAAATTACAGTAAAATAACTAAAATTAAAACGCTATTTTTTGTTTAAAATATCCAATTTTGTCGACATTCAAACATGAAATTTGATGTTCCATAATATTTTATACAACATATTATGTTCCCGTAAATTATTGATGTTTTGAAAATGCTGTAAAAAACTTAATATGAGAAATCGTATATTAAAATTAAATTGCCAAACCATAGTTTTAAAATAGAATTATAAATAATAAAATATTGAATTTTTAACCAAAAAATAATTTACAAATGTTCGTGATTTTGATGAATTTTGTCAACATCTGAACTTCGAACGCTTGTAGAAAATAAAGTGGATTTACGCTTTATATTTTTTAAATATCGGCATGTACAACTTATGCGGAACCTTGTATTTTTCATTTATTCAAGAACAAATCGCATAGCATATCAGTCACCTAATGGCTTTAGTCTACAAAACATATTGGCTACCCTATATTATATAGACAAACAATTATTCGATTTTCGTGAACCAAAATGAAATTCTTATGTAAGCCACCCTAAATACTAACCTAAAGAGCTGGTTAAAATATTAATATCAAAATCCGATCTGTAACCGGTGAATAACTCAAGTATCGATAAAGGTATATCACCGAAAGGTGCGTACCTATATACGACAATAATATATTGTGTCTGTTTAAGGAATAATATATATATATATATATATTATATATGTATGTATACAATAAATGTAGTATGTTCTGTTTTTAAATTATGTTGTTACCAATTAAGCAGAATCAAAAAATTTAATAAGCCCCCGTCGACAATCGATTAAGAAACATATATTTTGTTTTAGAAAACCCTATAAAGAATTGTGCTTATAATTAATAAAACCAAATTGTCATCTTTGTATAGAGAGGTTGCTACTTGCTAGGTACATGTTGTATTATATTTTCAAGTTTACCACTTACCAGTGACTGTTGCACCGGTCAACAATAATTTTCGAAACTTTAACTGATTAAAAACTATATTTAAGAGACCTAATTTATCAGGATCGATTAACAAACATATAAAGAGCTCACACGAGTCGCACTGAAAAACCGGACATAGTCAAATTAATTTTAGACTTTGCAAATCAAAAATTAGTTTCAAAAACATAAATTATTATTTTTATAATTTTAAAACGTATCAACCATTTTGTATATAGTGTAAATATATATTTTTTCAGTTGTCAAAATTGTGGAGATCTTTGATATTGTATAATAAATTGAATAACAAATTTCCACTAAATATATTGTCGTTTAAACTTTTTCACTTAGTGAAAAACGTTTTTTTTGTCACATTAATATCGAAAATTTTAAATGTCAATAACTTATAAGTCATAAGTAGCTTAAAAATAATTAAAATATTTTAAAAATTATACCATTATATTATGTAGAGAATTATATTTTATAATATAACAATTTGGTTCAATTTTATTACCGATAGTTTACACAAAATAAGAAAATCGATTTTGTAGATAACGTTAACATTCCTCTAACCACGTATAGCTGCGGCTCGTGAATCGGTGAATCGTAGAGCTCAAGTTCTCGACGTAATTTCATTTAAAGTTTAGATTAGAATAATATTCACAGTTCACACATATTGTATTCGTATGATGAAAATAATATTAATATGTAATACAAGTATAACTGAAGGTAGTATAAACCGCATTACTTATAATCTGTCATTCAATATAGGGGAGACTGGCTTAATATGACACATTGATGTTTTGATTAGAATTATTGATATTGACGAACCGAATCCGCATTATATACAATTGTATACAGTGACCACAGGGTTTGACCTTATCGGAGAATTTGATAACAAAAATGTGTTTTTTATAATATTTATCATTTTTAAAAATTAATTTTAAAATATAAGACTTTATGTTCCTTCAATTTTTTTTATTCGAAGTTGAACATAAAAAGGCAAGCAATACTAAAATTATTTTATAAATAAGCTTATTATAATAGTTTGGCCATAAAAACTTTGAAAAAAACTTGTATGACATCAGGCAAAATGACATAGCAGTGTTTATTATTATATTATTTTCATTTTTATATTAATTATATATTAAAATATATTTCTAAAGTGTTGCTATTTATAATAAAAAAATTGATTAAACTATTAAATTGCAAACATTTTATAATTTATTTCTATTGCCCAGTATATTATGGTTGCTTATACAAATAGCATAGTAGGTACACTTAAAAAAAAGTGAATTAAAATTATTTATTTGTATTAAATGTACAATTAGACTTCAGAAATATGTGTATAATATAAATACAAATATGCTGCTAAAGTTTCATGTGTTAACTAACATTATTTCTTCAATATTTTTTTAAATTAAAATGTGGTATGTCATATTAAGCCAGTCTCCCCTACATATACACCGCTACACCGCTACTACCACGAGATTATATTATATTTTACATTACTACTGTCTACTACACATAATTAAACTGTTCTAATCATTAAACACACACTTTGTTTACTCTGAAATTGGCTATTATTATTTCAACCGCAACATCTTCTGGATTCTGAAAGTGCTACACGTAACAATATAATGAGTTGTTTTTATGCTGAAGAAATAAATACTACATAGGTAATTTAATAAATGTTTTTTTTATTATTCAACAATACTACTATGTACTAATTGTTTACCACAGTAGTTCTAATAATTCTATAATGGTTTATAATACAAATTTAAGAAATTATTTCACGGTGACATTTCAT
Organism: Acyrthosiphon pisum; assembly: GCF_005508785.2. NCBI lineage: Eukaryota > Metazoa > Arthropoda > Insecta > Hemiptera > Aphididae > Acyrthosiphon > Acyrthosiphon pisum. The sequence goes on along the minus strand of NC_042493.1, from coordinate 66,673,816 downwards.
TTCGGTGACTATATTTTTATTATGTACTGGATACATAATTAAATCAACGTAATTACAATTGAAAATGTGAGCATAAGTACGATCAAAACCATTACGCCGTTTACTTTCAAATACACAAATGTTGCCCGTCAATCGTGTCTTGTTTGTTCGCATCTGTATAGTTAATTTTTCATTTTGAACCCCATCACATATAATTGTTTCTTCTACACCAACAGTATTTACTGTACTTGTTGAATATGATACAGTATAACCATACTCATTAGTAACTGAAAATGATCGTTCGGCACCAAGCCCTATAGAAAATGAAGTCGATACGCCAAATTCAGCACCTAGAGCCGAAAAACCAACTTGCACAGTATCAGTTATTGTAGCTGAAGCAGATAGACTGTTGCCAGTTGTGGACGATTGCGTTGAAGATCTTTCATTGCCATATGTAATCTGTGTACTTTTATCAATCTTCATAGTGTATATTGCATGACAAGTACCATTTCCACAAAATTTTGTATTTCCAACAAAATGCCATGCAGCGTCCAATGTAAAATTATGTTGTATAAAAAACGTCGATTCGTTTTTATACGACACGTAGCCTTGGTTATTACATTTACTTGTATAAAGTTCACAAGGATTTACGGCTACAATCAATACTGTCCTTCCTGGTAAATACATGAAATGAAAAATCACTATGTAAAATACAATATTAGAAAGCTTAAACGTATTCATACTGATTTTATTAAATTTATCAAGTCAATATACAATAACGATTGAGTGATACAAACAACGCACAACGGTAAGTTGTTACTAAACTCAATGAGACCGATTCTACCTTATATACCTATGCATCCATATTAATGAAGAGTTATTCGATTATAATTTCAATTAGGAATTTTATTATATGAAAACTTATAATAGTCAATAAAAATAATAATGTGCGACAGTTATCTTCTCGTATTATGTTAGTAGTTTATTTGTGTTACGGTTATTTGTTTTAGAGTTACACCAAAAACCAAAATTGATTTTGTCGAAAATCAATTTTTGGTAAATATTCCCGTTTTCCTTAATTTTTTTTTTTGTTTTCCACAGCGCTTTAGAAAACTACTGCAATTTTTTTACTTTTGAACCCCAAAAGTACCAAGTAGATTCATTTTTCTTTCAGAAAAGATACTGTAGACGAAAATCTAAGAATTTTTACTGTCCTAAAAGGTGATGACAGACACAAATTAAAAAAAAAAAACAAAGAAAATCATACTCATTGTAAAATCGATACATTCATCGCTCCGCTCAGAATCTAAAAGATAACAGTAAGATTCCACACATTAAAATTAAACCCACTTTCAGGATGAACACTCAGAAATCATTTTATCCAACTGGGATGTTTAAATATAATTTATACGCTCAAGTTATTTATCCTTATGATAATCAGGGTTCGGGACTTATAGCTTTAAAATCACAATAATATAAGCGCTAAAATATGCACTCAAAGACCGTAGAATATGCATAAAAAATTTAAAAATATGGATTCAGTGAATTTATTATTCTTTATTATTAGTGTAACATTAAAAATGTTTATAAAAATCAAATAATTGTAAACTTGTTTCTTGAATTTTCCAGGTTTTTGAATTTTATTTGTCAACTATAATATAACGATTGGGAAAATTATAAATTAAATTTTTCATTTAAATCAATAAATAAACAATTTTATATTTATATTGATTATAATAAATCTGATTTGGTAGGTTGATTCGTTAAAATTTGTTGTGATTCCCTTTGAGCTTGATCTTTTTGGGGTCGGGTCTTTTAACATGTTTTTCAGCTCGAATTTGTTGGTTTTCATCAAACTTTTTTTCGAAATTAATCTTTAATTCACAAACTTTGCAAAATAATGTGATTGCGTGACTGCAATTAACACAGGGGCGTCATTGGGGGGGGGGGGGGGGATGTGAAGGGCGTACATTTGCACCATATTTTTTTAAAACACCTTTTTTGGCCTGCCAACAATTAATATAAGCGCCGATATACCTAAGTGTTTTATATTATATATATTTTATATTTTTTCAGTATTAAAAAAAAACACAAACATTGTGAAGAAGGGTACGCACAAAATACATTTTTGGTTTTATTATGCTAGGTATATTATATATTTTGAGTATGCAGGGAGAAAAAATGTGTAGGTTAAGTTTGGTTAGGTATTTTATTACAATGGTGATTTATACTCATACATTTATTTACCAAGTGTATTAAAATATAAAATATAAAATATAAAATGCCACTGTACACTGGTATCCACAATATAAAATAAATACCTACATTAAAAATATCTGCATATAGTTCGTCAAAAATAGCAACAATATTGTGATATTTTCATACCTGTATAAGTGACATATTAAAAAAATTATACAAATATTCTACAGTTTTTGTTACCGCTTACCTCCCCCCCCCCCTTCTTTGTAACCTGGTAATGATCTGAATGGCCTGGAAACATTTTGGCACCAACAAAAAAAATTTGATATGACGCCCCTGAACTATTAAGCGAAAGATAATGATGCAATATTATTTGTTACAATGAAGTATGATTTTCTTTCTATTTTTTTTTTTTTAAATTTGTGTCTGTCGTTACCTTTTAGGACAGTAAAAATTCTTAGATTTTCGTTTACAGTATCTTTTCTGAAAGAAAAATTAATCTACTTGGTACTTTTGGGGGTCAAAAGTAAAAAATTTGCAATAATTTTCAAAAGCGCCGTGAAAAATAAAAATTTAGGAAAACGG
>NC_042493.1:66669189-66671003 GCF_005508785.2 Acyrthosiphon pisum | reverse complement strand
TGAAGTCTTACAGTAAAGAATACAAATTTTGTTATTTAGGAAATAATATACACAATTAATTTTTAGATTACAGGCTGTTTTATTTGAGATGCATAGTAAACTAAAAAAAGAAAAAGAATTAAATGCCACTTTGAAAAATACAATAAAATTACAACAAGATACCATTAAGTCATTTGAAAATAATAATAACAACCAAAATCTTGAAATAAAATTAAATAAAGTATTATCTGGTATGTTCACCAATACTCAAATAAAATTACTAATGGAGCCAAAAAAGAAAGTATACAAGTGGACAGAAGACGATATTGCCAGTGCTATTACCTTAAGAAGTTTATCGCCTAAGACATATAAATACCTAAGAAATGAAAAAAAATATCCTTTACCAGGTTAAAAGACTAATAAACTTTCAATTAACAAATCCTTTTGATCTAAAATGTACACTTATTTTTTAAACATGATTTAGGACTTTCTACTTTAAGAGGATGGGCTGGCCGGTTTCATATTGAACAAGGAATTTTGTTTTCAATATTAAACATTATGAAGCATAAAAGTAAATACATTATAGACAATAGAATATAAATTGATTTAGGTACATATTTATTTATAATTTTTGCAATAGGTACCTTAATGTCAGCTAGAGATAAAATAACAATATTGGCCTTTGATGAGACATACTTGTCCCAAAAGATTTGTTATGACAAAAAATATGAACAGTTCATTGGACCACATAAATGTGTGCAGACTTTAGTAGCAAGAGGTATAACCATTATATTATGACTTAATTTTTCAATAAAATAAATTTAAAAATAATAAAATCTGTGGTAACTTATAATACTAGGTCTAATTTCATCTTGGCGGCAACCAATATACTACCAGTTTGATACACAAATGACTAAAGAAATACTGTTCAATATAATACGGCAGTTAAATGAAATCAGTTTTGATGTGAGGGGTGTAGTAAGTGACATGGGTCCAACCAACAGAAAACTGTGGAATGAATTGGATAGTTCTATTGAGAAACCTTACTTTATACACCCAGAAAGTGAAACAAAGCGAGTACACATTTTTGCGGATGTTCCACACTTACTTAAATTAATCCGTAACCATTTTGTTAATAGGTAAAAACAAAATATATTTTATAATAATTGATGTCTGCTCACTCTTCAATTATTAAAAATTTATTTTTATTCCAGTGGATTTTTGTTGAATGGGAAATTTATACATAAAGGCGTATTGGAAAATTTATTAAAATTAAATAAAAGTGATTTTAAATTGGCTCATAAAATTACCGAGAACCACATAAATGTGCCACAAGCAAAAAAACAAAATGTTAGATTTGCTGCACAATTATTATCTAACACTGTAGCAAAGGCTATTTTATTCTGTGGTGAAAATTTTGAAATTGACTACACTTATTGGAAAGAGGTTTGTAATTATTTAACATTGCACTATGTCTTGGCATATTATATAAGTTATTATTTTTGTTTTCTTAATAATTTTTTTTAAGGCATCTGAAGTTATTCAATTAATAAACGATTGGTTTGACTTATTAAACACCCAATTTCCAGTTGATAAATTTGTGAAAAGTTATGGTATGGACCTGGAGAATCAAAATCAACTCTTAAAAAAAATGGACGAATTTATAATGAATATGAGAGTTTATGGACATAAATCTATGTTACCTTTTCAAAAAGGTTATTACATTTATTTATTTATTCAAACATAGAGTATAACAATCTAATAATAAATACAGCATATAATATAACATATTCAATTGATTTTTGGTAAAAGTAAATCGGTTATTTTATATAAAT
>NC_042493.1:66660170-66667082 GCF_005508785.2 Acyrthosiphon pisum | reverse complement strand
GGGGCGTCATTGGGGGGGGGGGGGATGTGAAGGGCGTACATTTGCACCATATTTTTTTAAAACAACTTTTTTGGCCTGCCAACAATTAATATAAGCGCCGATATACCTAAGTGTTTTATATTATATATATTTTATATTTTTTCAGTATTAAAAAAAAACACAAACATTGTGAAGAAGGGTACGCACAAAATACATTTTTGGTTTTATTATGCTAGGTATATTATATATTTTGAGTATGCAGGGAGAAAAAATGTGTAGGTTAAGTTTGGTTAGGTATTTTATTACAATGGTGATTTATACTCATACATTTATTTACCAAGTGTATTAAAATATAAAATATAAAATATAAAATGCCACTGTACACTGGTATCCACAATATAAAATAAATACCTACATTAAAAATATCTGCATATAGTTCGTCAAAAATAGCAACAATATTGTGATATTTTCATACCTGTATAAGTGACATATTAAAAAAATTATACAAATATTCTACAGTTTTTGTTACCGCTTACCTCCCCCCCCCCTTCTTTGTAACCTGGTAATGATCTGAATGGCCTGGAAACATTTTGGCACCAACAAAAAAAATTTGATATGACGCCCCTGAACTATTAAGCGAAAGATAATGATGCAATATTATTTGTTACAATGAAGTATGATTTTCTTTCTATTTTTTTTTTTTTAAATTTGTGTCTGTCGTTACCTTTTAGGACAGTAAAAATTCTTAGATTTTCGTTTACAGTATCTTTTCTGAAAGAAAAATTAATCTACTTGGTACTTTTGGGGGTCAAAAGTAAAAAATTTGCAATAATTTTCAAAAGCGCCGTGGAAAAATAAAAAATTAAGGAAAAACGGGAATATTTACTAAAAATTGATTTTCGACAAAATCAATTTTGGTTTTTGGTGTAACTCTAAAACAAATAACCGTAGATACATGCAATTTCGACTGGATATTAGAATTTTCTTTACACCATAATATTTTAAGCTGTTTTCATAATTGAAATAATCGAATCTACATTAAGATTGAGGCATGAGGTGGTTACCTACCTACCTATTATTCATGTTATTACTAATACGTTATCGAATTTAACATCTCATTAATTTTATTTTATTTGTCATCTACGAAATTACGAGTAACAAGTGTACTTCTTTGTGTTCAAACTACTAACATAATACGAGAAGATAACTGTCGCACATTATTATTTTTATTGACTATTATAAGTTTTCATATAATAAAATTCCAAATTAAAATTATAATCGAATTGCTCTTCATTAATATGGATGCAAAGGTAGGTATATAAGGTAGAACCGGTCTCATTGAGTTTAGTAACAACTTACATTTGTGCGTTGTTTGGTTCACTCAATCGTTATTGTATATTGACTTGATAAATTTAATAAATTCAGTACCTATGAATACGTTTAAGCTCTCTAATATTGTATTTAACATCGTGATTTTTCATTTCATTTATGTATCGGGACAATGTGATATTTATACAAGTAAATGTAATAACGAAGACTACATATCGGTAGGAAACGAATCGACGTTTTTTATACAACATAATTTTACATTGGATACTGCATGGGACTCTGTTGGAGATCTGACATATTGTGGAAATGGTACTTGTCATGCAATATACACTATGAAGATTGAAAAAAGTACACAGATTACATATGGCAATGAAAGATCATCAACGCAATCGTCCACAGTGGGCAATAGTTCATCTATTTCAGCTACTCTAACTTCAGCTGTTAGTGCTGGTTTTTCGAAAATTGGCTTACAATATGGCGGATCGATTGAAGCTTTTGTACAACTTGGTAGTGAAGGATCAGTTGAAGTTTCTTATGAGAATGGTTTTACTGTATGCTATTCAACAAGTACAGCAAATACCGTTGGTGTAGAAAAAACAATAATATGTGATGGGATTCAAAATGAAAAAATATCTATACAGTCGCGAACAAACATGACACGATTGACGGGCAACGTCTGCAGCGTATATTTATTTGGATTTGGAGACGAAACACCTCCAGTTAACTTTTACAAGTGTAATTATGTTGATTTAAAAATGTATCCAGTACATGATAAAAATGTATTCACTGAATTGAAATGTAATCGTGAAATAAAAAATTCTTAAATTTATATTATGAACCTGCACATTATAGAATTATTAGAATTACTGTAGTAAACAATTAGTACTTAGTAATATTGTTGAATAATAAAAAACATTTATTAAATTACCTATATAGTCTTTATTTTTTAAAGTAAAAACAACTCATTATATCGATAACACCGTTCAAGGAACGCTTGTTGCTTGCATTATCAAAGACATGTAAAGAATAAACTCAAGGTTTTAAAAATAAAATGTATATTCCTCATTGACATGATGTCGGCGTCCTTCCTTCTCGTGCTTGTGCTTTGGTGGCAAATCTTCTCATGACAATACGAACAACACTGTGTGCCGTGTCTTAATGTACTCTTTCATTTCATAGATATCATAATTCTGGTTTTTTAATAAGACTGACAGGGAACAGAACTACAAATATTTTATGTTTTAATTTGTTTTAATGTTTCGGTAAAAAAGGTAAACATTTATTTTTTTATTTCCAAAAATATCCAAAGATGCCTATCCATTTTGTAGAGTTAATTTTTCTGAAAAAATTGACGTTTCATTAATATCCTGATTTTTAATATTTTTTCTAGTTTCGAAAAAGACTGCGAATCATTTATTACAATAGTGGTATCAAACATGTGGCCAGCGTATACGGCCGGTGAAATCCCAATAAACATTATACATATTTTATTTATTCAAAATTGTTGACATTTTAAATAAAAATCAATTATTATTATTGTACAAAAATCAATATGTACATCTTTGTAATATTTAATATTAAATATGGTTTAAATATTGGTTGCTATTAACACAAGTATATATATATATATACATATATTTAAAATAGAAAACAGGATGTAATATGTAGCGAATATAGTTGGCGTTTCGTGGAATCGTCATTATGACTTTTTGCACACGTAGGCCACGCAGGATACCGATAATTAACCTATATAATTAACCTATGGTCATTAATACTTATATGTTTGAAGTAAACGGATACTATCCGTTACATATATATTATATATATTAAGAAGGTACTTATAAATATTAATATAGGGGTAACCATTGGCGCAACTAGACATTTGAAGTAGGGGGTGCTTAAGCTCCACCTTTTTTTGTGACTCGATGGGACCTATCCGACCTAACATCACTATTTGCCTATATGTTTGCTTTTATTAACCACTAAGTCAAAACAAAAACTATAGTTCTGGGTCTACACAGGACAGTACAAATTGTTTTTAAAAACAGAAACAAAAAAAAAGTCATAGGTACTTGATGTGGACCCAGAACAAAAAGTCACTTAAAATTAATTTTTTTTGATTTAATTTTTAATTTTTTTGTTAATAATAATATATTATATTTATTTATATGTTTTAAACATTATTTTTTAGTTGAATGTTTTCATCATCATCATTATATCCATCGTTCTGTTCATGGTTACATATTTTCTTTGCTTTTTATTCATCACTGTGAGTTTCGGTAGTCTCATCCAAATTATTTTTTTGTGTTGATGTATTTTGTTTAATTTTGTTTTTAAAATTAAAGATTGAAAACATGATTAAAATCGATTAATTAACACCCGTAAGTCGTAATAAACATACAATTGACAATTCAATATCGATTAATATATTATTATTAGCAATAATAATATAAGAAACGCCTCTAACACACCATACGTAATACGTAAATGTAATGTTCTACAAGATTATATTAATATGTTAGTTACCTACGGATTAAAATATACTATACAGATATATATAGCACAGACTATTTAAAATAACTAGGCCGCTTCGGCATCCTTATTTCTACTAAATTAAAATCAACACATCCAATAGGTAATTCAAAATTATAAATAACAAAATGTTATATTTCAAAAATTACTCTTGTGTTATAATTGTAATTTGATAAACTTTTTTTTTCAAATTTTTAAACGATTTTTTAGGGGGTGCTAATTTTGACCTAGGGGGTGCTAAGGACTCAAAGCACCCCCCCTAGTTGCACCAATGACCCCATAAGTCGAACGCATCGATGCCACGAATTATATTCAAAAATCATTATACCTACCTATTCATTACTCGAGTCTTGAGTTATTAATTATTCTATATTAGTACAATAATGATTATCATAGATTGTTTTGAATAGTAATATACTTTTCAATGATGATTACAAATCAGGTGATTATAACTTATTTTATTAAATAATACCTCATAAATGAATATTTTTTTTATTATTATTAACTTAATTTAAACTTAATTAATGTATTATAACCAGTATTATAAGGCAGTATTATAAAGCACCCCCTACTTCAAATGTCTAGTTGCGCCAATGGTTATCCCTATATTAATATTTATAAGTACCTTCTTAATATATATATGTAACGGATAGTATCCGTTTACTTCAAACATATAAGTATTAATGACCATAGGTTAATTATATAGGTTAATTATCGGTATCCTGCGTGGCCTACGTGTGCAAAAAGTCATAATGACGATTCCACGAAACGCCAACTATATTCGCTACATATTACATCCTGTTTTCTATTTTAAATATATGTATATATATATATATATACTTGTGTTAATAGCAACCAATATTTAAACCATATTTAATATTAAATATTACAAAGATGTACATATTGATTTTTGTACAATAATAATAATTGATTTTTATTTAAAATGTCAACAATTTTGAATAAATAAAATATGTATAATGTTTATTGGGATTTCACCGGCCGTATACGCTGGCCACATGTTTGATACCACTATTGTAATAAATGATTCGCAGTCTTTTTCGAAACTAGAAAAAATATTAAAAATCAGGAGATTAATGAAACGTCAATTTTTTCAGAAAAATTAACTCTACAAAATGGATAGGCATCTTTGGATATTTTTGGAAATAAAAAAATAAATGTTTACCTTTTTTACCGAAACATTAAAACAAATTAAAACATAAAATATTTGTAGTTCTGTTCCCTGTCAGTCTTATTAAAAAACCAGAATTATGATATCTATGAAATGAAAGAGTACATTAAGACACGGCACACAGTGTTGTTCGTATTGTCATGAGAAGATTTGCCACCAAAGCACAAGCACGAGAAGGAAGGACGCCGACATCATGTCAATGAGGAATATACATTTTATTTTTAAAACCTTGAGTTTATTCTTTACATGTCTTTGATAATGCAAGCAACAAGCGTTCCTTGAACGGTGTTATCGATATAATGAGTTGTTTTTACTTTAAAAAATAAAGACTATATAGGTAATTTAATAAATGTTTTTTTATTATTCAACAATATTACTAAGTACTAATTGTTTACTACAGTAATTCTAATAATTCTATAATGTGCAGGTTCATAATATAAATTTAAGAATTTTTTATTTCACGATTACATTTCAATTCAGTGAATACATTTTTATCATGTACTGGATACATTTTTAAATCAACATAATTACACTTGTAAAAGTTAACTGGAGGTGTTTCGTCTCCAAATCCAAATAAATATACGCTGCAGACGTTGCCCGTCAATCGTGTCATGTTTGTTCGCGACTGTATAGATATTTTTTCATTTTGAATCCCATCACATATTATTGTTTTTTCTACACCAACGGTATTTGCTGTACTTGTTGAATAGCATACAGTAAAACCATTCTCATAAGAAACTTCAACTGATCCTTCACTACCAAGTTGTACAAAAGCTTCAATCGATCCGCCATATTGTAAGCCAATTTTCGAAAAACCAGCACTAACAGCTGAAGTTAGAGTAGCTGAAATAGATGAACTATTGCCCACTGTGGACGATTGCGTTGATGATCTTTCATTGCCATATGTAATCTGTGTACTTTTTTCAATCTTCATAGTGTATATTGCATGACAAGTACCATTTCCACAATATGTCAGATCTCCAACAGAGTCCCATGCAGTATCCAATGTAAAATTATGTTGTATAAAAAACGTCGATTCGTTTCCTACCGATATGTAGTCTTCGTTATTACATTTACTTGTATAAATATCACATTGTCCCGATACATAAATGAAATGAAAAATCACGATGTTAAATACAATATTAGAGAGCTTAAACGTATTCATAGGTACTGAATTTATTAAATTTATCAAGTCAATATACAATAACGATTGAGTGAACCAAACAACGCACAAATGTAAGTTGTTACTAAACTCAATGAGACCGGTTCTACCTTATATACCTACCTTTGCATCCATATTAATGAAGAGCAATTCGATTATAATTTTAATTTGGAATTTTATTATATGAAAACTTATAATAGTCAATAACAATAATAATGTGCGACAGTTATCTTCTCGTATTATGTTAGTAGTTTGAACACAAAGAAGTACACTTGTTACTCGTAATTTCGTAGATGACAAATAAAATAAAATTAATGAGATGTTAAATTCGATAACGTATTAGTAATAACATGAATAATAGGTAGGTAGGTAACCACCTCATGCCTCAATCTTAATGTAGATTCGATTATTTCAATTATGAAAACAGCTTAAAATATTATGGTGTAAAGAAAATTCTAATATCCAGTCGAAATTGCATGTATCTACGGTTATTTGTTTTAGAGTTACACCAAAAACCAAAAATTGATTTTTGTCGAAAATCAATTTTTAAGTAAATATTCCCGTTTTTTACTTAATTTTTTATTTTTTCCACGGCGCTTATGAAAAATTATTGCAAATTTTTTACTTTTTGACCCCCAAAAGTACCAAAGTAGATTACTTTTCTCTTTCAGAAAAGAATCCTGTAAACGAAAATCTAAGAGTTTTTCACTGTCCCTAAAAG
>NC_042493.1:66658219-66660070 GCF_005508785.2 Acyrthosiphon pisum | reverse complement strand
CGGGATAATGAACCATGTAAATGATATGGTGCAAACATCCCGGTGCATTATTTTTCACACCGGTTTAGTCTAGCGAATTTCATGGAATACCGATTTGTACGATCACACCGACGACGGCATATAATATTATGTTACAATGAGCTAAATACGTCTTCTACCGCTTCAGTGTGCTAAACACTAAATTCACGTGAATAGCATTTGTCATTTGAAAATAAAGATGCAATTATTAGTACTTTAATATTAATTGTCTAATATTATCATCTAAATTTCTATTTTCTTATTCATTATTCATTATACTTAGGTACTCGTTTTAATTTGTATTTAAAAAAAAAAAGATAAATTTTAAAATGTTGTAATGTTTAATATTCATTTTCTCATGTGAAGGTAGGTATTTATTTTACAAGCGTCCCTATAATATTATGGTTGGCTATTGATACATTTTATTTGCATTCCATGCAAAATTCTGATATGACGCACCCATTGTCGCAAATAGGGTGAGCTTGGGTGGAACTTAGTCCGCCCCAAATGTCGGTCAAGTCCCCCCAGCTCAAAATCTAGTAATTATATCTAGTAAGTACCTATATCTATTAATCTAATAATTTTTATATTCTGTGGTACTAAGCAATTAAAATTTAATTAAAAATTTAATCAATTTGCGCCTATGGACGCACAATATCTAAAAGTTCCATTTCATTATCCACACACCCAGTACTCTCTAAATGTAAACTTATGGTAGTCAAACTTTGTTAACATATTTATTACTATAATAATACATATATAACAAATTTCTATCGTATATTATATTGTTATTAGATTTTTAGTTGATATTCCAACGATAGGTAAATACCGTAATGTAGTACGGTGTAAATATAGGTTCGTGGTATAAATAATTTATAAACTCTCAAAATTAATCAATACATTTGGTATATGGCATAGTGTATTATAAAAAAAATAAAATAATATCATACGTAGGTATATTATATTATAAGTGCCCACGTCTAATATTATGTAACATTAGGCGTATAAATATATTTTTAAATTACAGTAAAATAACTAAAATTAAAACGCTATTTTTTGTTTAAAATATCCAATTTTGTCGACATTCAAGCATGAAATTTGATGTTCCATAATATTTTATACAACATATTATGTTCCCGTAAATTATTGATGTTTTGAAAATGCTGTAAAAAACTTAATATGAGAAATCGTATATTAAAATTAAATTGCCAAACCATAGTTTTAAAATAGAATTATAAATAATAAAATATTGAATTTTTAACCAAAAAATAATTTACAAATGTTCGTGATTTTGATGAATTTTGTCAACATCTGAACTTCGAACGCTTGTAGAAAATAAAGTGGATTTACGCTTTATATTTTTTAAATATCGGCATGAACAACTTATGCGGAACCTTGTATTTTTCATTTATTCAAGAACAAATCGCATAGCATATCAGTCACCTAATGGCTTTAGTCTACAAAACATATTGGCTACCCTATATTATATAGACAAACAATTATTCGATTTTCGTGAACCAAAATGAAATTCTTATGTAAGCCACCCTAAATACTAACCTAAAGAGCTGGTTAAAATATTAATGTCAAAATCCGATCTGTAACCGGTGAATAACTCAAGTATCGATAAAGGTATATCACCGAAAGGTGCGTACCTATATACGACAATAATATATTGTGTCTGTTTAAGGAATAATATATATATATATATATATTATATATGTATGTATACAATAAATGTAGTATGTTCTGTTTTTAAATTATGTTGTTACCAATTAAGCAGAATCAAAAAATTTAATAAGCCCCCGTCGACAATCGATTAAGAAACATATATTT
>NC_042493.1:66657714-66658169 GCF_005508785.2 Acyrthosiphon pisum | reverse complement strand
AATCAATAATTTAGTACAAGGATTTATCATACCCACGTATCATATGTGTTACTTTTAAATGGTATCAAATACGATTGAATAATATATTGTAATTGTATTTTCGTTATATTTTTATAGCGATACAATAAAACTGATAATATAAAATATAAAATTACTAACATTTTACTATGTAACATTTATATGTAGGTAATACTATTTTTATTCCATTATTATTGTTTTTATTATTACATTTTATTGTTAAAGGTTGATTTTATAATAACACTGATTACAGTAGACTATACCCTTTAAAATACTAAAAATGACTATCTTCAGTATGGTACACTTGCCGATTGCCCCCAATCTCCGAACAAATAGTGGGCCGGTGAAAAAGTATTTTCCCGGGCTGGTCCGAAATTCCAATCCGTCCCTGAATGGGCATATCGGTATACCTCGCTTTGTGAATTAATTCTGCGTTG
>NC_042493.1:66648917-66657614 GCF_005508785.2 Acyrthosiphon pisum | reverse complement strand
GTGCGGGATAATGTGGGATAATTTTAAACCTGTTTAGTCTAGCGAATTTCTAGCATGTGTAGTGTACACATGTACACTACACATGTCAGTTGGCATGTCCAGTCGGTGGTTTTTACGTCCGAAGCAACCAGGGTCTCATACCGCCGCGACGCGCTTCGCTGATGCCGTGCCTACACTTCCGTCCTACTGGGATACCTGTTTGATGTTATAAATTATAATACAATACGATATAATATACCTAATGGCTAATATTATATTATAATCAATATTAAATAGTAATATGCATGACAAATTATATAGGTATCATCACAGCATTTTTATATGCATCCTCCGCTCTTTAATTCGCCTATATCGTAGTTCTCCACTTCTTATTGGTTGTCAATCATATACATACATATATAACTTAGAAAAAAATCAACCAATGAGAAGTGGATAACTACGATATAGGCCGGAGGTGAAGAAGATGCGTATCTACTGCGCAAAACTATTTTTTTTGTAGTAGAACTGTCATGGTACCTATATAATTTGTCATGGTATTATCAGTGGCGTCATTTCAGTTTTTGAGAGGGGGGGGGGCAAAATTTTTGACCGGCCCAAAATAAAACTAAAAAAAAAAGCTCGCTAACATTTACATTTACATTACATTACAATATTGCATTTTTATTTCAATACAAATACCCTTATAATTGTATACTTACTAGTTAGTATCAAAGGTTAATATCATAAGCATACAGGTAAGTAACCCATTTTTTTGAGAGATAACAATAACTAAATAATTAATACATATATGTAGAGGTTACTTAAATATATTACCTATTAGGTACTATATAAAGGCCCAAAACTAGCCTATACCCGGCCCGACAGCGGCCCGCTAATTACAAGGGGAGGGGGCAAATGACGCCACTGGGTATTATATGTATATTACTTTAGTGAATGTGTATTAACTATTAATCACAACAAAAACCCTCCGTTATTAAACATAGTAAAAAAAATATATATTATAGGTATAATGTACAATAATATTACCTATATTAGAATATGTATAACCAACAAGTAACAATTAACATCAAGTACTAAATAGCATTGTGATATTATCATGTATACTCTATATATGAAGTCAATAAAACATGGTAGTGGCGTGACGAACTACAGGGGCAAATACAGAATACCGAGTACCGAGTACCAACCCACCCACCCCCAAAATTATAATATTCAACTGCATTACTTTCCTATTATTAATTACTTTTTGATTACTTAATTTAATACCTTTTCTCTAATTTTTAAATACGCCTAGTAACGTACCCATACCCACCCACCCAACTAATAACCGAGGCTCCTGGAAAACCCTTTTATCATGCCGCTTGTATACACTACTTACACATTAATCCGATCCAAACACGTTAACATTGAAATAATTTTTTTAGAATCTATTTGTATAAGATGATCATATTTTACGCATAAGCCAAAGTCACATAACTACAGTATTTTTTGTATAATATTATAATTTTTAATACAATTAATAAATAATACCAGTACAGATATACTGGAGTGTCCTTAATATATTGTTCCGTCAATTTTTTTTTTAAATAAGTATGTTTTAGTTATTTTAATAATTTATATATTTTTTTATTTTAAATTTTAATTTTTTCATTAATTTTTTTGATTGATTATACGGAATGAATGAATCTAAATTCAAAAATGGAGATCATCAAGTTTGGCGCCACCGACAGACCAGGATCCCATGAAGACATTACGACGTCCACCGCTATATCAGTTGCTGGTTGTCACGCAGACACGCGCTCATGACGTTGGCCCTCCGACTATTTCGGCTTTGAACCAATAATTTAAATAATTTAAAAATCTAGGTAACTTTTGTCTTTTAGTGCACTGTCATGACATCGCTATTATTTTTACTTAACTCAGGCGGTCAAGCCACAGCCTTGACGCTGGATGCCTACTCGCAACCAACAAAAAAAAAAATAAACAATTTTATATTTTGAGCGAAGAGACAGACCATTTTAAAATCAAACGCTTATCAAAAATAATTGTATCTAACTGTCTCTGTGCACCTAGCTTTTGAGGAACACTGTATTAACTATTAACTATTAAACGTTCAAATTGTTCAACGGAGAAACAAGAATTTTAGTATCGAGGAGAAATTAAAAAGGGGGAAGTATGGTGTCGATTCATTGGATGCAAAAAACGTTTGTGAGTGAAGACGATCTGTCAACTATCAAGCTATATTACTATATTAGCATTATTTCCTATATAAGTATATTTTTCTTATTCATCAAAAATAAATATAAATATAATATAATAATTAATATGCATTGTCAATCCAGGCCATTAGTTACTTTGAACTGTTTACATTATGATTAAGTATAGGTACAATTTATAACATGACAACAATTTTTTTTTTTAATTAGATTATAACCTAAATTATATGATATATTTAAATATTATTCATATTGTTATTAAAGTATTTTATTTTACATTTTAGATTCTTAGCAAATTATTTCGAGTTAGAAATGTATAAAAAATTTTCCATTTATATCTAAGATTTGAAAACATAAGATTTCACAAAAAAAAGTGGGTAAGTGGATGTCGCTCTGCTGTAAAGTAGGGTACAAGCCTATGATATTAATAAGCATATTTGATAATATTATTGTGAATAAAGTAATTTATGTACTTACCTATTGGCTATTTACGTGGAACCTTGTTTTGAATGTACAATCCTTAGCTACAAAAGTTCAACATTTTATAAATTTTAAACTATAAAATAATTATTAAATTGTAAATTTAATAAATTTTGTCAAAATTTGAACTTTAAATGCTCATAAAAAATGTTGTGCCTATGTATTTTTAACATTTTTCAACTGCTATTGTAACAATATATTAGGAGCATTGCATTAAATTTTCACGCCTTTTTACCCGGCAAACAAAATGTATTGGTATTTATAGAAAATTTAAGACTGACAATGGCGATTAACAGCTCGAAAAGAGTCAAAATATTTTCAACATTTTTATGTTGTATATAAAATGAAAATATAAGCATTCAGTAAAATATTCATGTATTTACAGTTATTCGTTTTTGAATAACAATAAAATAACAAAACCGCTAGGTGCATGAGAAATCGAATAAATACTAAAAATATGAACTTCAAACGCTCATAAAAATTTAATTTGATTTGCTTGTAGACATTTTTTTTTTGATAAAGGTAGACAAACTTATGAGGAATCTCGTATTACATTTTCAAATCTGAGATTTGAAAATAAAAATTTTTATGAATTCTCAACTCAAAATAATTTGCTAATTTTCGTGATTTTTCAGTATTTGTCAAGATTTGAACTTTAAATGCTTATAAATAAAAACTGTGACTAAGGATTTCTAATATTTTTCAAATGTCATTTTAACAATATAGTAGGCGCCTTGTATTCAATTTTCAAGCTTTTTTACCCAACAAATAAAGTTGTATTGACATTCATAGAAAAAAAGACTAATAAAATTGGAAACAGAAAATGTCCCTAAACAGCTAGTTCAAAACAAATCAAAATATTTTAAAAATTGTATTTCTTTTAAATGCAAATATAAACAGCCAATGAAAATTGCATGTTTATACGTTCATTTGTTTTAGAGTTACACCAAAAACAAAAATCGATTTTGTGGAAAACCATTTTTGCGTAAAAATTCCCGTAGTTATACATCATTGTAAAATAAATACATTCATCGCTCCGCTCAGAATCTAAAAGTTTACCTAAAAGTCAAATTATTTTTTTACGAGCTTGAAGTTAGAATTGGATTTCACCTATAAATTAACAAATAGTCATACAACGATTTTTTTATTGCGATACCTACTCCTATCTTCTCATTCAAAAACTAATAACTGTAGGTACTTGAAATCTTCATAACATTTTTATTTTATACATGATACATTTTTTATTCCATAAATGAAAATACAATTTTATTCCATAGGATAAAGCTTGAAAAATTAAATCAAAATTCCTTATAAGTTGATATAATAGGAGTTGAAAAATATAAAAATATATATGCACAATTCTTTTTTTTAGGCATTTAAAGTTCAATTTTTGACAACATTTATCAAAATCTCAAATTATAAGCTTTATAGCTAAGGATAGAAAATGTAAAACAATGATTCTCATAAATAGTTCATACTGTAACCAAAAATTCTAAAAAATTTAATAAACACTATTAAACAGTTATTTTTTACAGACATTTTAAATTCAAATTTGAACAAAATTACATGATACTAAAGCCAAAAATACCTAGATTTTAGTTATTTTGTAGTAATTTAATAATATTATTTGGGTGTATAAAACTTTTAGACCTATAGCCTATAGGTATTATTATATTTTATACACACAATGTCATTTTAAAATGTAATTTTTTTGGCAAAATAAATAAAATTCTAATCTGCTGTTGTACAAATGTCTAATATTAAAATGTATTACTTTAATCACAGTAATTATCATCAAAGCAAAGGTAAGCAAGTTAATGAAAGTAATTAACTGTGACAAGTTAAGTTAATTAAATTAAATAGCATTCAGTTAAATTGAAAGCAAACAAAAATAAAATTAACTTAACCCAGTTAAAAATAGTTAATCATTAGGTAACAATAATATTTTTAAGACATAACCTGCCCTAGTGGCTAGTATTTTGTTATACGCAAACATTTTCCAAAACGTTTAACACTGTAAAATAATTAGATAATATATAATTTGAAAATAAATTACCAAAATCAAAAAAGAGTCAAAAATTCAGTATTGTTTAATTGATTACGCATCACACAAAAAAAAATTAACTTAACCGTGCGACAAAGTAATTTTATAAAAAATTAAAAATTAAATGAGATTGATAGAAAACCACACAAGGTAGAATGTAGATACTAAAAGAATATAATTTATTAAAATGTCATATCTCAAGGATTATATATTAACCTGAATTATACCAAAAATATTGGGTTCACAATAAATTTCAAAACTTCATCAATTTTGAAACTATCCGTTAATTATAGACACTTGTTACTGGACAACGCGTACATCACTGGACATCAATTAAAATTAAATATTGTAAATTCTTCAAATTACTGCTTTAAAATTTTAAATAAACTATTTGTGGTAAACTTAATATATATTGTTACGATATATTGGTGATGGTAAATTGTATTGTTATAGTTATTCAATAACTATGGGAAATTATTACTTACCTCTAATTCTACATTATAGTATTATACAACAACAAATATAACAAGACTGCTTGTGTATGCAGTACAGAATAGGTATAAGTTTTATATTACTTTTTGGAAAAAGTATTTAAAATACATATCAAAATACCGAATACTAATCAGGCAGATGTATTTGAGTAACACTGAAATACTTTTTACAAATACCTATTTCAAATATTAAATAGAAATAACGATCAAAAAATAATAATATAGTAAGTAGCAAACTAATAACACAATCTTAGCTTTAACCTCTAAGTAGTAATTATTCAACAATAATATTATAATAATAAATTGTTTCTTATAGAGTTTAAGGCATTTTTAAAAGTGAATGATGCTTAAAGATTATTACTTATTAGTAAAAATGTATATACCTCCCAAAGCAAATTTATAATTACGTCACTGTAATAAATAATAATGTGACTATTGTGACTGGCTGATTATTATTTCCACATTTTATTATGAATAAAATAAATAATTAACCTTAATAACCAGAACTGATGTTATATTCGATAATGTACATGTAAATTAGGAAACAAAACATATAAAATGAACCATCAGCAAATAAGTCAAGTATTCAATACAAAAAAAAAGTATTTAAAATACCACAAAAATACTTGATATTGAAAGTATTTCAAAAAGTATTGAATATTCAAAAAAGTATACACTTTGCAACACTGCTATTCTGTACTACAATTAACAATTAACATTTTAAGCATCTAACCAAAATGTAACAAACATATTTAGCTAATAACTAAAATTAAAAGACATATTTTTCCATCCTTCATTTAAACCTTAATTTTTTTCATCACTTTAATAATTAACTTTGCAGAAAGCAAGTTTCCACAGTACATTTTACTATTTTTAACTTAACCCCCCCCCTCCCCCGCTGTTTTTATACCTATTACTTACTCTCAAGAGTATATTATGAAAATATATTGATATTAAAATATTATTATGTAATTTAATAAATAGAGCACGGATGTTAAATAGTAAAATATAATATAATAGGTACTTTAAAAAATGAACTTAAAATCCTTTCCTTAAAAACTTACCCTGGCATAAAAAATTTAAAAAAACTATATTTAGACACTCGACTTAGCATAGCATAAATACAATTTTAAATAGCTTCATTTAAAAGACCTTTGACAATCCATCAATGTATTTTTAATAATTTATAAAGACACTTCTATTGCTTCCACGTGAACTGATTTCATTGGTACTACATACTTAAAATTGACAATATCGTACTTTATCTGATAAATATGCTACTTAACCTAGAAATTATCATTATATGCTCAATTATGTAAAATACATTTTCAGATTTGAAATCTATACTATGTCCAGCACCTGGGCGATGACCAATACTCATCTATTGCTGAGCATTCTCAACACTTGTCCACTTTACCAGAACGAATGCCGCTAGTGCGCCGTGATATTTATACAAAGGTACACCATGATGGGAAAATTTAGTCATCGAGATGGCAGATAAATGTATGTGTTTTTTTTTTTTGTCACATTTAAAAAAAATGCTTTTCCAGGTTTTCTAATTATTTTTGCTTCTTTGCATATATCTATATAATTATTATTTACGACGACACATGCCACTAACAAAAACCTAGACATTTTAGTTAATTCTATTTTTTTTCTTGTTTATATTCACTGTAATCTACAGCTAAGAATAATTTTTCTCCTTTTAATCATATTTCCTAGTAATAAACACAGGGACTCATATTTTGTTCGCTCATCTAATAACCAACCACATTAATCAATATTTTTCTGGTTATTTTTAAAAAATATATAAATTTAATTTTCCAGAAAATCTATTAGAAGTATAATAAAGAATTTTAAATGTTTACAAAAAGGCTAAAAGTTTTTGATTTTTTTAGATAGTATTTTTTTTATGTCTTAAGTATAAAAATTAAATGATAATATAGAAAAAAATTTTTGATCATTTTAGTCGTGCTTTTTTTTGATCATTTTAATATTTTTAAGTACTAATAATGAAGTATTAAGTGTTATTTAATTTGTTGATTTCATGATTATAATTTCTATAAGTCCCAAACCCAGATTATGCCAAATCTGAATTAAAAAAAATTATTTTTAGTCACTGAGCAATGAGATTATCTATCAGATGACAATTTTGGGTTACCCTTAATTATCACACAATAATGATTATAATCATAATAGTTTCTAAAATTAGAGTGAAATGACCACTTATAAAATTAAAAGGTGAGGTTATTATCCAAGGCATCTCATTATATTATAATTTTAAAGCGAGTTATGAATATTTAAAGAAGTACAAACAAATTTACAATGTTAAAATACTCATAACTCGCTTTGAAATTAAAATATAATAAAAAGCCCATAAGATGCCCTGGATAAAAATCTTACCTTTACGTTTTATAAGAGGTAATTTTACTCTAATTTTAGAAATTATTATGATTATAATTTATAATCATTATTGTGTATGTAAAATTTGGTATGTTGAGCGTGGGTAAGACAGAGAAAACAAATATTGTGCTGACATCATCTTAAGGATGAAAAGTTAAAAAAAATAAAAACACAGTCATAAACAAACCTTTGAATAAAATATCATTGATAATATAATATTCTTCTTCAAACACCCACCAACAACTATGGAATCTTGTGTCGTACCAATGATGAGGGTCTTCAAAATCTTTAAAACATACTACCCATAGACCTGTGAATGTTAAAATAGTTTAACAAATTGTAATTTAATACCTAATTTCATTAAATTTTGATCATAGTTAGAAAAAATAATAACTTAACATTTTTAATATCAGAAACATGAAATTATTATTATTCAACATTTTATAAAAATTAAGTTTTATTAATCCTGATAAAAAAGAACGGACAAATTTTGATAGTATTACATAGTATCCAAATGCATAATAAACCTGGAAACCGACTAGAGGATTATTTTAAATAATATTATATTTACCTATACCTTATTATCAACTGGAAAAAAATGTAAAGATAATTTTGATTTGTAAATCAATTTTTTAAATACCGAGGGAATGGAAATTATTATAACTAAGAAGACGCAACACCTGGGTGTATTGTCTCCGTCTTACAAGTGCGTAACATAGCAAATTTACACTCAGCAGTTCATGTTTAGCTTCATTAGTTTAAAAATTAGAGTGAATATTATGAAACTTGTTGGAAACATCATTATCTGTGTATGATGGTTTTTTACGATAGTTAAGTTTTTTAGCAAGTACAAATTATAAAATACCGTAAATTAAAAATGCTCATAGCTCACTTATAATCTGAATAATTATAAAAAGCAACATATGAACACAAATAATGATCTAACCATCAAGTTTTGTAATAAGTAGGTCGATTCACTGTAATTTTTAAACTAACGAAGCTAGACGTGATCTGCTGAGCGTACATTTTCTATGTTACACACTTGTAAGACGGAGACAACACA
>NC_042493.1:66640493-66648867 GCF_005508785.2 Acyrthosiphon pisum | reverse complement strand
TTAACAATTAACATTTTAAGCATCTAACCAAAATGTAACAAACATATTTAGCTAATAACTAAAATTAAAAGACATATTTTTCCATCCTTCATTTAAACCTTAATTTTTTTCATCACTTTAATAATTAACTTTGCAGAAAGCAAGTTTCCACAGTACATTTTACTATTTTTAACTTAACCCCCCCCCCCTCCCCCGCTGTTTTTATACCTATTACTTACTCTCAAGAGTATATTATGAAAATATATTGATATTAAAATATTATTATGTAATTTAATAAATAGAGCACGGATGTTAAATAGTAAAATATAATATAATAGGTACTTTAAAAAATGAACTTAAAATCCTTTCCTTAAAAACTTACCCTGGCATAAAAAATTTAAAAAAACTATATTTAGACACTCGACTTAGCATAGCATAAATACAATTTTAAATAGCTTCATTTAAAAGACCTTTGACAATCCATCAATGTATTTTTAATAATTTATAAAGAGACTTCTATTGCTTCCACGTGAACTGATTTCATTGGTACTACATACTTAAAATTGACAATATCGTACTTTATCTGATAAATATGCTACTTAACCTAGAAATTATCATTATATGCTCAATTATGTAAAATACATTTTCAGATTTGAAATCTATACTATGTCCAGCACCTGGGCGATGACCAATACTCGTCTATTGCTGAGCATTCTCAACACTTGTCCACTTTACCAGAACGAATGCCGCTAGTGCGCCGTGATATTTATACAAAGGTACACCAGGATGGAAAAATTTAGTCATCGAGATGGCAGAGAAATGTATGTGTTTTTTTTTTTTGTCACATTTAAAAAAAATGCTTTTCCAGGTTTTCTAATTATTTTTGCTTCTTTGCATATATCTATATAATTATTATTTACGACGACACATGCCACTAACAAAAACCTAGACATTTTAGTTAATTCTATTTTTTTCTTGTTTATATTCACTGTAATCTACAGCTAAGAATAATTTTTCTCCTTTTAATCATATTTCCTAGTAATAAACACAGGGACTCATATTTTGTTCGCTCATCTAATAACCAACCACATTAATCAATATTTTTCTGGTTATTTTTAAAAAATATATAAATTTAATTTTCCAGAAAATCTATTAGAAGTATAATAAAGAATTTTAAATGTTTACAAAAAGGCTAAAAGTTTTTGATTTTTTTAGATAGTATTTTTTTTATGTCTTAAGTATAAAAATTAAATGATAATATAGAAAAAAATTTTTGATCATTTTAGTCGTGCTTTTTTTTGATCATTTTAATATTTTTAAGTACTAATAATGAAGTATTAAGTGTTATTTAATTTGTTGATTTCATGATTATAATTTCTATAAGTCCCAAACCCAGATTATGCCAAATCTGAATTAAAAAAAATTATTTTTAGTCACTGAGCAATGAGATTATCTATCAGATGACAATTTTGGGTTACCCTTAATTATCATTGCATTGGAAAATAAAAATTACTCAAAATGTTCAGACTTGCATTGTATGATTTCACTCCTTTACTATCTCATTCAATATTATAATTGATTTTAACTTATTACTTAAATAGAAAATATTATATTTAACAATAGTATTCTTTTTAATTTCAGTTAAAAGATTTTTATTCCGTAATAATTTTAATAATGAAAAATTAATTATGTGTTACATTGCAAATCATAATTATGAAAAATTTACATTAGGAATATAATTGGTAAATATCATAATATAAGTTCTAAAAATTAAAATACAAAATCTTCTTCTTTAGTGAATATTTAATTATAATATAATAAAAGTTGAAATGTTATTGAAAAAGTTCTAATGATAATTGTTTTCCATGTCTTCATATCAAATCAGCAACTGAAAAGTATAAACAATATTTTTTTTTATAAATTTTATACTATATTAATTATTCAAGAAAATTATGTTACTATATTGTATACTTTAATAATTAATATGGTTTTTATAAAAATAAAAACCAAAGGTATCTTCAAAAGTTATGTATTTAAAATAATAAACTTTAACCCTTTCACTGCTACACTATTTATGCATTGTAACCTGTGTATGCTACGTAAAAATATGATCTAAGTATTTAAGTTTAAAATAATGAGTGAATAGCAAGGCTGGGCATTAATTTTGTTTTAACTTATTAACTTCTTTAGTTACTTTTGGCTTTTCATTAACTTAAGAATTTTCTTTTTTAATTAATGAATTAATTTTTCATTTTAAGAAGTAAGTTAAGTTAGTTTATTTTGTTTTTAATTTTATTATATTTCAATATTTCAGTCTATTTCGTTTTCATATCAAAAAATATTTACCCTGAATTGTTTAAAATTAAACACTTATATCATTCAAATTTAACTTATATGGAAATAGGTACTGTATGAATTATAAACATTATATTTTATAATTTAGTTTAAGGTTAGCTTGGAAAAAATTAAGTACGCTAACTAGCGTTGTGTTAACAAGTTAACTTTTTTTAACTTAACAAAAAGTGTGTATTAACTTTTAACTTAACTGAGTTAACCTAAAGCTAAATTAACTTTTAACTTTTTGTTATTGGTGTATATTAACTTAACTTAATTGAGTTAAAAAAAATCATAAACTTGCCCAGACTTGGTGATAAGGTTTCCTAAAGTTGTAAGGTTACCGACAAATGAGAATATTATAAATATACAGGAACATAATAGTACGTCTGGAGCAGTGAAAGGGTTAAGGGTTAATTTCATTAGATTTTACATTAATATTAGAGCATACATCATAATGAATAATAACTATTAGTAAGCTTTACCATTCATGGGCATTTCATCAATTTGTGTGGAGTAATATTGTTCAATATCACGCAAGATCCTTATGTCATCACTTTTAACAAAATTTATTGCAACACCTTTGCGACCAAATCTTCCAGAACGGCCAATCCTAAAAATAAAATTATTGTTATTTCATTTCTTAAATTTGATTCAATAACATACATATACAACAATTGAATTCATATTAAAATAGGGGGAGGGAATACACTGATAAATAGATTTTTTATTATAATTATTCATTGCATTTTAAATGTTTAATTCACTAAGAAAATAAATTACCTGTGTATATACAATTCACGGTTGTTTGGCAAATCATAATTTATAACCAAAGAAACCTGTTGTACGTCAATTCCGCGAGCCCAAATATCGGTTGTAATCAAAACTCTCCTGCATACATATTAATAATAAATGAGAACAATGTGTAACAGCTCAATTGTTTTAAGTTATCAAGTCAATAAAAATATTCTAAAAAATACATGAAACACTTACGTTTGTCCAGCACGAAATTCTTTCATTATAGCATCTCTTTCTTTTTGTGGCATATCTCCGTGCATCGAACTTACTGTGAAATTTGACTCCCTCATTTTTTCTGTCAACCAGTCCACCTATGCAATTTAATGTTTTGATTGATTATGATTAACATTTTTATCTAATTTTAATGATCAATCACTAACCTTCCTCTTAGTACTGCAGAAAATAACGGCTTGAGTTATAGTAAGTGTATCATACAAGTCACACAAAGTGTCGAATTTCCATTCTTCCCGTTCGACAGCTACAAAGAACTGTTTAATTCCCTCAAGTGTCAATTCATCACTATAAAATGTATTAATTAGTTAAAAATTTAAAACAACGCATTTTTAATCAAATATTTACAAACCGTTTTACTAAGATTCTTATTGGATCAGTCATAAATTTGTTTGTCATTTCTAATATTTCATGCGGTAAAGTGGCTGATATTAGAATAACCTGTATAATTGTGAAAAATATTTAATTAGTTAGTAATATAATAATAATATATCAGTGGTCACCCAAAATATTATATACAAATTATTAGATATCTATAGTAAATTATAATTGGTTATTAATTATTATGCACATGGTCTGTAATAAAAAAAACTAAATAAAAGTTTTGGAGCTTTTTAGAGTTGAGTGTATCAATTAAATAAATTGTTTACGGCCATACAACCATCCAAATATTAACTTCAAACGTCTAAAAGTTGGTTAATAATAAATTATAGTTTGGAGCAAATTTAATCTTTGAAAAGATAACGCACCACAGTACATTTGCCATAAATTGCCACAATTAAATTTAGATAAGTACATTATTTTGGGTAACAAAATTGATATTTTATATTTCCAGCCTACATTATAAATTGTTTGTGCCCTCCCTTATGTGAACCTTACAATCCACACAGCATAAAAATATTTCCTAACTATGGTAAAAATATTATCAGGAAAATAATAGTTGTCAAAATATTTTTAAAAGTTACGTAAATAATTGGCAAATATTTTAGTTATATTCTTTTCCAAGAGGTTCAAATTTTTAAAAATATTTTATAAAAAACATTTATAGAATATTTTAATCATAACTTAAAAAAAATATTTTTAGGCAATCATATACTACAATATTTTGTTACCATAAGAAGAAAATATTTATAAAATACTATTAGTCAAATATTCATTATTCACCACTTTAAAACATTCACAAAATATTATCATCTCCCAAATGCTATATGAGAAGCAGACACTGTTAATTACATCAAATTGTAAAGAAGTAGGACTTAAATAAATTGATCAAAAATTATAATTAAAGTAATAATAATTTCATGGTTTTAAATAAAAATGTTAGTTGAAAATTATTGGGACAGCATAAAAATACAAAATATGCAGCTACATTATTGTACTTAGTAATAATTTAATCATACTTGAGTAGCAGGTGGCAAGAAACGATAAACGTCATATATTTGTTCTTTGAATCCTTTATTTAACATTTCATCAGCTTCGTCCAACACCAATGTCTTAATATTGCGAGTACGCAATGCTTTGCGTCTAATCATATCTGTTACAACATTTTAATAAATTAACAAGAATTCAATAAAAAATTATTTTATTCATTAAATAAAATATTTATTACATACCAAACACACGTCCAGGAGTACCAGAAACAATATGTTGCCCAAAGTCCAATTTCCTTAAGTCTTCTCCAAGGTTAGTACCACCAATGCAAGCATGGCATTGAACATTAAGATAATCGCCCAATGCTAGAACAACCTAAAATATTTTAAGTTTTATTTTAAATTAAATAATAGAAATTTAAACTTGTTTAATTGTTATTTTTAGATTTTAAACATAGAAAACAATTAATCATTGTTTTATTGTATGTTATGGCATATGAAAGAATAGTACAATTAAATATTTCTAAGATAATATCATTATGAATAATAATTCAAAGACGTATCATTCATTTCAAATACAAAAATTGAAAAATTTATATATTCATAAAATAATTTCTATCTAGGTTATACATAATATGTATTAATATCTAAATGTATAACATAACGGCTGATAATGAATGATTATTTATAAGAAAAATATCTTACTCAATAATGTAATTAAGATTAAAGTCCGCATTTGTATGCACTAAAAATAGTTCATAATAATAATAAATGCATAAGAAAATTAAAAAAATGTAGGTAATAAAATATACCAAGGTGTTATGCATTACCTATAAATGCTCCTCAATTTTTTAAGAAACATGTGAAAATAAGTTTTTATTTCAAGTCATATATTATTTCAAATACAAAAAAATATAAACATGTATTCTCTTGAAAACAACTCTTGAAATATCTTACACTTACTGAACTGCATACACCCATAATAAAGAGTTACAGATCGAGCTTTTAGTTGGTTTGTATTATGTTTCTGTTTTTATTAGCCTAAATAGTGACATTAGGTTATGTTATGACAGAATATTCTATAACATACTATACTCTGTTCAGTTTAAGATTGAACAGCTCGCTTGACCAAAACACGTTTTTTTGTACATTCTGGACACCGGTGGGAGCGTCTGCACGGCGGCCAGCACCGGCGCCAACGATTGACAACAGCCGGCAATGACTGTCGGCTAATCACAGAACACATAGCTATCGCTTGGGAGGCCAGGCACTGTTTGGCGGCTCAGTCTGCATGCGCGACGCGGTTCAATCTTAACCTGAACTGAGTATGCAGTGTAGCATACAGTGTATAAGGCTGACCTATCTAAACGAAATAATTACTACATTTGCTGTCTCTACTGTTACTATTATTATATTTTGACTTCTAATTTCACATTTATATGATTAGAAATTGATTAAATTATGTTTATACACATCTTAAAATGCACTATTATGGTTTAGCTGTGTGATATATTATTTTAAATATTACCTCTGATAAAAAGGCTTAGATTTATTTAGTATTTTATTTTTATATTTTTATTATATATTTTGTGAAATTAGTAGTTTTTAATTAGTGTTTGACTACATCTCCTCGATGATAGTATGCCATATTGTAATATTGACTTTGCCATTGCAATGCAAATTAATTAGTTTCTTAGACATCTTGAATAAGTGTGTAAATTTTCTTAATTTATTGATAACATTACTAACACCAATTTCAATAATTATTTCCACACTTACCCTTACCTTTACAACCTACACTTAAACAAGGAGGGAATAGGCAAGATGCAGCGTCATATTAAGCTAATATATCTAATTCTAAAATCAATGATTATATTTGAACTACGAAGGTTTAGAAACTATTCAAGTCTCTATCGATTTATTTCATAGCAAGACTGTCATTTAGGTTACATTAAATGTAACTTTGGTTAAATTTGGACATTTTTGGTAATTTCATTGATTATGTTCTCATATTTTATATTCCATGATAGTTCTATAAATCTATATTGATATCGACATTTTAATAATAAATTATTAGGTTAACCCCTATGTAATAAAACATACTAATACTGAATGCACAAATAAAATATTTACTATACTCGGGCCGTAGTAAGAGCGCTACTGGGCGGCGACCAAAATTCCGCGCATTCCCGAGTATTTACGGCGCAACTAGGTGGAAGAGTGGGAAAAATACCGCGGAGCTCAATCAGTTGGATGTGCGAAGGAGTAGCGCTCTTAGAGTGGCCCGACTATAATAAAAAATAAAAAAATTAGTACCTTTTGGATTTGTACAGCAAGCTCTCGGGTTGGTGACAAACATAGCACTTGAGTGTCTCTCAACTGGCTGTCTATAGATTGTAACATCGCAATAGAAAATGTAGCCGTTTTACCAGTTCCTGACTGAGCCTGAGCAATGACATCGCGCCCCTTGATCATTGGCTTAATGGCTCTTTGTTGGATAGCTGATGGACGTTCAAAACCTAATGGAACACAATTCAATAGAACCATAATAATAGTAGTGCATTACAATGTTAATGCGCAATGACCATGAATGTTAACGAGCCACTTACCGTACGAGTATATCCCACGAACCAAGTCTTCCCGAAGCTTCATATTATCGAACGTCGTGAGTACTTCGACATCTTCGCTGGTTTCGAACTCGACGTGCGATAAATCTTCGGTCAGAAGTCCTGTACGTCTGACGGCCATTTTGTAAGTTATAGTATTTACTTACTGTATTCACGGATAAAAAAAATCAACGACCAGTCATCTGCTAAGAAAAAAATGCAAGAATGAACAAAAGTCAACAAAAGTCGAAAAGTGTCGGAGACAATTCTAAACGGCACAAAGTGAATAATATTAATTCGATCAATTGTTTGGCGACGCGCGACGGGAAAATGAGGTATTGTTAACAACAAAATTTTAGCGTGTGTTCAAGGTGATAAGGGGTAACAAAGATTGGACCAGGTTACCGGTTAGAAAGGCCAATGGCTTGCCGCCAATGATATTTGCCGCTAAAATTTTGAAATTCAAATATAATATGTACGATAATAATATGAAAAATGTAGGCATAGTGTATAACTACTGAAAGTCTGGAAGTAAACTACAATTTACCAGAAATACAAAATATCATAACTATTTAATATTGTAACATACAGTTTGTCCTAAAAGTCCCGTATTACCCTAATAAGTATTTCAGACTTCCAAGATACATCAATATATTTAAAACTGTTTTTCAACAGTCATCATCATAATATTTTCAAACTATATACCTACATTTCAAAAAACATTTTTATACAATTTAGTTTCTTAAATAATAAAATCACTGTTTTTATTATGTTTTAAAAAATATATACTATTTACCTATCTACTTTTATTTATATTTATATTTTTGCTGACAATTAGTATAAATAATTATTCCCATGAAGTATGAAAATCAAAAATTTAACATGGTTTAACATGGTCAGTTATTATTAAACTTGAATATATTCATTTTTTTAATTGTATGAATATTTTAAAAATTAATTGGCACAAGTAAGTTTTTACTGTTTTAAGTTATTTTGTACCTATACAATTTCATTAAAGTAATAATCTATTATTGTTGAGAAAACAGAATTAAATAA
>NC_042493.1:66637664-66639831 GCF_005508785.2 Acyrthosiphon pisum | reverse complement strand
AAAAATCCTCTCGCGTCGCCACTGTTCTTAGTTACAGACTTGATTAACCTACTTCAAGTAAGCTTATGCAGCTTGTGTTGGTGACAGGGAATTAAAATTATTATTACATAATATAAATGGTAAAATGCAATATTATTGTTCTTATTATTTATTATTTCTTTACATAAAATAAACTACAAGACCTATCTACATTTACATATTATATTTATTTTTTCCTAGAATTATTTTATTTATTTAATTAACAAGTTGACTGCCGTGAGTAGGTACCCTACTGGTACTCACATGGTTTTTCACGGTATTTTTATAGAGCTAACCTCATACGCTATGAGTACCAATCCTGGTATTCACACAACATTTGACACGTCATAACTGTTTGAACTTGATGACTAATAGTTTTTTTTCGGATTTCGCCACTGAGTACCATTATTATAGGTTACATAAAGCCCTAAGAGCCAAACCGGGTGAGTACTATATTTGGTACTCATGGCGTATGAGGATAACTATATAAAAATACCGTGGCCATCAACTTGTTAAAAAGGCATAGAATTGAAATAAATTGGTCTCAAATAATCCACCAAAAGATTTATCGGCATATTTAACCAGAAAATCATATTTTATAAATTCTTTTTTTTACTAAAATTCTTATGATAATTATCTAATTTAAAATTCTTAACCAAAAACAAGATAACTTTTATAATATATTTATATATAAATAAAATAGTTATTTTAATTTCAAGATTCTAGTCTATTATTTTTTTTTAATTATCTTTAATATAATGTACACAATAGTAATAAAAATTGAGTACCTACAATATTTGCAATACAAATATTTTAAAAATTAAAAATTGATAATAAAATGTAGAAAGGTTTTTATAGATGATATACTATCAAACAAGTAACAACACGCTTATATTTTAATAGTTCTAGTATTTACCGTACAAATTTTAAATTTAAATATGAATGAATTGTTGTATTAATATAGCTGTATAGTGTATTATAATATTGGTTAATGACTTAAATATTTATATATTATATTACTGTGTAAGTGTTTTTGTGGACACACAAAATATTATTTTCCGTTTCCACTTCATGAAATGAACAACTTTTCATGAATAGATGAATTTCGTTTACGAGTAGTTATATAGGTACTGTTTCCGGTCAGACATCAAATTTATATTATAATTTATAATAAATAAATATTAAATATGTTTGACTAGTAAAAGTCTAGTAAATTTATCCAACTAATATTTTAATTTTACAGTAAAATCTAGACAAATTTGTTACTTGGAGTCGTCAAAATTACCTCTCACTAAATATAAATAATTGTAGTGTAATTACTTTTTCTCGTCTAGATAATATTATTACTTTTTACTTATAATTATGAAATTGATAATTGTAGTAGGTAAATTACATTATTACATATTAATACTTTAGTTAAAAAATCATTTAAGATGTTAGGATTCATACACAGAAATACCTATACGATTAATTTTAAAAATACCAACTCATTTGAAACATTATATAATTTAATTTCACTATTATATATGCCAAATTAATATTCTACTTACTGTACTATTATTACTAAAGGGTACCTATAAATAAATTAATATTTATATAAAAATTTCATATAATATAATATGTACCTAACCTAACCTATTTATCAATAATATAACAATAATAGGTAACTTTATTATTATTAATTATTTTTTTGACAGCTTGGGAGATTTTTTTCCCTAGATTCGTTTTGATGATGTCTGGTACCTAGGCCTAATCAGTGGTGTAGCCAGGATTATGAAATGGAGGGGGTCTTAAGTATAGATTAAAACCAAGTTTTTACTATTTTCGTATATAAATAAATTTAGGGTTCAGGACTTGACTAGTTGCACTAAAAATTATCGAAATATGCAGTCGAAATTCTCAAAATATGCTTAGATATATGTACTATATGTAGCAATATTATTTTTGAAAAATCATAAAACATATTGCAATTCTGGTAATAAAAACTAAAAAATAAGTAGGTATATAAACCTGATACATAAATAAATAACAACTTAATTTTTAAAAATACTGGCATACAATAGGTTCTAGGTAATAGGTTAATAAATAAGTAATAACGAACAACGTGATATGTGAACACCTTGATAAACGAACACTTACCTATATCATC